>NC_081300.1:50532500-50843500 GCF_030435805.1 Mustela lutreola | reverse complement strand
AATCATGAAGCTACACTTGGCATATTTTTAAGTACAATGAATTCATTTTAAAAAAGCTATAGTCAGGAAGCCTTGTTGTCTAATTCAAAGATCTAGCTAATAAGTTGTATAGATTTTTCTTTTAAGTGGCTAACCACAGAGGAGCTAATGGTATTGTTCTATGGTTGGAATATCAGTACCATATGACCCAAAATTGCTAATGGAGTTGGTATACTTATTGGAGTTGGTGTATTTATTGAATAAAAAGAGATACTCTGGATCTTAGAAAATGGTTAAACTCTGTTATTTGGAGTTACTTGGAGACCTCTCTTTCTATGCCCTAGACTCTTTTCTCCTTTACAGCAGTTCTCACAACACATAGACTGTTTCTTTTTCTTTTTCAAGCTGTTACTACCAACAGACTCCCTTAGGATTCTGTGTTCCTCACAAGCCTAGTCATAGAAACATAGTTTGTTTGTTTTTCAGTTGACTTATCTCTTACTCTTTAAAAAAAAATGAAACAAAATAAAATAGTAAAATGTAATAGATCTACTAAAGATTTTGTTGTTGTTAAAAAATAAGAGGTCTAGCATACAAAAACAACAAATATGGGAACATTAAAAAAATGGCTGGATTTTACATATTTTTAACAGTAATTCCAAATCTTAAAAACAATGTACAGTTTTCATTTTCTTCTAGGTTTGCAACTGGGCATTCTGACGGGTTTTATCCCTCCATTTTTGTTCCTAAACATGGCAGGCAGTAACTCTCCATGTGTTTTCCAATTCTACCTGAACAAGAGCCCTATTGTTCCATGAACACTCCTTATCCCAGTATGTGGAATCAAAACAAGCCATAGGTTTCTCCTGTGCTTCAAGGAAATAATTCATATTCCTAAGGTAAACTGGAATTAGTAAGTCCATTCTCCCAAATTCTTTCTCCTCACAGGGGCATTTTAAAATAAATGAGTGCTTGCTTAAAAGTTGTTTTGATTATTGTTAGAGTAGATTCGACTAGGTCAGATCTCAGCTACAATACCATTATATTTCATGGCATTTTTATAGCAGGGTTGCAATCCTTATTTTGAACTAATGTAACCACAAAATATTTTAACCAGAGAATGCAATGTATCCTTTTATATTTTTGCAACTTGATCATAAATACATTTTGAAAAGATGAAAGATTTTATAGCAGTAACATGTAGTCTTCATGTCTAAATTGCTTTACTCTATCCCACTTACATCATAAACCACAGAACAAATATGATTTGCCCTCTAGGTGGCATCTAACTATTATTGAAATAAAATAATTTCATTGCTTGAGCACTTCCCACAGTTGCTGCATCTTTAAGGTGGTTTATAAACATGACCACCACACCATCTCCAGTGCCATTGCTTGAGCACTTCCCACAGTTGCTGCATCTTTAAGGTGGTTTATAAACATGACCACCACACCATCTCCAGTGCCATTGCTTGAGCACTTCCCACAGTTGCTGCATCTTTAAGGTGGTTATGAACATGACCACCACACCATCTCCTAGTTCTGGTGCTTTATGTCTGAGCATTTGTGCCCTTCTCTGCTGCTCCCTCCCACCCCGCCAAATTCATGTTGAAACCTGATGCCTAATGTGATGGGATTGGGAGAGAGGGCCTTTGCAAGGTAATTAGATCATGAAGATGGAGGCACGGGATTAACGTCCTTATAAAAGAGGCCCCTCAGAACTTCCAAGCCCCTTCTCCCATTTGAGCTTACAGGTAGACAGAGTGCCAGCTAAGAGGAAGCAGGCCCTTACCATACACTGAATCTGTGGGTAACATATGTTGGATTTCTCAGCCTCCATAACTGTGAGAAGTAAATCTCTGGTTGGTTCTATAAGCCAATCTGTGATACCTTGTTGTAGTAGCCCAAACGGATGATGATAACTGGTATGCCTTGTGGTGAACATTAATTGCGAACTACAATGACCCAATTCAAGCAGGACTAGAAATGGTCCAGATCCATCAGGAATGAAGAGGGGTTCATCACTCCACTAGGTAAAGAAACTTGACCAGCTGAAGTGCTTATTCAGAGCAAAAGGAATGTGGAGTGTGATAGGGAGTGTAATAGAAGAAGGTAGTTACAAATACCAGCTATGACCACATGATCAGTTACAGAAATGAGGACTGTATTATTATATTTGTCTTGCTTTATGATTAATATGTTTGAATATATACACACAATATACAAATACACACATTTAGACACATAAATACATAGATATATTTGTATTCTGCTTTAGCCCTTTTATCCCTTTTCCATCTTATGTTAATAAGATATATTAACTTTACATTATAGTACTTAAGTGTTGCTAACTTTATGCCATAGTAATTAAGATACAGGACTTCAAGGAGAAAAGTGAACATCACTCAGAAACATTGTATCCAAAAAAAAGAAACTTTGTATCCTCTTCTAGGGAAAGAGAAGTGCATTTTCAGTTGTATGAAGGATAGTTGTATCATGTTCAGGCAGAAGTTTACTTTGTTATTGTCTTTATTCAGAGATTAAGTATACTTTATTTAAAAATGTATATGGGTGTCAAGCTGACAACCAGTTATATGTTCACTTGGCCAGACTATAATGTGGAGTTGTTTGGTTAAATTCTAGTCTAGATACTGCGGTTGAGAAAATTAGTAAAAATGCAACCTCATTTAGAATAGAATCAGAGGGCCAGCAGGGGGAGCTCTCATGCCCAGCACTAGTCAAGGCTAGACCCAACAGGAAGAGATGGACCACACCAGTCAACACTACTTTGCTATCCTAGCAGGAGGAAAAAAAAAAAAAAAATTTTTAAAGATTTTACTTATTTATTTGGCAGAGATCACAAGTGAGCAGAAATATAGGAATAGAGAGATGGGAAAGCAAGTTGACCTGCTGAGCACACAACCCAATGCAGGGCTTGATCCCTGAGATCATGACCTGAGCTGAAGGCAGAGGCTTAACCCACTGAGCCACCTGGGCACCCCAGGTAAAATGATTTCTTTCACTTCCAACAACAGCTCAGCTAATGACAGACAGTCACAACCCAGCCAATAGAAATCTTCTATACTTCAAACTCCCAGTTTACTCCAATCCGACTTTCAGTTCTTACTTGCTCCTCAAAACTCACTCCTTTGCTCCTTTAATAAAAGAATCTCCCTTTCCTTTGTTCTCCAGACTTGCCTATGGTTTTGCTACAGCTTGGTGGTCCTGGATTGCAATTCTCAGCTATTCCCCAACAAACCCACATTTTGCTGGTAAAACAACTGGCAGTTTTATTTTTAAGGTTAACATAGTGAAGACATTTTGGGGGGTAATTAAAATATTAAATCAGCTGACTTTAAGTAAATCTGATTGTGCTCCATAATATGAATGGGCCTCACTGAATTAATTGAAAGCCATAAGAACAAAGACTGAAATTTCCTGGAAGAAAAAGAATTCTGCCTCAAGATGATAACCAGAATTCTGCCTAAGTTTCCTGACTACCGGCCTGCCCTGCTAATTTCAACTCAAAAATGCAACATCAGTTCTTACCTGAATATCCAACCTGTCAGCCTGCTGTACAGATTTCAAACTTGCCAGCCCACACAATCATCATCATGTGAGCCAATTCCTTAAATTAATATTCCTCTCACCATATATATATACCATATATATATATATATATATATATATATATATATCCTATTATAAAAGACTAAATATCCTATTTATCCTATTGGTTCTGTTTCTCAAGAATTCATATTAATACATATATCTTTATTCCTCTTCATTTTTATTTTAAGCCTCCAGCCAAAATAATCATTTAAGTTGAATGAAATAAATGAGGAATGTCTTGAGTTTAAGCTTTTGCTCCTGACTTAAAATGCAATGTAGAAAAAAATTTAATAAATCATATTAAAAGATTTCTTTTTAAAAATTTTTATTTATTTTTTAGGGAGAGACAATGAGTGGAGGGAGATGCAGAAGGGCAGGGAGAGAACCCTTAAGCAGACTCCCCACTGAGCATGGAGCCTGATTCTGGGCTTGATCCCAGGACCCTGAGATCATGACCTGAGCTAAAATCAAGAATCCGATACTTGACTGACTGAGCAACCCAGGCATCCTCTAAAATATTTCTAACTCACAAATTCAAATGGTGCTCAAAGTATAATGAATTCAGCAGTGTCTTTTTGAAGTAAACTAGGGAAACGTAATTCAGCCCCACTTTACTCCCCATAGACTAGGCTCAGCCTTGGAAACAGAACACATATAATTTCCAAACTGTTCTGGAGGAAATGGTGATTAACACTACATTAAAAATGCGTTGGTTGCATAACTAAGTTCAAAACTTTATAAAATGCTCACTATGAATCAGGCTAGGTCCTTGCTCTGGAAGAATTTATAAACATAATCTTTTGCATCTGAGTTTTTCTGTGTTATAGTGAATTGGCATTTTCTGCAATTGGGTTCCCTAAACTCAAAGGCAGTTGTTACTTAAGGCCTTTATAGAGATTAAGATGAAGAACATAAAGACAGCCCTGCAACATATAGTGGTGACAGATACGGTCCCTCCTCATTGTCACCCTTGAGTCCTATCTTCAGCTTTCCCTACTAACAGTGTGAGTTAAGCTGGGATATCAAGCTGCTTTTGTGCTTGTAAGATGCCACATATTTTAAAGTATAAATTCAAATCCTTTGAGGGCAAAAGTTACTTACATGACCTCTATAAACGCTTCTTACAAAATAAATTCAGGTAATAGCCACTAACAGTGGTTCAGTTTTTTATGAAACCGCTTCCATTCTGGGAAGTTAAAATGATGACCTTAATTTACTCTTATAAACACTATGAGTGTGTGTGTGTGTGTATAAAAGTTTATCATATGTATATAGTATATAGCATACATATATAGTATACTATATATATAAAGTTATAAATATATAATTTTATCATATTTTGTACTCTGTGAAAAGATTTGTTTGGTTTACTTTATATGCACCAAATATTCTAGAAAATGATCTTAAAAAGAAAAAAAAGGAGGAACCCAATATAAAGTCCAAAGCCAGATTGCTTTACTCATCCAGTACCTTCTATAAATAGAACAATTAAAGAGGGAGACATAACTACCCTCTTTCTCATACTATATTTTAAAGAAAATAAACAGGGAGAGGTGTCACTTCTGCACACAATTAACAGACAAAATGAAAACTATACTGCTTTTGCATTTTTAAAAATTCTGTGGGTTAGAGTTCTTTCCTACTTTTCTGACTCAAATTCCAACATGCCACTTGCTCAAACTTTTCTTAGGCTTTAGATTTGTTTCTATCCCTTTCTTGATCTCACCTACAGTCTTTCTTCAAGTAAGTAATTCTTATAGAATAACTAATATGCAATGAAATGTAAGAGGAAAGCAGATATGGGAGACTCCAAAGCAGGATGGGAAATTATAAAATTATGCAGTGTAGGCAAGGACAAGAGCTAGAAAAGAAGAGGCAAAATGACTCACAAGGTGAACTGCATCCAGAAAGTCAATCTTACCCTCAGTTTTTCAGTTTTACCCAAAACTGAAAACTCAGTTTTGCCCTTTCAGAAACTCAATGGCATCAGCTCATCCAGGAATGGTCAAATTTCAATGAATGCCTCTCCAGCCCACAAAAGAAAATTAGCCAGGATCCAGATACTGGATAAGATGCCAAAATGATGTCCTAGGGAGAACTAGGCTGACTGGGATAAAGGGTCAAGTCCAGTAAGCTTAGTGTCGAATGGATAGGCAAACAAGGAATTCTGGGTCATGGAAACAAAGTCAAGGTAGACAAATTATCAACTGAAAAGCTGAAGGTAAGGGTAAGTAAAATATAAGTACCACGCATAAAACCAGATGCAATGGGATTAGGGAATTTCCAAGAAAGATTGAAACTGGAAGGGGCATTTGAAGGTCTCTATGTAAAGTTAGATAGATAACATATGGCTTCATCACAGTGATTCTGAAGGCCTAAATGTATTTTGTCTATGGCTGTAACTGCTCTCCCTTGAGTCAGCCATGTTTATAATCATATTTATTCCTAACAAATGAGTCCTGTATAGCTCTCTTACTGCTACTGTAACAAATTATCACTGTGGCTTAAAACAACACAAGTTTGTTATCTCACAGTTGGTCAGAGGTCCAAGTTAGCTTGACAGGTTTCTCTGCTTCTGGTTTCATAGGGTATCAAGCCCTGGGAAGAATCCCTCCCAAGCTCATTCAGCTTATTGGTAGAATCCATTTCCTTACTGTTGTTTCCTTGCTGGCTGTCATCTACAGCACACCCTTGTCCTCCAGAGGCTTCTCCCCAGTCCTCACATGTAGTCTTTACATCTCAGAGCCAAAAACAGTAGAATTCTTCTATTGCTTGGAATCTCTCTGACTTCCCTTCTCCCCCACATCTCTCTTCTGCTTCTTCTTTCACTGCATCTTTTGGACTCCAGCCAGAGAAAGTTCTAATGCCATAAGGGCTCATGTAATTAGATTGGATCCAACCAGATAATCCAGGATTTCTCTTTATTTTGAGATCCTCCACTTTAATTACATTTTCAAAGTCTTATTTGGGTATAATGTAACATATTCACAGGTCCGGGACCCTCGCTTGTGGACATCTCAAGGGGCAGCAATACCCTGCTGACCACAATGCCCAGTCTTTATTTTGCTGCCAGAGTGTTCATTTTCTAACTTTTACTATTGATTATGCCTGAGAAGTTGAGTTACTCTGTTTCTTAGGAGGTATTTGCTGGGAAAAAATGTATAATCAGAGTACACATAGGAGCTGGATAGTGTTCAGGAATATTCTCTATGGGCTATGGCAGTCTGATGAAGTATCTTTTTATAATATGAGATTATTCCTATAAAGGCTACTGCATTCCATGTTTAGCCTATGAGGTGAACTACATACATTTGTACAGGTTGTGTCCTGTACAAATGCCCAGCTAAGGGGCTAGAATCCAGCCAGTACTCTCCCTCCAAACCTCAGTGTCCTGGCCGTACCCAGAGAAAGCAGTACTACATGGGTTCACTCATGAACCCCTCAACTATCCCCCTTCAATAGCATTGGGTGACAGCTTGACACATTCCCCAACTGTCTATTTTCTTATACTTGGGATGCCCTCTCTTTATTCTTGTCACTCAATTACTGCTTTCCCCATTTCACCATGCAGTCACAAAATATATCAGATTCCCCAGAGAAGAGCTTTTATTTTTCCACTGATTGCATTTTATGTTGGCTTTTTCCTGATACCATCTAAGTAGACACTGTAACTTTATCAGTAATATTTATTCATACTACAATTTAGGGTAGATTCTTTCTGGGAAGAGTCTTTCAAGAGAGTTAATTTCTTCCATTCTGTATGAGTTCCTGTAAAGTTCAATCAAAGAGGGAAGCCGTTCCTGGTCAAAGCACCTTATCCTTTACTTTTCTGTACTTTTTTCTGCTGTATGCCATAGTCCAGCTTCGTCTCTAACCTCTGTTTTGCTATTAACTGTAATTTTAGTTCTCCAGGGTATATTCATATGATCTAATCTCTCATGGGTAAGTTTATCTCACATTACTTGCATATAAGAACATGTCATTTTTAAATGCTTTAAATATAAATAAAACGTGTAATTCCTTTTTCAGCATCGGAAGTGTTGTTTATATCTTGCTGATATTGGTGGGCTGTAAAAACCTTCTTGTTCAATTTTTGTGAAATATTTAAGGATTAAATATATTTTGGAAAGACTGGGGAGAAAAGGTTGACAGGATTTTATTTAGTACTTTTGAGATCTGGGTCCTCGCAGATTTCACTTACATAAAACTGCATTGCTTTCATTGCTTTCCACACCTAAGCCAGCCTTGCACATACCCTACCACCTCCCCCACCTACCTATCTGTTTGTGCCATGACTTCTTTCTAAAATGCATATCCTCCACTGTTCTTCCTTACCTATCACCTTTCATCTCTAGAGCTATTGCAATAAAAAATATTTTCGAAGATCTAGCTCTGATACCACTCCTTCCAGGAAGCTTTCTTCACTTACTCCACCTAAAAATGAGCTCTTATGCCTCTGGATTCCTTTAACATTTATACTATGGTTCTCTCATGTTTATAGTATTGATCATAGAGGACCTTATATCATAATTTTTTCCCTGAGCATAGGGTATCTCAGTTTCTCCAGACACTGTAAGTGCTCATTCATGACTACACGAAAGATTTAAGGGACTATTTTGTTGATATTATTGACAGATCTACATGAGTATATGGATTTCTTTGGCAGATTTTAATCTGATGACATGGAAAATTGACCTTATATTGGGTTACAAGTTTTAGTACTAAATCTTATTAATCATTTTTCTATATAAGGATCAGAATATGCCGTGTACTTGATAGATGTGCAAAGGCCATTTGGAAGGAAATAATAATTTAAATACCTTAAATTTATTTTTAAAACAAAATTTCAGAAGGAAGATATGGATATTCCATATTGCTATTAGCAGAACAGTATTGGACTTCTGTGCTATTGTTCCTAAATGGCAGGGTGATACCATACTGCCACTACTGTTAAACATAATCATAGCAAATTTTTGTAAGGTAACTACAATATACCAGGCACTGTTCTAAGTGCTTTCCATGTATTATCTCACTCAAACCTCACAACAGTCCTAGAACAGCATTGTATTTGTTATCCTAATCTTAAGAGAAAACTAAGACAAGGAGAAGTTAGGTAAAATGCCAGAGATCATAGAGCTAAAGAATGGTAGAGCCAGTAGTTGAAGCCAGGCAATTTCCAGACACTATGCTCTTCACCATATACTAAGTAGACACACTTTTTCTTTAATTTATGAAAAAATCTTCAACAGTCTGGAACCGTAGACTCTGGCATTTAACAATGAGTTGTCAGTGTGGATAACTAATTCTGAGTTGCTAAGAACTTCACATATACAAAGGATCTTGTGGTGAAATACTTTCGGAAAATGCCACAGCAAATCAATAGTGTTTGCATAGATCCCACGACGAATGGGATACAACTTAGAAACTGATGCATGGCCTAATACAGCTGTCCCCTAAACTGGCCGTTCTCACACATATCCTAAAAAGTTATAAAAGTACACACACACACACACACACACACACATTCGGTTCCAGCCAAGAACTACTGCATCCATTCCCTGGTTGGGTGCTCAGTCAATACGTTTAATAATAACAACAGTCAATTTCAGGGTATCTAAGTGGTATAGTTCTAAACCTTACATATATTCACTTCCCGAGAAGTTTATCTATAGTCACTTTCTCTAAGAAGTTTTTATAGTAAAGGAAATAACTCATGTAACTTCCCTATTGTTATCCCATCAGTTCCAGTTATTTCAAAATTCAATTATTCTTTATGCTTATTGTTGGTTCATTATAGTATGAGGATTTCTAATGAGGACCATACATACTCAAGACGACTGAAACCATTTAAAAAAAAAACCTAGTGGGAGTCAGTACCACCTAAAATAACACTAGTAATTTAATGTAGATAGTCCATTAATTGTTAATGTTATATATTTGATATATGTCTAATCCATTCAAGATGTTATAATTTTGAGTTAGTCTATTTTCTTTGAGATTTGGATATTATAAACATGAAAGAAAGTGAGGGCACTGCACACATCTATATTTAAAATTTTTTTCTTCTAAAAGTACATAATATTTTGTAAGCATGATAAATGTCACATTAAAATGAACCAGAAATCTTTTTGTTTTAAGAAAATGGAAAAGTTTATTAGCAAAAGCAATCAAAATACTCTTATTGCCCTACTTGTGTGCCATTTTGCTCATACACTTGTGGTTAAATCTCATTCTCTAGACAATGAATACAATTTGTTCAGTGTTTTTCCACTGCTTCACAAGAGATTTATGAGGCTATTTTATCAATGGTTTTGGCTAACACATATGCATACATATCTATATATAAAGACACTTGGATTGGTAAATGATTGATTTTAGTTTAGAATGCTAGAGGCATTAAAACTCTCAAAAATGTGATAAACCAACTTAATGTGGAAGAGGGCTAATGTGCTTCATTAAATGCATTAAATGCAACCTCTATAAAATTTTTATTTTTAAAACAATATTTTATCGGAGTAAATCTCACAACATTTAGACATATTTCCTAATTCTTATTGCCTGTGGGTTTATTTTCTTTGACTGGATGTTTATTCAAAGAAAGAAGTAACACACCTCTCTCTCTCTCTCTCTCTTTCTATCATTCAGTGTCATCATTCGAGCATTGTTTGCTGTTGCCTCACAGGTGTGTGGGTGTGTGTGTGTGTGTGCGCGCGCGCACGCACAGACAGAAGCAGCTTTGATCTTTTCGTGATTCTTACAAGGAGGGCAAGAAACTTCAAAAGATCCACTGGCATTCAGTGGCTGGAAAAACTGCTATAATTCAGGGTTTATTGTTAAATCAAGAATTTGCTTTAGGCTTGAGGGTAGCTTTTGTGTTATAGAGCTCGCTTATCTAAAGAAAAAGTGTAAAGAAACCTTCAAGTCAATCATGAAACAGGCAATAAAGCAGTTGAAAAGAATTTCTGGAAATTATATATCAAGCCTGCCATCGGACAGCTTCTCTGTGAATAGTGAAGCATTGTCTCAAAAGTGTGTCTCATGTCAAGAGGCCTGTCACAGAGAGAATCAGCTATTGAGCATGACAAATGCAAAGGTCTTGGTCCTTCACCCCTTCCTCCCTGCCTCCACTCCTTCTCAGCCTTATCTTAACCATCAAATACTTATTGAGCATCTATTACATGTCACGTCGTAACAGTGAACAAGACTCAGACCCTGACCTCAAACTTTTCACATACTGTCTTGTGCTATAGCCCAGCAAAATACTTCGGGACAAAAAAGCATGTCTTGTATACTTGAATCACTCCTCAGTGCTGCACAGTACACCACACAGTATGTGATCAACACGTGCTTGTCTAATTTGGTGGCATCTCCAGCCACCCAGTTGCCCAACCTAAAAATTTCAAATAACTAAATTTCCCAAGTCCCTTTCACATTCAACCAAAAAACTAGTCCTGTCACTTTTACTTCCTAGGTAGCTCTAAGCCATCTCTTCCACTCCACATTTGCTCTGCCATTTTCTTTGTTCATAGCAAACTATTTACTTATGGACTAATTAGCAACCACACTCTTGTTTATTTCCAATCCACCTCCTTCACTTCGAACCAGTTCTTTTTCTAAACTATAGAAACAATTATCTTAAGTCCCACTTTAAGCTTTTAATAGGCCCCACAGACTATATGATAAAATCTCAAATCTTTTCAAATATAAAAGGTCTTCCTTTATCTACTCCTTTATTCTTTAGTTTGAAGTGTTTTAATTTTAGTTGGTTCAAGAACTATGACCAGGAATAAATTAGAGATTAAAGAGTGTACAATTTCATGAATGGGACCAACGTTTTTAGGAACCAGCTCTTCTCCAGACAAGTCTTTATTTCCTTCTACTTCACAAAGACCAATAAATGCATATGGAAGTAAAACCATCAAAAATACACAGAATTTTATTTATGCACTTTCATTCATTTATTTATTAACACACATGTCTATTTCCTTTGGCCTGATAGTTGCATTAGCATGAGTCACAATAATACCTAACAGTGAACTTATTTAATGTCTTTGTAATTTAAAAAACAAGAGGACATATTACCAAAGCAAAGAAAGCAATCTCCATGCTCAATTGTATAGATGGAGGAAAAATAGACTTTTCTTCTTTGGATTATTATTCAGGAGAGCTTGGCTTTCATTAAATACTTCGTCACAAGCAGATTTTTAAAAATTTTTTAATGAACAGGAGTTATTTGTAGGTTCAGGGCTTCCAGAGCTCTGTGCATCAGTGTGACCTGAAGTCTGATATCCTTCAGCATTTAGGTTCCATTGGTCCATATCTTCTCAATGAAACACTTACTTTTTATTTGTAGTATGGTGGCTGTCATATCCATCTTTTTTTTTTTTTTTTTAAGATTTCATCCACTTATCTGACAGAGAGAGAGATCACAAGTAGGCTGAGAAGCAGAGACAGAGAGAGGAGGGTAGCAGGCTCCACACTGAACAGAGAGCCTGATGCTGGGCTCAATCCCAGGACCCAGAGATCATGACCCGAGCCGAAGGCAGAGGCTTAACCCACTGAGCCACCCAGGTGCCCCTGTCATATCCACCTTTAATTCAAAGAATTATCCTTTGTGATGAAGCTTTTATTCACTTTCAATGTATTTAGATAAAGTCATTGCTGATAGTACAGGACTTCCAGGTGGAGGCCAATAGTAAATTTCTACCATCTTAACAATCATTCAAGTAAGAACTAATAGATTCACTGACTCAGATTCTGCAATTCTTTTTGTCACAATAACATCACATAGCTTAATACCATAACATGGCTTACTTATTAGTTTTTACTACAAAATACACTATGGTTCGAGTTTCAAATATACATAAAATTTGGTATATATTTTATAAGAAAAATAAAGTCACAATTTATTTGACAAAAATGATATATACTGCCTTTGTAAAAATGTAAAAAATGAAATAAACTGAGATTAACAAAGTAGTAAAAAATTATAGAAAACCATGTACTTAAGCAAACCGTGTTTCCTTTTACACAGTTTCTGGAAAATGTGAACATAAAAGAGGATATGGCTTTTAATATTAAAGAATTACAAACTAAAAACAAGGATATGCAAGATTTAAAAAATTATTTCTTTAGTCACTGAAAGAATCAGTTGGATGGCCAGGAAGAAACCAGAAACAACTAACTCAATGAAAATCTGTTATTCAACTTTCCCCAAAATGAAAGTATACTCAATATGTCAAGAAAAATACACAACTCAAAAAAAAAAAAAAAGAAAGAAATGAAAAGAAAAATAAACAACTTAAACTCCTATTGTATGTATGGCATACTGTAAGAATTCAATAAATGTATGTTAAGTGAATGGAAGAATGTGTAGCTATGGCAAAACAAAACAAAACAAAAAAAGCAAATGTGACCACAGATATCCAATGTGACCACAGACTCAGCAAGTACATAACATGTATCTACCATACCAAATCTCTTCTATCAAGCTCTACAGAGTTACAGAATTATTATACCAAATTTTTTTATTTTAATGTATATAAAGTCTTCCTCATATGTGTACATTCTCATCTTCATAATAATAAATCTCTAAAGAAATTATTTAAAATATCATTTTCCAGCAATATGGTGGGGAAAAATGTACAGAGAATCATCTGCTGATATAGAACACACAGGAAAAATAACCTATGGCATACTTTAAAGCCTAGGTAGTTATTGAGAAAAAACTATAAAAGGCTACAATCAAAATGAAAGAAACTTTCAAAAGAGATAACTGAACTCGAAAGTAAATGATACCATTTTCTCTAAGGACATCTGCCAGTCCTTACTGATATGGCACTTTGGTGTTTTGCACAATAACAACTCTGGATCCCAGAAGACTGGAAGGTGGTTAATTTTATGTGTCAACTTCACCAAGCTAAAGGATACCCAGTTAGTTAGTAAACATTATTTGTGGGTATGTCTATGAGGATGTTTGTGCAAGAAATCAGCATTTGAATGGGTGAACTAAGTAATGGGCATCATCCCATCTGTTGAAGATCTCAATGGAACAAAAAGGTAGAGGAAGTGCAAATTTACTCTTTCTGCTTGAGATGCCCTTAGACATCAAAGCTCCTGGTTCACTCAGACTCAGATCAGGACTTATACTAGCAACCCTCTCATTATCAGGTCTTCAGACTCAGAGTTAAACCACTGGATTTCATGATTCTCCAGCTTGCATGGATGACAGATCATGGTACTTCTTGTCCTTCATACCCGCATAAACCAATTTCTATAATTCATTTACACCCAACCAATTCTGTTTCTCTAGAGAGCTTTGACTAATCCAGATAAGAAATACCCACATGAAGTCAGGACAACCTTAGGAAATGAACTAGAAAAATTACACTCTATAGAGGAAGAAAATAAATGTATATTTACATTGATTTGGGTTTTGAGTAGAGTTAATTAGGAAAAAAAATGTGACTCAGAATTCTCAACACAAGCCCTCATGCTTGTGACCTTAAAACTTTGTGTATCCTGAACTATCCCCACCTACAGCAAATTATGTTGCTTAACATTGTCCCAGGTCATTAGGTTTCTAGGAGCCTAGCAAGAGCAAAAGCAAAGTCAAGAACTTTCATAGAGAATGTTAAAGACATAGGAGTTCAAATTTGTGGACAAAAATTACTAAATATATGAGGAAACAAGCCCACATGAGCAGGTCTAAACATAAAAACCAAATGGAAAAGGGAAACTCCCATCCATAAATAACAAAATCAATAGAAACACAAAATAAAATAACTTTAAAGATTTAATATTTAATATATTAAAAGAAATAGAAAGAGGATTAATATGATTGAAAGAATAAAAGACTGTAAGATTTCATGTCTGATTTGAAAAATAGCCAAACAGAAATGTTAGAAATAAGAATAGAATATAATTGAATCAACTCAAAAATGACTTTACTGACATAGTAAACACATATAAAGAGAAAATTAGTGAACTGGGCTGTCGACAACATTAGATACCAGAGCAATCACTGCTTAATACCTACATGATACCACCCCATGCTCCCTAGAATGTCTAAAACTGAAATAACTGAGAACATCACATGTTGTGGAGAAATTGGAATTCATATGCTGCTGGTGGGAATGTAGAATTGTACAAATAAGACATTCCATTCCTAGGTATTTGTCCAAAGGAAGTAAAAACAGTCCACATGAAGACCTGCATGTGAATTTTATTTGTACAAGTCAAATACTAGAAATAAGCCAAACATCCATCAACATTAAGTAAATAGTAAACAGAATATGCACTGTCCATAAGGTGGATTACTCATCTATAAAATGAAAAATATTTTTTAAATCCCTTCAAAATTTCTAACAAGTCAAAGATACCAAAATTTCTTCTCAACATTCTACTGAAACGAGAATGATCACAATAGTAAGAGAAGAAGAAGGAATTTAAAAAGTATAAGGGCTAGAAAGGAAGAAGCAGAGCTTTCTGTTTTTATATATGTTATAACTATGTAAAAAACCCCAAAGGACTCTCAGATATATTGATAGATTTAAAGACTCTTTGTTAAAATAAATAAATAAGATAAAGAATGTTTTTTAGTTTGATACAAAATCTCTGACCAAAATGAATCTCATTTCTACATAGCAGGAAAGAATATATCTATTGTTAAAAGACACTATTTTCAATAAACAAAAAATTGTGCCCCCCTCAGAGAATAGCCTTCAAACTTTACACAAGGTTTTTTTTTTTTTTAATGGAAATAACAAAACAGACAAAACTTGATCAAAATCACTGAAAAAAAGTTAAAGAATACAGAGACACATAATGTCCATGAATAGAAAGATTCAAATTCACATAGGTATCAATTGCTTTCAAATATGTCTACTTATTTAATATAGTTATAATGAAAAATCTCAACTAGAGTCATAAATTTGAGAATCTGATCCCCAAATTTCTATGTAATATATTTATACAACACATATAACTTATTAATAAAGTATGCAGAACATATAAAGACTTCCTATGAACCAATAAGGAAAACACAAATGATCCAATAGAAAAAAAATGAGCAAAGATATGAAAAGGCATTTTAAATTAGTGGAAACATGAGTATCCCATAAATGTGTGAAAGCTGTTATTAACTCACACCCATCAGATTAGAAAATATTTAAAGTCTAAAAATAGCAAATGCTGGTAAGGTTGGGAAGTGATGTTAATAAGATTACAGTGCTGATGAGGATACAAAATGCTACACATTGGGAATACACAATTTATTTGAAAGTCCATGGAATTATTTAAAACTTTTAAATGGGTGAAATAAATATTTTAAATGAATCTCTAAAAAAAAAAAACTTTATTAAACTTCCCAAAATAGAAAGTTTTTATGAAAATCTGCAATAAAAACCAGAAAATAAAAAAGAACAAAAGTTCAATCAATAAATCTACAACCTTTTGTTATTTTATACATACATAGTAATTATTGGATAAAGTACATACTCAAAACCTCAATTATATGCTATTTGAAAAGCTAACAATGTGATATATGGCAAAACTGCACTCAGAGTTGTATTAACTATCATAATTTCATATATCACTTGAAAAATAAAAATCAATACAAATAAGTTTCACAATCCTAAGAAAATGACACATTTTTAATCAGTGAAATAACATTTATTTTTAAAGAGTAGAGCCAATATAAACAGCTAGTTCTTGGGCAAAAATAAGATAAACACAAATCTAATAAAAGAAAGACTAATTTAACTGAAAAGTATTACAAATGAAAACAAGAGTTTGACAGAGTTTATATTTTTAATATTAACCAAATATTATTTATAATCTTATGCTAATGAACTTGAAAATTCCAAATGGGTAAGTTTCTCTGACTGATTCAATAAGCAGTGGAAAACCTGAATAATTTAAGAATAATGGAAGGAGAAACCAAAAAACTCTCCATGGGTCAAACAATTTTCTCTAAAATGAGCTGAGTAGCCAGATGACTTACGCATGAGAGCTTTCAAACTTCGAAGGGGTTAGAATTCCCATAGCATATAAATTCTCACAGCATATAAAAACATAGAACATGGCACAATTTATTTTACAAAGGTTGTATAAGTTACACAATAAATCTTGACAAAGATAGCACAAAATCTAACCTGCAAAACAACCTCCTTTCTGAATAAATATACAAAAATGATATACTAACAAAATAACAGTGGGATTGGAGGGAAGGTTTCTGTAAGAAGAAGAACGTAATGAAGCGTCACTAAGACTTTATGGAGGACTAAAGCAGGAACATGGCTATAAAGCACCATAGTTACAGGTCAGAGAAATAAGAGAAACTTACTCTTTCGTGGAGGTACATATATCCCAACAGAGGAGATTAACTCAGATATGAATCCAGCTCTAGAACCAACTAGCTGTTCATCATTGAGCAAGTTGATTAATGTCACTACTTTTGCCTTTCATCCCTTGTGTTTCAATGAGAAAGTCAGCACCTCAAAGGTATCCTGTATGCACTGAACTGGGTAAAATACATAATGCTTTTTATATAATTCTTGGGATATAGTATATGCTCATAAATGATAGTAATTTTTATCATTAATATGACTAGCATTAGTCTTGAGAATAAAAATGGTACCACATCGGCACAAGAATCAAAAGACCAGTCAATGAATCAGAAAGCTAAGAAATAGAACAAGTATTTGAAATTACTCAGTTTATTTTTTTAAAGATTTTTTTTTAAAAATTTATTTAGCAAGTGAGAGAACAGCAGCAGAAGAGCAGAGGGAGAGGGAAAAGCAGGCTCCCAGCTGAGCAGGAAGCCCTATGTAGGGCTCCATCCCAGGACCCTGGGATCACAACCTGAGCCAAAAGCAGATGCTTAACTGACTAACCCACACAGGCACCCCCCTGAAATTATTCAGTTTACTATAACCATGCTGGCAGATGTTGCTGAGTAAAAATAAGGATTATTTTTAAATGATAATGTGATAATACCAAATTTATTGGTCAATCATCTATTATTGCATCATTTGCCTTCATGAGGTTTAATGGCATCAGCCGTGCAGACCTGATTGAGAACAAGCTAAACATTTTTTTTCTTTTCTTTCTGTTTTTAGAGAGGCAGGTGGGGCAGGGGGAGAGGGAGAGAATTTTAAGCAGGCTCCACACCAAGCACAGAACCCAACATGGGGTTCAATCTCACAACCCTGAGATCATGAAATCAAGAATGGGAACCCTGAGCCGAAATCAAGAGAGCCAGCTGAGCCACCCAGGTGTCCCAGAACAAGCTAAAAACTTACAATATCCTTATCCAAGGTCTTATCATGATACCTGAACCATTTTTAGGACTTTGCAGAAGTTCTTACATAAAACGAATTCTTGATTTACAGAAGATAATATAAGGAAGATAAGTAAGAATTTTGTGGATAACTCAAAAAACTCAAAAAAAAAAAAAAAAGTGAAAACTAGTAACAAAGCCCAGATCACCAGCCCGAATGATATTAGAATGATGTGCTCACTCCCTTTCTCTAGTAAGAAGTGTGAATAGGAGGACTATATTTTCTGTTTCTTCTCACTTGAGAAGATACTCTACCTCTCCGTGGAGTTTACAAACCATCTTTATAGTCTAACTGGAATCCAGAAACACAGCGGATGTTTAGCTCATCTACAAAGCAGTGCTGTGCCCTCCTTATCTCTCCTCCTCTCTTGCCCTGCCTCCAGCTCCTCTGCTAGCTGACCCTGCAGTTAACAAATGGTAGAGCCAGGATAAGAACCCAGGCTCTCTGTCTCTAAATTCTGCACTCTGAACTGTGATAAGATGCATCTTCAAATGCACATCTGTGGTATCTATATTTTTGACATTAAATAGCTTACCATCTTTACAAGATAAAATCCAAACACTCAACATGGGCTCACAAAGCCTCTTACTCACCTCTCCACACAACCCCACCTTAATTCCCCATCTCAACGTGCTGCACTGCTTCATTTCATCAGAACATGCGCTGCCTTCCCTGGCTTCTGGGCCCAAAGTTACTCCCTTTGCCAGGCATGCTGTCCTCTCTCCTCTTTACCTGGCTAACTCCTTGAGATAACTTACGACACAAATTAGATGTCACTTCTCCAAGAAATCTCTCCTGAGTTTTCTAAGACTGAACTGTGTGTCTGTCTAATCAAATGTGGCCATGTCACAGTCGTACAGAACTATAGTGATATGCCTTATTTGCTTTTCTTTATCTTCTACTCCAGGGACAGGAACCATGTCTGTCTGTCTGCAGGGGTAGCCTGGGACTGGCACAGCTCTTAATACAGAGTTAAGTGCTTTAAAATATTGGCTGAACTAATAATTATTAATAATAATAAATGAGAGGATAGAAAATAAACATTCACATTATGGTTTCAGAGGCCTCTATCTCTGTATCTGTGAGTCCTAGATTAAGTGGGGAAATCTCAAAGATTGAGTACCATGGAGCACCTGCATTGTTGGGTTTTATTTGCATCACTGGAATTGAAAAGAAATGAAAAGCATGGTGCTTCTTTTGTTGCAAAGCCCTTCCCAGCAAGGGAGAACAAATCCGAAGGAACTCTTTATATCTGTCAGTCCTAAAAATACAACAGAAAGTATGAATTGTTTTCATGAGAAGAGTGTCTGAATTGAAAAAGCTAAGAATTTACTAAAACTTTTCTCCCATATAAAAATCCTGCCTTTAAACACCAGTGTTTTCATAACCCTGCTATTCCATTAAAGAAGATAGATATGAAAGATTAAAAACCATGCGGAGAAGCTACATATTCTTGAAAGGATTGTTTGGGAAAGAAAAAATTAAAGAACTGACTCATCACATAATATCTGGGTCTCAAAACTTTTCTCTAACACTCTGATGCAGGTCATAAAGGAAACAACGGCTGCACCATCTCTTTCTACCAAGCTATTGCATGCAAGCACTTCTTTTTTTTTTTTTTTTTTTTTGAATTCAATTTATCTTTATTTTTTTTTTAATTTTTTATTTTTTATAAACATATATTTTTTATATACATATATTTTTATCCCCAGGTCTGTGAATCCCCGGGTTTACACACTTCACAGCACTCACCAAATCACATACCCTCCCCAATGTCCATAATCCCACCCCCTTCTCCCCAACCCCTTCCCCCCGGCAACCCTCAGTTTGTTTTGTGAGATTAAGAGTCACTTATGGTTTGTCTCCCTCTTTTTTTAAGATTTCATTTATTTATTTGTCAGAGAGATAGAGTACAGGCAGGCAGAGTGGCAGGCAGAGGCAGAGGGAGAAGCAGGATCCCTGCGGAGCAAGGAGTCCAATGTGGGACTCGATCCCAGGACCCTGGGATCATGACCTGAGCTGAAGGCAGCCGCTTAACCAACTAAGCCACCCAGGCATCCCTGGGCTACCATTTTTTAAAGCACACTGATGCTAAAGAAGAATCCCTACTTACTAGTCACTGAGGGGAAGATACCAAAGACTAAGCAAAACCCCAGGCATAAGAAAAATGTTGCTATTCTTGATACTTAACAGGTGAAACATTTTCTGTACCTTGTCGTGGTACCCTCATGAAAAAAAGCCACAGCTGTTCACCTCTGCTCACTTAGGAACATTAGAGCTCTCTGACAACAGAAAAGAGGTTCAAGTCCTCTCATTCATGACATGAATGGCATCCACCTTCAAGAGGTTTGGACAAGAATCTGGGATAGAATGTAAAGGCCTTCCCTACTACGCTGACATTCATTGGATCACTGAAGAATTTCTTCACATTCATGATTCACCTCCTGAAAGATATTTCTTTTGTTTTGGAAAAAAAAATGTAAATTCCAGTCACAGAAACATTTGGTAAGACAGAGTGCTCTTTCACAGCTTAACTCTTTTAGCATATATTTTTGGCATTTTTCACAAAGTAAGTCTTGCTACTAAGGTCTGTAGAGTTTGATTACAGTGTTCTAAAAAATTACATTGCTTCTTTTTCCCCCACCAAGCATCTCTTTCTGCAGAAGGAAAATGCAGGAGGAAAACTCTGAACTTTCCAACGTTAGAGTGTATCTGCAAACAAAAGCCAAATTTAACAGCCTTCTAAATTTTTCTACAGGCAAGGAGCTATAGACTATCAGAAATATGCTTGAACTCTGCTAGACAAACTGCTCAGAGCTTAAAATTGAATGTGCCAACTTTGATGGAGAAGGCCTTATTGACTTTAGTAAAAGAAAAGATTACATGTGAATTCAACACCAAGTCTTACTAAACTCTGTTTTTCCCCTGGCGCAAACTACCTGTGTTTGCAGAGCCAGATTAAGAGGCAGGCCAAAAGTGACAGCTGCCACAGACATTTCTATCTCAATTTCTAAGGAAAACAGAAGCAACACTTAAATAAGGTTGGAAGCTGTTACCAATTATTCAGGTTTCCTGTGTAATTCCTCAAGTATTTGGTGAAATAGAAAATGATCCCATTTCTGCTGATGTTAAATTTTAAAAAGAAAGACACTCTTCTAAGAAGACTATCTCTATCGATATTTCTTTAGAATATTTCTGCTGTATTTCTGTAACACACAGATTTGAGGGACATGGCACGTCCGCCTTGCCTCCAGTACTAAACCTAGTCCCCTGAGATGGATCTTGAGTCAGCAGAAATTCGGCACTGGCATAACGCATGGTACAACAAGTGGAAACAAGGGATTCACATCAATCACAATATGTCACGTTGAAAGGATTTAATGTTCCTCAAGAACTTGCCTGGTTCTTATAAAAATTATTATTCGTATCACTCATGTTCTATTTTGAAGATAAAGTCAGATAATTTTTACTGAAAGAAAATCAATTTCTTCCCGTGCATACCGATCAGATATTGACTATTCAAGTAATATTGCTTTGAGGAAGCAACAATTTATTTGCTTCTCATGGAGCACCTGTCTCCTCCAGGACAGCTTCTTTGCCCACGTAACTATAAGAATCTGATTGTGTTTGCTACTAAAGAGTCACAACAGCTAATTATACAAACATCACAATATAACCATAATTTTTTTGTTCCTTAAAGTTACACTTTGAGTTACATGTTTCATCACTTCTTAGAAATTCCATGAAGTAGAAGGAATCCTAGATCACAGCTGTCCTGTATCATTCTAGATGTCTATATTGGCACCTGATGATAAATTCAGCTGTGCAATGGTGTCAGTCTTTGACACTGATTCATTCATTCTACAAATATTTTGTGTGCAAATCTTATGTTTTAGGTACTGTGGTAAGTGTCATCCAAATTAAAAATTCCAAGTCATCTGGATGTTGAAAATGATATGCCATGTCAAAGATGACTTTTTAATTTTAAGCTATTCAAGTCAGAACTCAACAATTTTCTTATTGAAAATTACAAAGAAGCAAATTTAGATTTTACTTTATCTGCATAATTTGTATTTATTGATATTTTTCTCTTTTGTCATTCTTTTTTGCTTGAAAAAAGAATTTAAAAGAAATAATTTTTTATGAGGAACAAAGTTTCATTAGATAGTGTTCTTGTGAAATAAGTGAGTTTTCAGTAGAACAAAATTCATTATATGCTAAATATTCTTTTACATATGGTTAAGTGCACTTCTTAAAGAGAAATCTTTCAACTCTTAACTGATTCTCATAAAGGTTTTGATTCATAGAATTTTAAAACCACGGTTTCTAGTTCTGACATTAAAAATCTGTAGAAAGAATTCCTCTACCAAATGGAAAACAGTAACGAAATTCTAAGCAAAAATTCAAGTAAGAAAATCATTATCAACAAATGTATGTGCATTTACATTCACTACCATATGCACAGTTAAAGAATCAATTAATATAACTTCCAATTTTTGAGGCTTCTGCAGAAATTCCTGAAACACAACTAATAGTGCACAATAACATAGTTCAGTGTGCTTTTTGGTAAAACCATAGCATTCTCCTTGTTAAGACTTCCTTTTATTTAAAAATATCTGGAACATTTGCAAGTATTTTAAATCTATGTGTTTAGAAGTTCATGAACTGACAGTATTGAAATGTTTTAGTGTTCTAAGTCTTCACCATTAATCCTCATTACCACAATGTCCAAAAGATATGCATGACAATGTATGTCAAAAACTCTGCCTAATTCACCTAATTTTGCTGTCATGCCACTCAGTTTCACATTTCTCCCACTGGTGCTATTTTAGTGCAGTATTTTATTAAAATCAAACTCAATTTTTGGCAATGAGCTTAATTTAATCCTTTGTAAATTGGTCTTAAGCATCTCTTCAACATCAATGAAATTTTTAAATCCCTTTTATTAAAATAGACTTCTGCATATTCTAAATGCTTCTTTTTCTTAAGATTTTGTTTATTTATTTGAGAGAAAAAGAGAAGGCACAAGCAAGGGGAAGGGCAGAGGGAGAAGCAGGCTCCCCACTGAGCAGGGAACCTGATGTACAGAGCTGGATCCTAGGGCTCCAGGATCATAACCTGAGCCAAAGGCAGATGCTTAACCAACTGAGCCACACAGGTGCCCCTCTAAAGGCTTCTTAATAAGAACTTCATGACCAGTTGTCTTATTATGAAGTTGAGGAAACATCATTAACTTCTGAATTTTCATACCCTTATAGAAATCAACTAGGAACTCATAAATTAAAATGTGTCCTTTCGGGGCGCCTGGGTGGCTCAGTGGGTTAAAGCCTCTGCCTTCAGCTCAGATCATGATCTCAGGGTCCTGGGATCAAGCCCCACATGGGGCTCTCTGCTCAGCAGTGAGCCTGCTTCCCCCTCTCTCTCCTTGCCTGCCTCTCTGCTTACTTGTGATCTCTGTCAAATAAATAAATAAAATCTTTAAAAATAAATAAATAAGTAAAATGTGTCCTTTCAGTTAGCTTAATCTCAGATTTCCAATATCATGGGAAAACTCCTAGATATGTAATCATAGAAGTAATAAGTTTATCATGCCTTCTACACTATGAATGATAAATTTCATATACATTCTATATTCTCTAACTTGTTTTTAGTAAACTGACAACTTTTTATTTACAATTCTATCATAAATTCAGAATTTTCTCCAAAATTCCTATGACTTCAGTACATATCACATTTTCTTAATTTTTCTATCCCCAGAAGTTCCTTCCCTATCAGACAATATTAATTTATCATATATGTGTTGGCAGAAAAAGAATAGAATTACTAATAGAATTTCACATTTGCTACAGCATTAGATCCAGCTTTTATAAGTTAATACATTGTTGTTATAATTTAACTTTTTGTACCTTAAAGCTAAATTTTAAGTAACATAATTCATCACTTCTTAGAAATACCATGGGGTGCCTGGGTGGTTCTGTCGGTTGTCTAACTCTTGGGTCATGGAATCAAGCCCCATATTGGACTCCACAGTCTACGCATACTCTGCTTGGGATTCTCTCTCCCCCTTTTCCCTTCCTCCCACTCATTTGCTTGCTCTCTCTCAAATAAATAAATCTTTAAAAGAAAAAGAAATAACATAGTGGAAAGAATTCTAGATCAAAGCTGTCCTTGTATGTATTATCCTGTATGTCTCTATTGGTACCTGATGACAAATCAGTTGTGTAACATTAAACCTCAATTGATAGCATCAGCTGATTCATTAAGTGAAATCTTAAATATTTGTGAATGATCTTAATATTTATTTTGGTATATTACAGTCAAAATATTACAACACTAAGAAATAAATCACAATGTAACACAGCTGAAATATTCAACCATCAAAGCATAATAAGAAATGTATGCATCACATGTACACAACCATAGGTAGTGCCATTTGGTAAAATATCAGAGAGCTAGACGTGGCACTATTAAACTAACAAGATCAACTGCATTTACCAAATGCCTTCACTTACTTTTTGATATTTGTCAATATTTTCAACATTGAATTTCAATTCAAAAGTTCTTGATGTTGTTCAATGAAAATTTATAATTTTTAAACTACAGATGAACAGATAGAACAATGATTTATGTTCTGCCATTTGCATATACTTTTGAAAGTGCTATCATTTTTAAGACAATGTCAAATAAGAGATTTTACCTTCTGAGAAGTTGGGGGAAATTATATTATGCACCACAATTCTCAATATCTCTATTATGTCTTGCCTTTGACCCCCAGGGATAAATAAGGCTACTCTCTACTCTCTCTAAAATGTCAAGAATATCTAAGTATTTAGACAAAATTAAACCTCCTTATGTTTTCACTAATTGAATTTCCATTTGACAGTCAATATGTTAATTCTGTAGCTAATTTAAATAAAGCCCCATGATAAAGATCTTTTATATTTAGTTTCAAATCCTATGCTTATGATCCTAGTTTCCCTCCTGATATAAACAAAATATGTTCTAAATTTATCAGATGATAGATAAGTATAGTAAGTAATTATAAGAAATATCCAAAATCATAGAAAATAGGAGAGGTCCAGGAATAAAACAGTATATCTAGATGGTTGATTGGGGGAACACAGGTGCCAAATAAATTAAAATGGTGAGATTAGCGATAATTCCAGAAAAAAAATTCTAAAATGGGTTATTTATGCAGAGTGGGTGACTTCTGACCATTTAAGAAAAGTATTCTTAAGTGCATCATTTGCTAAATAACTTTTTCATTTGTAATAGACTATTTCTATTGCATTTTTCCTAAGGAAATATCCAATTTAAACTCTGGAATTTTGAGGTCACTACTATTTTTCTTAGAGAGCTTTACCATGTGGTTATTAGCATGTATTTAGCTGAACCTAACTTTTAATTAAACTAAGGATTAAACTAAGGATTAAGAACTTACCATTTGAGAGACAGCTACCTGCACTACCCTCCTTCCAACATTATTGCATTATTTCAACTCTATGAGTCAACATTTTTCCTTCTGTTGTATTCTGATATCTAGATTAACCCAACTGGGGTAATTCTTTTCCTCATTGTTTTTAAGTCTCATTGAAGAACAAAGACTTATTTTCTTATGTGTAACCTTAATATGTAGGTCAAAGGGAACTCTAAAAATTTAAAACAGAGATTTGGTGCCCTTCCATAAAAGAGAAGCTGAGGAGAAAACGCTGTATGATGAGGAACAAGGAATATAGAGAAAATGTACCAAGAGGGAAAATTTTAGAGTTTGAATAAGAACATTTACCACAATTTCTCCCCAACTACTGCTGTAATCATTTCATAAAGTAGATAAAGGAAACAAAAGGTGATTGCTTTATTCCCCAAAGTATGTAGCCCATAGTTAGGTTCAAGTGGGAAAATTAGCTTGGCCCTGGCACTGAAATTGTGCTTCTTTCTCCTTTATCCAGGAACTGAATGTATTCACGTTAATTGCAGACAGAAGAGTTTGAAGAGAATAAGTCCAGATGCTACAGTTTTGTTTATGCATGGAAAATAAAAATGACACAGAGTCCTCGAAACTTACAGATGCTTATGGCATGAAATACAAAGAGAGAACATGAGAGTTTCTTAAGGTAGGCAGAAGGAAGGGGGCTGGATGACTTCTGCCAATTCTGTCTTCTTTACTGACTCCTCTCCCATTAGTGAAACCTTGGAATGATCATCCTCTCCAAAAATGTCACCTGAGGAAGACTGAAAAAATCATTCCAGCAAACATTTTAATAAAATAGGAAGAGGAAAACAAAAGAGAAAGAAGGTATTTATAATATTTCATTTGAAATTAAGCAGAAAATCTGCTACCTGAAAATCTTTATATTGCTTTCACTCTGAGTTAACAAGCTAATCGCAATTACTTTAGATTTATCTGATGGATTAAGCAACCATTCCTTATCCATTCACTCTAGCATTCACCAAACAAGCAGCCTTTTAAAAATTTTAATAAGTATAATAAAGGCAATCTTTCTGGGGAGATACTGAAAAGTTTCTGGACAAACATTACTTAATTTCTTTATTCCACTAGTGATGTGGGAAATGTTTGGCTAATTATTTAATTCCAATATATAGATATAGGTATATATTTTACTGTGCTTTGCTTCTCAAAATGTAGTCAAGGACAAGCAATATCAGCATCCTCTAGGAGCTCAACAAAAATGTACATTCTCAGGCCCATCCCCACACCTATGAATCCAAATTGGCATTTTAGCAAGATAAGATCCCTGGGTGATTCACATGTACATTCACAAGAAGCACTGCTCTAATTTCTCAAAAATGACTTACGAATGGTCCAAATATACCTTTTATCCTCCATGAAAACATTTTTAAAAGAGTTGCCAGTGTTAAAAATAAAATACTCAACTTAATAAACCTACAATACATTTTACATATCTATATTATTCTCAAGTGAATGGGATCAGAATGTAAATCACCAAAGCAAATGATGCAAATCATTTTATTTTATATCTTCCACCATTCACTCTTACAGAAGAATTGAGTTACTATAATTGAGGACTTGAGAATTGGCCATTGAGAAGCACTCTCAGATTGTGTTAGGATGGAGAGTGAACCCAGACAGTTCTCCTAAGGTTCTCCTAAACTGTCTGCACCATGGTGTTTCCACCCAGAAGAGCAATAGCACAATATTCCCACAGGCATTTAAGTAGCAGTATTAAATAGAGATGCACTGCAAATGTATCCAGGACAAGGGGAAGGGAGGGGGAGGAAAAGAGACCAAAATTCCCAATGAAGGATCTAAGATGAATTTTCTCAAGAAAAGATTGAAGTTGCTTGATACTACAAGGAGATATGAAGTAAGAAAAAATAGATCTTTTTCTCAGAGCAGGTAAAATAAGATCATTGTTTAATCTACATCAATATATTAAGTAACTTCTCTAGTTTTTTTTTTTAAGATTTTTTTTTAATTTTATTTATTTATTTGTCAGAGAGAGAGTGAGAGCGAGCAGACAGAGTGGAAGGCAGAGGCAGAGGGAGAAGCAGGCTCCCTGCGGAGCAAGGAGCCCGATGTGGGACTCGATCCCAGGACGCTGGGATCATGACCTGAGCCGAAGGCAGCTGCTTAACCAACTGAGCCACCCAGGCGTCCCTTTTTTAAAGATTTTATTTATTTATTTGACAGAGATCACAAGTAGGCAGAGAGGCAGGCAGAGAGAGAAGAAGGGAAGCAGGCTCCCTGCTGAGCAGAGAGCCTGATGCGGGGCTCAATCCCAGGACCCTGAGATCATGACCCCAGCTGAAGGCAGAGGCTTAAACCACTGAGCCACCCAGGCACCCCAGTAACTTCTCTAGTTTTATAGCATTCACCCTATCCTAGGGTATATTTGAATACTTACAATTTACAGGTCATAAGAGACAGTTGTCTCCAAGTAGATTGTAATTTTATCTCAAGAACAGTGCCCTAATTTTTTTTTTTAAATGAGACTACAACCAATTCAATGTTTAGCTGGTATCAAGTTGGTCCAAGAGTACAAACTTCTACTTTTAAGATAAGTAAATTCTGAAGATGTAATGTACAGCACAGTGATAATAGTTAATCATTCTCTAGTATATACTTAAAAGGGGCTCAGTGAGTAGGTCTTAAATGTCCTCACTGCAAGAAAAAAATGGGAGTTACCCGATACAATGGACCTGTTGGCTAGCACCACGGTGATCATCATTTTTCAATAGAAAAGTGTACCAAATCAACAAGTTACACCCCTGAAACTTACATAATGTTATTTGTCAATTATTTCTCAATAAAGCTGGGGAAGATACCTTAAAACTGAAACAGTGTTTCTAATCATCTCACCACAATTGAAATTGCCTCCCAAATCCCAGGGAGGCTATTTGATGCCTACCTTGTTAATCAGGAGCTAGAACAGAGGAGCAGTTTGGCAAGGGCAGCTGTAGGACAACTGACAGCAAATAACATAGCACTGATTTTCAGCATGTTAGATTCTTATCAAATCTCGTAGCTTATAGCCCATGGATAATTAATTATCATTTCTCCAATATAAGAAAGTAAACCACTGACTTTATAATTAGACTCTTTAAATAAATGAGACTGATAATAAAGAAATCTATATTTCTACAAAAATTTACAGTGACATTCAGAGATTTTGTTGCTCTTGCATACTGTTATAGGCTGAATGTCTGTGTCTCCCAAAATTCACATGTTGAAGCCCTGATCCCCAAAGTGATGATATTTGGGTTTTTTTTGTTGTTTTTTAAATTTTTATTTATTTACTTGACAGACAGAGATCACAAGTAGGCAGAGAGGGAGTCAGAGAGAGGAGGAAGCAGGCTCCCTGCTGAGCAGAGAGCCCGATGCGGGGCTCGATCCCAGGACCCTGGGATCATGACCTGAGCCGAAGGCAAAGGCTTTAACCCACTGAGCCACCCAGGCACCCCAGTGATGGTATTTGAAGGTGAGCACTGCAGGAGTTAATTAGGGTTAAGTAAAATCATGAGGGTGGTGCTCTGACCTGTCGGAGTCCATCAGCTGGTGTCCTTAGAAAAGGGTAAGTGAATTCTTGTTCCAGTTCTAATTCTTCCACTTTAAATTTCAAATTCGATAAAGTGTGGAATGTTCACCAAGTGCCTCATATTTGTACTTTAATTGTTAATGACTTTGGTTAATAATTGCAAGTCATTTAAACTCATAGGACATCAATATCTCATATGGAAAATTGATTTGCTATGGGAATGTGCATCTCTTTTTTGTCTTATGCAATGTTAGGACAAATAAAAATAGATTTTAAAATATGCCAATAGATATGTTAAAGGTGATGCAAGTCTATTTATTAAAATAACACAATTATCATCAACTGAATGCTATCATTAACCCCTAGAATCTAGAGGCCAAATCAACAATACTTTCTGTATATTACTTTCAAATATCAGGGCAATCACAGTGTATTTCAGCAATAAAATAAGCTGAAAAGCAATATCAAAGAAAAGGTAACATTATATTAGATAGATTAAAAAATCTTAATAGGAAAAAAGAATAAATACTGAGATATTCAACTTACCTGAGGGATCTATTTATACCTATTATTATAGGTATTATGAAGAAGTCGACTGGCCAAATAAAAATTGAAAAGAAAATTTCAGGGAAAAAAAATCAACATTAACAGTACTTTGAGAAATAAAAGTATCAATTTAACATTGCTTATTGCCTCAGAATTTTGAAGTGAAAAACTATATGCTCAACTAATCAAAAACATTATCTCCAGAAATTTTATTTCTTTTGACAACAGTCCTTCATCTCTAAAAGTGCACCTATTGCTAGCTAAGGGCATTACATTGTGAGCTCCTTGGAGGCAGGCATAGTACCTAGGTCATCACTGTATCTGATCCAATGTTCAGTAAATGTCTGCAGAGTAAATATGGCTGTGCTGAATGTGCTGGCCTTGTATCATTATTTGAAATGTGTTGCGCCGTTGTTTGTCACAAACCATTAAACTATCTCAGTAATTGCTGTGCATATCCAAAGCCTGCCCTGAGGCTCCTATCACATCTAGGAGAAGCAGAAAGTCCATTGTCAATTCAAATATTAGCAACATTACTAGGAATGTTCAATTCAATTCACTGAAGATTTGCTAGGTGCTTGCTATACCTTTTTCATATACTAGATTTTATAAGAAAATAAAAGCAGTCCATATTTATCCCCTCATCTATGTGCCATTAAAACTATTTTCCAAGGGAAAATATGCTTCAATCATCTCTAGTAAGTCCCTGCAGCTCTTTTATTAGGTAACACAAGTCATAAAAAGGGCATTTCTCATAAATGGCAAGTTTGAACAAGCAGTAAACTATAAAGGATCTAAAGGAGTCAAAATACTAGGTGAGCAAAGGAAGGAAGCAAGAAGTTAAGCAGCACCACAACTAAAATAATAACTAAGAATGAAACTACTATACGGAGAATACAACAATGAAAACTACTGCTTGAAGGGAAAAAAATGACTTGTATCTTACAGGTAGTGGGTTATTATTATTATTTTTTTCTTTCCTTCTAATCTTCTAACAGTGATTTAGAAAAAAAGTGAATAAAAAAATTGCCGTAGGAATTGTGAAAAAATAAGGTCCTGCCCGTGACTCATTAGCCAGAAGCTTCTGTAATAAACAAGGGTAAGAGGAAATATCTTGATGAAGCCAAGACATCTGCTCCCAGTTCTAATTGTGTTGGATAGTTTGACTAAAGGGAGAGGGGTTTTTATCTAAATTAGTGGCTAGCATTTGCATTTTAATAGAACTTGTTGGAGGGTGTAGTAACTAAAACATTTGAGCTATTTCCCCAGGGAAGGATATAGAAATTAAATTCATTTGAAAATTCTTTTTCTAAAAAGATTTTATTTACTTATTTGAGAGAGGGGAGAGAGAGAGAGAGAGACCGAGTGAGGGGAGGGTAGAGGGAGAACAGAGCAGGGCCCAACACCAACACGGGCTCAATCCCAGGACCCTGAGATCATGACTTGACCTGAAGGCAGATGCTTAATGGACTGAGCCACCCAGATGCCCCCATTTCAAAATTCTAAAGCAATTAAATATAAGAACCCATTCTCATAAGACTGAGGCATGCCTAGTGAACAATTCAATACCAAATCAATAAATATTTTTAAATAAGAGATTCTTGACATCTTAAATTATCTCATCATAATCGAAAGAAAAAAACTGGACCCCGATTTACAAACAAATCAGGCAGTTTGAATGTCTTCAAACGAAGCTCAACTCCATCCCCAGTGATGACTGTCTGGCAGTCTTCTGTCTCCATCCCCAGGACTGTATTCTAAAAGAGAAGGCATCTAGACCTGCTGACGAATTTTCTGCCTTGTACTAAGGTATAGGTGTTCTCTAGTTGCCACACTGCTAGTTTACTTTTTTTTTTTTTCATTTTCAGGAATGCCCATGCAATTCTAGTTTTTTTTTTTCTTGTTGATACACTTCAGGTTTATTTAACTGAAGAGATACAAAAGATTTTAAGAAGTATGTTGGTCTGACAGTTAAGCTATTTCTCTTGTATGTTGATAAATGGCTGTTTAACAGTAATTAACCTAACCAGTAAATTTCATAGGATAATAATAATAACAATAATACAGTAACAATTATGTTCCTATAGGAAGATCAAGTATTTTGAAAATCGATGTATGTGTCCTCATTGTGCTTTTTACACAGAAGACAAGAAGCAAAAGGAAGGAATATATTTATCCTTTTCCCATTAATTGTATAAACAATTCATGCAGAAGTCAAGAAGTCAAGTAATTCTTCCCAGTTTTCTCAGTGAGTCAGGGGCAGACTCATGGAGACTGAGGCAAGCAGAAAAGAGGTATGTAGAGTATGTATGTATGTAGAGTATAGCTTATTAAATCAAAGTGAATATGCTTTCAGTATTGATAAATTTTTTTAATTTGCATTTCTGTTGGTAGTTTCCACTTGGACAATATATTCTTCCTCTTGAAATTTTAATGTCAATTCAAATATATGCCAGAGAGAAAAAGAAAAAGAAAAAAGTCTACTTTGGTTGGTTTGAAACCCTGAGATCATGGATTTATTATTTATGAAGGCATCAATCCTGGAAAGCAGGTTAATATTTGTCTCTATTTTTACAAGTGAAAGAAATGAAATGCACAAGAAACTTTAGCAGTGGGAACTCGGAACTCTGGAGGGAGCACAGTGAAACCCTCCAGCTAGACAGTCCATTAGGTCCTGCAGGTCGTGTTCTTAGTCATCCACACTACTTGGACTTTCTTATGGTTATCATTTCCTAAAGGTCTGAAACCAAGAGAGCCCAGCCTCAAAAGAGTCTCAATCTGTTGGACTAAAACCAAATGTGGAAGACAGGAAGGAGAGGAACTCTTCTAATGAGTATAATGGCAAGTGAGTCACTTAAGGACAGAAAGTAGAATGGGAACAAAAAGTTTCCATTTTTCCTGTAACTCTTGCTTTTTTTTTTTTTTTTTTTTTCATTCTTTCTGAAGATCATGGTGGTGTGTTACTTGTTATCTAATAGGCTGTGGAACTCAGTACACCTATCAAAAGAAAGTACTACATTCGGATGTCTAAGCTGGGCACCTATCTCTCCCATGAGATCAACAATTATCATTAGAAAATGCACAGAGGGTAAAAGGTGACAAATACAGGACTCTAAGAACAATGTACAGCATCAAACATTGTTACTATCATTCTTCAAAGTTCCACTGGAAAGCTTTTGTGAACACAGTGTTCTAGGACCAGGATATGAGAAAACTGTGTACCTAATGGAAAAGACTAAAAGTGCCACCTTCTGCTTACCAACTCAGAGTGAAGTTATTGTGAAGCAATTACAGACTTTTGTTTTAAAATACTGATACAAGTTAAATGAAATTTCTAACTTCTGAGAGTTCCCAAAGAGGAAGAACTTTCTGGCCAATCTGATGAGATGACAGAGGACCTGTCACTAAGCCAATATTGTGTTTATGCACACTTCCCTGCAGTGTGCTCACAAAGGAAGCACCGTAGGTTCTGTAATAACTCAGGAGGAACAAAGTGTGCCTACCCTTCATGTAGGCAGTTAGTGTCTGGGCTAGAAAAGTAACAAGATGGGTGACATTCCATTGATTATTTTTATAGCATTCAACACCACAGCACATATGCTCCTTAGCCTAATGACCACCACAAATGCTTTGAGGATGCGTGGGTGGCTGACAATATATCAAAGCTCTATACACTCTGCCATGAAGCCACAGAGATAACGGGAAGCAGGGATAGGAAAAAGGTAACATACAAAGTAAATATGGTAAAGGAAAGAAAGCAAGGTGTTTCTAGTAGTCTGGAGCAGAGGCGGTTGAAAAGATAGGCACATACTAGTAGTCTATTATTACTAGTCACTGGGAATCCAAAGTCATCCTCTGAAAGATTATACTGCATAGTCAGACAAAAATAAGTATTTCTGAAATAAGTAGCATTTCAAAATAGTTGCACCTTGTACCTGACTTTCCTCTGGCTGGCTTCAGAATGTTTATATAATCCTTATGGTATTTCCACTCATTTCAGATAACCGCATGTGGAAAAGAGAGTAGCTTCCAGATTTCACGAAAACAGCTAGAGACTAGTTGAAAATTCCTGAATTCAAATTGTGGAATGAGAGGCATATATTCAGCTTCTATATAATTACTCTAGGTCTTACTACAAACTTCAGAAGTTGGAGAGTGAGTTTCTTATATTAATTTTAATTTCCCTTTCCCTTCTACTAAGAAACTCATAAAAAACTTATAAATACCAAACTATTCTAGGATTCAAAATACAGCATGCTCATTTGTTACTCTATTATGGTGTTTCCCCAAGCATTTTCCATGGAACACTTTTCCCTTTTGATACCAAAGAGTAAAAGATTTCATCTCAACATGACAAGAAATGTTTGAACTTTGAACTTACATACTCACAGTGACTATGAACATGTTAAAAATTTGAGAAGTCCTGCAATTAAAAGGAATGTTTGCACTAGAACAAAACACCACAAGAAAAGGCAAATGCATACCATTATTTCTTATGAATATAAATGCAAAAAATGCTCAATGAAAGCTAGCAACATATAAAAAGGATTCTACACCGGGGCACCTGGGTGGCTCAGTGGGTTAAGCCACTGCCTTCGGCTCAGGTCATCTCAGGGTCCTGGGATTGAGTCCCGCATCGGGCTCTCTGCTCGGAGGAGAGCCTGCTTCCTCCTCTCTCTCTCTCTGCCTGCCTCTCTGCCTACTTGTGATCTTTCTCTGTCAAATAAATTCTTGAAAAAAAAAAAGGATTGTACACCATGATGAAGTGATATTTGTCCCAGGAATGCAAGGTAGGTTTAACATCTGAAAATCAACTGATCTATTTACATAAAATGTCCAAAATAGGCATATCTACAGAGATAGAATGTAGACTGCCAGCTTCCCAAGGATGAGGCAGAATAAGGAGGGTGACAGCTGCAGGGTATGAGGTTCCTTTAGGGAAATGAAATGTTCTAAAATTGATTGTGGTGGTGGTTACACAGCTCTGGTGAGTACACTAGAAACCAATGATTTAAAAATAAGTGAATTTCTTTATATGTGAATTATATTTCTGTAAAGGTGTTACCAAAAAACAAACAAACAAACAACAACAACACAAAAACCCACACACAAAACAAACAAAAAAAAAAAACCCACTTTTCAGGTTTTTTATATAATCTCACTAACAACCCTAGAGTGATAATTATGGCAAGTACTATTTTTGCCTTTGAAATATTTTTTGCCTTTTTTCAATCCTTTTTTGGTCTTAAAAACTTCTACTCCTTTATTAATAATCAGCCAAAATGCCACTACCACTATAATCCCTTCCATGATTTCCTATCATAAAAGACAAGTATCTTTGAAACATTTTTGGCCATGAGCCACACATGAGTCCTGAAGGGATAGATGAGTAGACAGATGATAGATAGGTCATTTAAACTATCTTTTACGAAGCAAATACTACTATATGCAGTTCATCTTCTATGCATTTTATTCAAGTCTAGTCTATTTCATTTTTAATTGTTTTCATGACACATTAAATTAATGACACTCTAATGAGTGGCAAGCTACAATTTGAAAAAGACTGTTCAAGATGAATGGATCCCATGTTGTACATTTTAATATAAGTATCCCTTTATGTGTCAGTTTGCAATAGTGAATAATCTTACCCCCTATTACTGTAGTAATATATCATAGTCATTGTCCATAGGCTTCCTTCATCTCCATTTTGAATATTAGGGCTCTGCTCCTCTTTTGAATATTCTAATCCTGGGCTACACATGGAAGTAAATTTTTTGTGCCAGGGAAATAATGCTTTTTTGCAGAAAAGCTGCAATCTTTTACATAAAAATGATACTTGGTTCAAAATGCCCTGCTGCATTGCTAAGAAAATTGTTCTCTCCAATATGCTCCACGAAATGATGGTTGACTGTTTTGTTTACTATTCTTGCAATGGCTTCTGAGCTGTAACTCTGTCTTTCCTTCACCATTCTGAGTTTTATATGATCTAAACCAGCCCTTTTGTGTCCTGTTCCATGTTTCCCTTTTAATGTGAGCAGATTAGAAACATAGTGAAAGCAACTTCAACCTAAGTAGAGATATGGGTACAAAGTTTATTCTTACTCCATAATGCCATTAATTGCATCCTATGAATGTCTATCACAAGTAATTTTATAACTGAAATGAGTCATGCCCAGCAATAAGTAGGCTACCCAAACAACACAGTCTCAGATTTTCATTTTTCTTATTTTTATGCCTACTTATGGTGATGATTATCATTTCTGTATCCATTTTAAAAACAATAACATCCAAGCTTTAGATAAGTAATTCACACAAAGGGGGAATAATAAGAAATAGATACTGAATTTGACAATCACTTCTTTCTTTGATATAACGCTAGAACAATATTGGACATAAGTACTTCTAAGTTTATTTAACATATGGCAATAAAATTTACTTCTCTAAGATAACAGAGTGTGTGTGTGTGTGTGTGTGTGTGTGTGTGTGTAAGATATATATATATATATATATATATATATATATATATATATATAGGCAGATAGACGGAGAAACAGAATAGAGACAGAAAGACAGAGACAGAGTTTTAGAAGGACCAGAGCACTTTTAAACATTATAAGTCACATGCCCTAGGTATTAGGAATTATCTCCTTTGGGAATAATTCCAGAATAATTGTCCATACAGAGACACTTGGTAAAAATATTGGGCATAATGGGGGTAAAGTGGGTTAAAGCTTCTGCCTTCAGTTCAGGTCATGATTCCAGAGTCCTGGGATCGAGCCCTGCATTGGGCTCTCTGCTCAGTGGGGAGCTTGCTTCCTCCTCTCTCTCTCTCTGCCTGCCTCTCTGCCTACTTGTGATCTCTTTCTCCGTGTCAAATAAATAAATAAAATCTTAAAAAATATATTAGGCATAAGATTTTAGAAATGAGTGGCCTTTGTTTAAATATCACTTTTGTTCTTAGGGGTCTCTTCTCTCTGCAAATACTAACCCCATTCTTATAACTCTGTTTGATTTATCTAGATATTGCCTTGCTATATTTCCTTCAAACTATAATTTCATGTCTCAGAGCTTCATAGCATTCCTATGACTCCTTCACTCATTCACATACCTTGGAAAATGTCTGCAAACATCCTATCTTCACTCTACCCCCTTGGGCTAGTCCTGAAAACCACAAGCTTAATGAGCACTTATGACTTTTGTATGTGCTATAGATTCTTCATAAGGTCACCAACTTCAAGGGACATAAAATCCAGCTGCAAAGGCAAAATCATTAATACCTACCAATAAAGAAACAATAATAAGAATTTGTGGCACACAACATAAGTGCTACAGGAATTTAGAAAAGAGAAAGTGTACTCAGACTCCTGATGGTTGGAGATCTTACATAACAGCGAAAAATTTCCATGTTCACATACATTATGTGAACAGGTAGGAAAGGAAGTATATCCCAAACAAAGAAATACATGTAGGAGGCTGTGGGTTCTGGTGAGAGGGACTTAATGCATTTGATTTCAATTGCATCTATCCTTTCTACTTATGTTATCTTAAACAAGTTAATTAATATATCTAAGCCAATCTTGTTCTTACCTCTATAATTGAGATGAAGTACCTACAGTGCTCGGCAATTAGTAAGGAATCAATACAGGTTTATTGCCTTCCTCTTCTAAAGAGGATTAATACAAGGATAGCTGTAAATAAGAAACAATTGCTACTTTATGAATTTGGGCTAAGAAATGTTTTTTAAGTGTTCAATTCTACTGTGAACTTCTTAAATATACAGATAACATGGTAACAAGAATGTGAGCATTTTAAAAATCCAAATATCATAGACATTTATATTCAAATGACACAACATATGGCACGATAGTGTCTCTTGCCCCTTTGCTCCTTTTTACTCATGGCATCCTCATTACTTATGGGGAAGAGACATGTTGGCATAATTAAGTTATCAGACTATTGCTGTGAAAGACAAATGGTCTTAAAAAGTAGATCCTCCACTCTGTAGAATGTGACAATCCATAATACACAGGAATTGACTGAAAGGTCAGACTAAGCTGCAGGGAAGAGAGAGAAAAAATACAGAACAGAGAAAATTCAAGGTGAAAAGATCCCTGAGTTGATGAGAAGGCCATTTGAAAGATGAATAAAGAATGCCTTTACCTTCCTGAAGTCTTGGAATATATTCCTGGTTGCCAGAAGTAGTGTAGGAGCCCCAGTCATTGAATCTGTGTTCCTTTCTAACTCATATTGAAATTAAGGGCAGAATTTCCTAAAAATACAACCAAAGGGCAAATGGAAATAGGTTTGGGATTCCCATGATACTGCTGGCCCTGGCCCACCTTTCCCACCCATTTCCTTCTATGACATCAATATGCTGACAGTTTCTATCTTTTAAAGAAAAGAAACCCTTATCAAAAGATCAGTGTTTAAAAATGTCCATACTATAAGGACTAGGAGTGATATAATAGAGCAATAAATTAAATTTTGTGAAACCTGAGCCAAAGAAGTAACAAAATCTGAATGCTTAAGAAAGTTTACACGGCACTTATTCAATAGTACATATTAGGCAGTAAGAAGAGGATGGACAAAAAAGAAGAAAAAAAACATAAAATGAAGAAAACAAGCTATACTAAAGAATGTGTGGTTGGGTTGTTCATCAAGTATCCAAGAACTGTTAATTAATATCATGCCAAGTTCAGCTATTATTCACAAGATCACTTCTGTGCTAACCTCAACTTAAAGAAAATGAAAATTGCTTCTCTTAAAGGGACCTCACAAGCTAATCTAGAAGTTAAACTTATAAAAATTGAAATGTGTACTTTATGGCAAAAATTTTAGGGAACTGATTGGATTATTTGTTCTTTGGGTGTTGAGTTTCCTAAGTTCTTTATAGATTTTGGACACTAGTCCTTTATCTGATATGTCGTTTGCAAATATCTTCTCCCATTCTGTCAGTTGTCTTTTGATTTTGTTAACTGTTTCCTTTGCTGTGCAAAAGCTTTTGATCTTGATGAAATCCCAATAGTTCATTTTTGCCCTTGCTTCCCTTGCCTTTGGCGATGTTCCTAGGAAAATGTTGCTGCGGCTGAGGTCGAAGAGGTTCCTGCCTGTGTTCTCCTCAAGGATTTTGATGGATTCCTTTCTCACATTGAGGTCCTTCATCCATTTTGAGTCTATTTTCGTGTGTGGTGTAAGGAAATGGTCCAATTTCATTTTTCTGCATGTGGCTGTCCAATTTTCCCAGCACCATTTATTGAAGAGGCTGTCTTTTTTCCATTGGACATTCTTTCCTGCTTTGTTGAAGATTAGTTGACCATAGAGTTGAGGGTCTATTTCTGGGCTCTCTATTCTGTTCCATTGATCTATGTGTCTTAGCAAACTCAACACCCAAAGAACAAATAATCCAATCAAGAAATGGGCAGAGGACATGAATAGACATTTCTGCAAAGAAGACATCCAGATGGCCAACAGACACATGAAAAAGTGCTCCATATCACTCGGCATCAGGGAAATACAAATCAAAACCACAATGAGATATCACCTCACACGAGTCAGAATGGCTAAAATCAACAAGTCAGGAAATGACAGATGCTGGCGAGGATGCGGAGAAAGGGGAACCCTCCTACACTGTTGGTGGGAATGCAAGCTGGTGCAGCCACTCTGGAAAACAGCATGGAGGTTCCTCAAAATGTTGAAAATAGAACTGCCTTATGACCCAGCAATTGCTCTACTGGGTATTTACCCTAAAGATACAAACGTAGTGATCCAAAGGGGCACGTGCACCCGAATGTTTATAGCAACAATGTCCACAATAGCCAAACTATGGAAAGAACCTAGATGTCCATCAACAGATGAATGGATCAAGAAGAAGTGGTATATATACACAATGGAATACTATGCAGCCATCAAAAGAAATGAAATCTTGCCATTTGTGACAACATGGATGGAACTAGAGCGTATCATGCTTAGCGAAATAAGTCAAGCAGAGAAAGACAACTATCATATGATCTCCCTGATATGAGGAAGTGGTGATGCAACATGGGGGCTTAAGTGAGTAGAATAAGAATCAATGAAGCAAGATGGAATTGGGAGGGAGACGAACCATAAGTGACTCTTAATCTCACAAAACAAACTGAGGGTTGCTGGGGGGAGGGGGTTTGGGAGAAGGGGGTGGGATTATGGACATTGGGGAGGGTATGTGCTTTGGTGAGTGCTGTGAAGTGTGTAAACCTGGTGATTCACAGACCTGTACCCCTGGGGATAAAAATATATGTTTATAAAAAAATAAAAAATTAAAAAAACATTTTAGGGAACTGGAAAAAATGGGAAAAATAAAGATATTAATGAAAAGTGAAATGAACGTAAATAGATTGAAGTAACATCTCATGGTTATCAATAAGGACTTTCAAGTGCCAAACCCTTCAACTGATTCAGACAGACCTCTGCAAGTCCAAGTGGGCTCGTGTCAAAATCCAGCTGATTATCATAAAAATCACCTGGGGTTGTTGACATTAAATTCTGTCAGTAATAAGCAGACACTGTTAGTGATCATGCATAAAACATTGGGAATGAATCCAAGAAATTCTAAAAATCTTCCACAGCTTTCACATTCTCTGATTCGTGATACTGCATTTGCATTCAGAGCCTTCCATGAATCTTGCTCATCCCACCCTAGTGAACTCACATTAGTCAAGAATGCTATTTCCTTACTCCCTCTTGCCCTTTTTCTCTTCAATTTCCACTCACCCTTGAAGGATCATCTCAAATTTCCCCATTTCTAGGAAACACTTCCTAAATACCCAGACTAGATCAGAACCTCTTCATAATGTGTGAGAATGTGTCTCACACATTCCAATTGTTGAGATTCCTAGAACTACCTCTATTGCAACTAAACAATTTCTTGTGCAATTGCTGTTAAAAAATGTGTTTCTTCCCTACTAACATATAAATTCTACGAGCTAAGGGACATTATTTTTTTTATTCATTGTGGATATCAAGTATCAAGAATTGTGACTGATCTGCAGTAAGACCTCAAAAATATTTCTTGAATGAGTAACTGTTCTACCTAAATTCCATTTTCTGAATTAAGAAAAATAAAGCACCATGATAGGATGATAGGAAATATTATAATCTTCAAGAAACTATGATGTGTTCATCACCTCAAAAGTCAATCATCCTTTCTCTTCCCCACAAGCAGATGATTCTAGTGCAGTGAAAAGGATGATAATAAAAGGGAAAAAAGTCAAGGACAGTTAAGGCATTAGAATTAAAATAATGCAGGCAGTATCTGTACTCTGAAAACTATAGAACACTTATAAGAGAAATTGAAGAGGACACAAAGAAGTGAAAAAACATCCCATGCTTATGGACTGAAAAGAACAAGCATTTGTTAAAATGTCTGGACTACCCAAAGCAATCTACACATTTAATGCAATCCCTATCAAAATACCTCTAGCATTTTTCACAGAACTAGAACAAACAAAATGTAAAATTTGTATTCCAAATAGCCAAAGCAATTCTGAAAAAGAAACATAAAACTTGAAGTATCATGTCCAGATTTCAGGCTATATTACAAAGCTACAGTCATCAAAACAGTATGTTACTGGCCCACACACACTCACACACACACACACACACACACACACATCAATGGAACAGAGAACCCAGAAATGGATTCTGTATGGAACTGTATAGTCAACTACACAAATGTATAGTCAACTAGTCTTCAACAAAGCAGGAAAGACTATCCAATGGGAAAAAAAGAGTCTCTTCATCAAATGGTGTTGGTAAAATGGTACAACATGCAGAAAAATGAAACTGGGCCACTTTCTTATACCATACACAAAAATAAATTCAAAATGGATGAAAGACCTAAACATGAGACAGGAAACCATCAAAGTCCTAGAGGAGAACACAGGCACCAACTTCTTTGGCCTTGACCATAGCAACTTCTTACTAAACATATTGCTTGAGGCAAGGGAAACAAAAGCAAAAAATGAACTATTGGGACTTCATCAAGATAAAAAGCTTTTTCACAGTGGAGGAAAAATCAACAAAACTAAAAAGCAGCCTATGGAGTGGGAGACAATATTTGCAAATGACATATCTGATAAAGGGTCAGGATCCAAAATCTATAAAGAACTTACCAAACCCAACACCCAAAAAACAAATAATCCAGTTAAGAGCAGAAGACATGAATAAACACCTTACCAACAAAGACATCCATATGGTTAACAGACACATGAAAAGATGTTCAACATCACTCAGCATCAGGGAAATATAAATCAAAACCATGATGAGATACCACCTCACACTGATGATAATGGCTAAAATTAACAATGCAAGAAACAAGTGTTGCTGAGGATATGGAGAAAGGGGAACCCTCTTGCATTGTTGGTGGGAATGCAAACTGGTGCAGCCACTCTGAGGAAAATTTGGAGGTTCCTCCAAAATTAAAAATAGAATTACCCTATAATCCTGCAATTGCACTCCTGGGTATTTACCCAAAGGGTACAAAAATATAAATTTGAAGGGATACAAGTACCCCACTGTTTATAGTAACATTATCGACAATAGCCAAACTATGGACCAAGCCAAATACCCATCAACTGATGAATGGATAAGGAAAACGATATATATAATAATATATAATATGTAATAAAATATAGTAAGGAAGAGGCTATATGTGTGTGTGTGTGTGTGTGTGTGTGTGTGTGTGTGTGTGTGTAGTGGAATATTATTCAGCCATAAGAAATAATGAAATCTTGCCATTTGCAATAACATGGATGGAGCTAGAGTGTATTATGCTAAGTGAAATAAGTCAGTCAGAAAGACAAATATCATATGATCTCACTCATTTGTGGAATTTAAGAAACTAAACAGATGAACACATGGCAAGGGGGAAAAGAGAAGGAGAGAAGGAAATAAGCCATAAGCCACTCTTAACAACAGGGAACAAACTGAGGGTTGATGGAGGGAGGTGGGTGGAAGATGGGCAATGGATAACGGGTATTAAAGAGGGCACTTGTGATGAGCACTAGGTGTTGTATGTAAGTGATGCATCACTGAATTCTACTCCAGGAACCAATATTGCACTATATGCTAACTAACAAAATTTAAATTAAAAGGAAAATAAATAAATTTAATTAAATAATGTAGGCAGGACATTAGAACCCTACTTCCTGTGAAAGGAGAAGAATTAGAATCATGCTAGGTTCTCATATCATGTATTGATTATTATCTATTTGGTCATTAAAGTTCATTCTCCTCTTTCCTCTACCCTGATCTATACCCTGAGAAAATGCCCTCAGTGGTGTGCATCACCTTCTCCTTTTGCTGTCTGGCTTCCTGTGGAGTTCAACCAAAGGGAGATGCCAGCAGATCAGAGAACAGGAGAGAGATCAGGGGATTCATTTATTTCATTTACTCCCTGACTGGTCACAACTTGGCAGTTGGGGGCAGTGGAGGCAGGGGAGCCTGGGAGGTCGTGACTTATGATGGGGATGTTGGGGAATTACAGCTTCTTTGTGTCCTTCTTAGTGTCTCCCTAGTGTCCAAATTACCTCTAACTAAGAGTGATAAGCAAGCTGTGTGCCGATGCCCCATGCTATTTGTAACAGAAAGGACAATATAAGGAATAAGGGGAGCCTGGGTGGCTCAGCTGATTAAGTGTCTGACTCTTGATTTTGACTCAGGTCATGATCTCAGGGTTCTGAGATTGAGCTCTGCATCTGGCTCTGCACTGAACAGAGAACCTGCTTAAGATTCTCACTCTCCCTCTTCCTCTGTGCCTCCCCACTGTTCATATACTCTCTCCTTTTTTCTCTAAAGAAAAAAAGAATGGATGAATAACAGTAAGTTGTCTTCATTCTCAAAAAGTTTACATTTTAGTAAGTATATCTACAATAAACCCATATCAATGACAGCCATGATAAACCCATGGGGACCTCTCCAAGGGCACTTTGAAAAGTTAATTAACTTCTTCAGATGACTAGAATTGTTCACAAACTATTATACTATCCCTTTAATGTGAATATTGTTTTGAAGAACTACTTAAAAGACTCCAAAGAGGAATCAGGTTCCATTTCAGTCATATACAACTAGTATGACACTGAAGCAAAAAATCATGCATGGAAGAGAGCTAAGTTATCATGCTAACAGGGTCAGGAGTGTAATTGAGGTCAGATACTATGATGTGCATTATGTGACCCCAAACTTGAAGCAGAGGCACATATTACAGCCAAAATCTAGATCTTTCCCTGACCTCTTTGATTATCATCAAAGGCATATGTATTTAATAAAACTGTATTGCCTAAACAATTCTAAAAATCTGGCCTGATATGTAATATGTTAAAATTTCTTATTTTAATCCCTAAAGAATTTGGTAAATGTGGAAGTGACTATTTGAAAATACATACAAACATCGAATTGGGTATTAATTATTTTATGACTAGTACTTGGTGTCAGAAAAATACCTTAATATTTGGTGATGACAATGATATAATAATAATAATAATAATGTTTAATATATATGTCACTTTCTATATGTCAAAAAATCTGATCTTACAAATGTAGTGATCCAAAGGGGCATGTGCACCCGAATGTTTATAGCAGCAATGTCCACAATAGCCAAACTATGGAAAGAACCTAGATGTCCATCAACAGATGAATAGATAAAGAAGATGTCATATATATATATATATATATATATATATATATATATATATGACATATATATAATATATATGTCATATATATATATATATATATATATATATATAATGTAATACTATGTAGCCATCAAAAGAAATGAAATCTTGCCATTTGTGATGATGTGGATGGAACTAGAGGGTATTATGCTTAGTGAAATAAGTCAATCGGAGAAAAACAACTATCATATGATCTCCCTGATATGAGGAAGTGGGGATGCAATGTTGGGGGCTAGGAAAAGAATAAATGAAACAAGATGTGATTGGGAGTCACCATAAGTGACTCTTAATCTCACAAAACAAACTGAGGGTTGCTGGGGGGAGAAGGGCCAGGAGAGAGTGATGGGGTTATGGACATTGGGGAGGGTATATGCTATGGTGAGTGCTGTGAAGTGTGTAAACCTGGCAATTCACAGACCTGTACCTCTGGGGCTAAAAATACTTTATATGTTTATAATAAATAAATAAATAAATTTAAATAAAAATTTAAATTAAAAAAATCTGGTCTTGATTATTTCAATTAATACTAAAATATTGCTGTATATGGTGAATATTCATATTATTATCATGTTATAGAATGACCACCATTTTTTACAGAAATTAAGTAACTCACCCAAAATAATGGAACTAAACCCAAGAATTTGGATTTGGACCCATATTTGTATAATCCAGAATCCTGTGCTCTAATTTTAAAATAGCTTAAACCATTATATGCTATATTTACATTGTGGAAATATAGATACTCCATGGTAGTAGCCTATCTCATAAGTTCACAAGGAGAATTTATGCAATTATATCAGGAAAACTCTTAGAAAAAGGTCATGCATAATATATTCTTGTGTTCTGTTTCTGCCCTTGGCCCATCACCAATTATTTACTTTCACCAAAGCATAATAAATCACTTGAATATGTTTTACAAAAATGAAACCCAGTGCCCAGTAAAAAATAAGATTTATTTCCTATATCACTTATAGGAAAACTCCTTGAATAAAAAGCAATGGGAAGTAACATACACAATAACACCAGACATTTTCATTAAAATTTTAATATTACTAAGTCACATAAAATGTGTCAACACTGACAAAAACAATGAAGATAAACTAGACTATAAATAATTTTACAGTGACCAATTTATGTAACTTTCAGCCATTTGCGACAATGTGTCAATTTTAGATGAAAAATTAAAATTATTAGTAATAACATATTTATCAAAATTTGGAAATGGATGGTACAGACAAATTTGAAAACACCATTGATTTTCAGAAACTTGAAATAAATTTAAAATATTCTAAACAAAAAAAAAAAAAATTCTAAGCCATAAAATTATGACTCCAGGTTGCTTTCTGTTCATTTAGTGGAAAAGGGATCTATATGCTTATATATAACATATAAAAGTAAAAAAGTATTTATTTAAAGGAAAATTTTTGTTTGGTTTAGCTTTGTGGTTATAGCAGGTTAATTTCTGGTGATTATAATATTCCTTTCTTTAGAAAGTTGTCCAAAAGAGAACTTGAGCACCTGTGTAATATCCTACCCAGGATTTCTGGTCTACCGCTCAGCTCTTCTCACCCCTACTCAACTGCCAATAACAGTAAAATTTACAATTTCCTTTTCATTCAGTGCAATTATTATTGAGAGACAACCCAAATGGCATATGGGATAGCATCGTTCCATAAGCCAGTAAAGTTCTGCAATTAGTAAGTTGCACTTGTTTTTAATGTAGAAGGGGTTGATTTAACCCCTGGAATACTCATGCTGACATAAGGTCATTGAAGCCCTCTCTATTCCCCAATCTTTTGGCCAATCTACCTTACTTTCTTCCTGCTTGGATTCTTGTTTCTTATCAGTGCTTCAAGTCTCTGCTAAGAATCTGCACCTCCATCCCCTTTATACATTATAGTCTCCTTTCTGTCTCCACCATTTCAGATCTTAATCTACTTTTCATATGCCTCACAGTAACACAGATGAACCAATGTAGTTTATTAGTTTGGTACCCATTTCACCATTCTGTCCCAAACATGTTGCTTCTCTGTTTCAACTTTTATGTTCCAACAATTTCTTAGTGCAACTGGCTCAATATCTGGGGAAGGGGCTAACACAGTTATCCATTAACCGCTGTAAAGTATCACTTTGTGCTGTCTTTAGCTAACTTTCCAAATACTTATCTGTAGCAGCCAACACACCAAAGATCAGGGTCATGAACCCCATGATACTATGTTGGCATATAGTTCTTTATGATTTTTTTCTTCCCTAATTTTATCTTCCCTAATTGCTCATCCCTCTTTTTTTTTTTTAAGGATTTTATTTATTTGACAGAGAGAGAGGGATCACAAGCAGGCAGAAAGGCAGACAAATGAGGGGGGGGGATCAGGCTCCACGCCAAGCAGAGAGCCCAATGTGGGGCTCAATTCCAGAACCCTGAGATCATGACCTGAGCTGAAGGCAGAGGTTTAACCCAGTGAGCCACCCGGGCACTCTGCTAATTGCTTATTCTCAAAGAGTTCTGGAAATTCTCTAGTACTTTGCTATGCTTTCTTGAACTCTACTACCTGAACATTTGCTGAATTGCCATTTCTATTAATAAAGTTTCAACTGTACTAGCATTTCAGCAAAGGATCCCCAGCTTCAATGAAGCCATGAAGCCATGTATTGCCTGGGTTCCTAACAATTTTGCTTTTTTAATATGTTTGTGAAACACTGAAATATATTTAGTTAAAATGATTAATAAGTCATAGAGCATAGAAGATTTTAAAAGACCTTCATTCCCACCAAAACAAACAAACAAACAAGATATTACCCATGAAATTAACAAAAAAAACACACTTTTTAAAAAAAGGCAGTGAGGAAATATGGACAGAAAGAAATCTAAAATAAATGTACTTCAGATGGAGGAGCCTTTCCAAATGAACACAAATTATGTTTGAATTCCTGGAACCATATAGATAAGTCGTGAAAAGAGAGTAGCTTTAGCTCAGAGGAGGAGTAAAGGCTAAACTTTTGATAAATTTATGAGCACATGTCAGATTAGAACCTAGAGGAAACCTAATGCAAAGACGTCTCAAAATCTTACAGAAATACACTCCCATAATCTCACAGCATCTGTGTCTCACAGGCAGGGAGTTTCATCTCCAAATCTCTTATTAGGCAAATCTTCAGTTTGCCCATGCAAATAAATATTTATCTCAAATAAATATGGGCACTCCCATGCTCATTGAAGTCTTACTCACAATTCCCAAAATATGAAAACAACCTAAGTGTCTGTCAACAGAGGAATGGATAAAGAAAATGTGATATAGCTATACAGCGGAATATTATTCAGTCATGAAAGAGAAGGAAATCCTGCCATTTATGACAACATGGATGAACCTAGAGGACATTAGGCTAAATGAAATAAGCAGACACAGAAGGACAAATATTGTACAATCTTACCTCTATGTGGAAACGAAAAAGCCAAACTTACGGAACCAGAGTAGAATAGTTACCCGGAGCTGGGAGTAGGAGATGTTGGTCAGAAGGTATAAGAGTTAGGTTGTAAGATGAATAAGTCCTGGGAATCTAATGTATAGCACAATGAGTATAATTAATAATATTGTATTGCATATTTGAAATTTGTTAAAATAATAGATCTTAAGGCCTTTCAACACATACACAAAGAAGATAACTATTTGAGAAGATAAATGTGTTAACTAGCTTGATTGTGGTGATCATTTCACAATGTGTGTGTATATATACATGTGCATATATATATCACATTTTATACCTTAAAGATTTTATTTATTTATTTGATAGAGAGAGTGAGTGGGGGGAGGGGCAGGGTGGGAGAGGATCTTAAGCAGATTCTGCTGAGTGCCAAACCTGACATGTGCTGGATCTCACAACCTGAGATCATGACCTGAGACAAAATTGAGAATCAGATGCTTAACCAACTGACCCTCTCAGGCATCCCATCACATTTTATCTTTAAAAATCACACTGCAGGGATGCCTGGGTAGCTCAATGGGTTAAGCCTCTGCCTTAGGCTCAGGTTATGATCTCAGGGTCCTGGAATCAAGCCCCACATCGGGCTCCCTAGAGCCTGGCTCCCCTCTCTCTCTCTGCCTACTTGTGATCTCTGTCAAATAAATAAATAAAATCTTTTTTAAAAATCACATTGCACAACCTAAATAAACACAATTTTTATTTGTTAATAACACTTCAATATTGCTGAAGGGGAAAAAATATATTAGCCTCATGGTGGCACAAATATTTCAGGACTGGACTTAAAAGTAATGAGAAATCTTAAAACAACCATTGCTCAATTCCAAGGCCATAGAAGAGAGACTAAAGCCTATGTAAGTGCACAGCAAATATACTCAAATACTAATTGAACCAAAGGAAGCATTCCTTACCTAACATTAATAAGTCAGTTCTGAGAAACCATCAAAATGCGTGAGACAAGGAAAGAAGCAAGAAAATGTGAGTTATAGTCAAGAGATAAAAATAGTTAAATATAGATAGGTTTATAGATTACCCAGATATAGGAAAAATTAGAACAAGTTTTTAAATCCAAGAATCTATGGTAACAGATTAATTTAATGGGGTAACAAATTGAAGAGATATTTGGAAATGATTTTAAAACACATGGAAATGATGAAAATATAAAATAGAATATTCTGAATAAAAGATTTACTGAATGAGATTATTGTCATATTGAACATATCATAACAAAGGATTGGTGAATGTAAAGATTAGTCAAGAGAAATCCCTAAAACCTAAGCACAGAGGGGAAAAAAAAGTAAAAATATAATTAAAGGAGAGATGAATGGGACTATATAAAAATATTTAATATACGAGTAATTATAGTTCTAGAAGGATAAAAGATTTTTAAAAAGCAAAAATATATCTATATTTTTTGCAAAAATATTTTACATTTTTTTCCTGTATTTGATTTTTAAAAAGGAACCTATTGACCAGAAAGTCCAAGAAACACTAAGAAAAAGAAGTATTAAGAAGGTATGTTATAGGGGGCGCCTGGGTGGCTCAGTGGGTTAAGCCACTGCCTTCGGCTCAGGTCATGATCTCAGAGTCCTGGGATCGAGTCCCGCATCGGGTGCTCTGCTCAGCAGAGAGCCTGCTTCCCTCTCTCTCTCTCTGCCTGCCTCTCCATCTACTTGTGATTTCTCTCTGTCAAATAAATAAATAAAATCTAAAAAAAAAAAAAAAAAAGAAGGTATGTTATAGAAGGGAGTCAAGATGGCAGAGAAGTAGCAGGCTGAGACTACTTCGGCTAGCAGGAGATCAGCTAGATAGCTTATCTAAAGATTGCAAACACCTACAAATCCATCAGCAGATCGAAGACAAGAAGAACAGCAACTCTAGAAACAGAAAAACAACCATTTTCTGAAAGGTAGGACCGGCGGCGAAGTGAATCCAAAGCGACGGGAAGATAGACCCCAGGGGGAGGGGCCGGCTCCCAGCAAGTGGCGGAGCAACGGAGCACAAAATCAGGACTTTTAAAAGTCTGTTACACTGAGGGACATCGCTCCAGAGGCTAAACCGGGGTGAAACCCACGCGGGGTCAGCATCGCCTCAGGTCCCGCAGGGTCACAGAAGGATCGGGGGCGTCTGAGTGTCGCAGAGCTCACAGGTATTAGAGCGGGGAAGCCGGCTACAGAGACAGAGCCGACAGTGAGCTCAAAGCTCAGGGTTACCTTGAACCAGTCACAGGCTCGGTGAGCTCGGAGCGCGGCGGGAGGTCAGGCAGACGGGAGTAACTGGGCGCTGTTCTCTGAGGGCACACTGAGGAGTGGGGCCCTGGGCTCTCGGCTCCTCCGGGCCAGAGACCAGGAGGCTGCCATCTGAATTCCCGTCCTCCGGAACTCTACAGAAAGCGCTCAGGGAACAAAAGCTCCTGAAAGCAAACCCAAGCGGATTACTCAGCCCGGCCCCTGGTAAGGGCGGTGCAATTCCGTCTGGGGCAAAGACACTTGAGAATCACTACAACAGGCCCCTCCCCCAGAAGACCAACAAGAAATCCAGCCGAGACCAAGTTCATCTACCAAGGAGTATGGTTTCAAAACCAAGGAGAGCAGCAGAATTCCAGAGGAGGAGAAAGCAAAGCACGGAACTCATGGCTTTCTCCCTGTGATTTTTTTTAGTCTTGCAGTTAACTTAATTTTTTTATTTTTCATTTTTTGTTTTTTTTCTCGCCTTCTGGTAAAATTTTTTTTTGACTTTCACCCTTTTCTTTTTTAATGTTTTTTAACTACTTTATCTAATATATATATATTTTATATCTTATATTTTTCTTTATTCGTATTCTTTATTTATTTAATTCTTTTCTTTACTTTTCTTTTTTCTTTTTTCTTTTTTTTTTTCTTTCTTCCTTTTTAAACCTCTTTTTATCCCCTTTCTCCCTGCTCACGATTTGGGATCTCTTCTGATTTGGTTAAAGCATATTTTCCTGGGGTTGTTGCCACCCTTTTAGTATTTTACTTGCTCCTTCATATACTCTTAACTGGACAAAATGACAAGGCGGAAAAATTCACCACAAAAAACAAAACAAAACAAAAAAAAAAAAAAAACAAAACAAGAAGCAGTACTGAAGGCTAGGGACCTAATCAATACAGACGTTGGTAATATGTCAGATCTAGAGTTCAGAATGACAATTCTCAAGGTTATAGTCAGACTCGAAAAAGACATGGAAGATATGAGAGAAACCCTCTCAGGAGATATAAAAGCCCTTTCTGGAGAAATAAAAGAACTAAAATCTAACCAAGTTGAAATCAAAAAAGCTATTAATGAGGTGCAATCAAAAATGGAGCCTCTCACTGCTAGGATAAATGAGGCATAAGAAAGAATTAGCAATATAGAAGACCAAATGACAGAGAATAAAGAAGCTGAGCAAAAGAGGGACAAACAGCTACTGGACCACAAGGGGAGAATTCGAGAGATAAGTGACACCATTAGAATAATTGGGATTCCAGAGGAAGAAGAAAGAGAGAGGGGAGGAGAAGGTATATTGGAGAGAATTATTGGAGAGAATTTCCCCAATATGGCAAAGGGAACAAGTATCAAAATCCGGGAGGTGCAGAGAACCCCCCTCAAAATCAACAAGAATAGGTCCACACCCCATCACCTAATAGTACAATTTCAAGTCTTAGTGACAAAGAGAAAATCCTGAAAGCAGCCCAGGAAAAGAAGTCTGTAACATACAATGGTAAAAATATTAGATTGGCAGCAGACTTATCCACAGAGACCTGGCAGGCCAGAAAAAAACTGGCATGATATATTCAGAACACTAAACAAGAAAAACATGCAGCCAAAAATACTACATCCAGCTAGGCTATCATTGAAAATAGAAGGAGAGATTAAAAGCTTCCAGGACAAACAAAAACTGAAAGAATTTGCAAACACCAAACCAGCTCTACAGGGAATATTGAAAGAGGTCCTCTACCTACAAGTGGTAGATCAGAAAGGAACAGAGACCATATACAGTAACAGTCACCTTACAGGCAATACAATGGCACTAAATTCATATCTCTCAATAGTTACCCTGAATGTTAATGGGCTAAATGCTCCAATCAAAAGACACAGGGTATCAGAATGGATAAAAAAACAAAACACACCTATATGTTGCCTCCAAGAAACTCATTTTAAGCCCGAAGACACCTCCAGATTTAAAGTGAGGGGGTGGAAAAGAATTTACCATGCTAATGGACATCAGAAGAAAGCAGGAGTGGCCATCCTTATATCAAATCAATTAGATTTTAAGCCGAAGACTATAATAAGAGATGAGGAAGGACACTATATCATACTCAAAGGGTCTGTCCAACAAGAAGATCTAACAATTTTAAATATCTATGTCCCCAACGTGGGAGCAGCCAACCATATAAACCAATTAATAACAAAAGCAAAGAAACACAAAACAATCATACAATAATAGTAGGGGACTTTAACACTCCCCTCACTGAAATGGACAGATCATCCAAGCTAAAGATCAACAAGGAAATAAAGGCCTTAAATGACACATTAGACCTGATGGACATCACAGATATATTGAGAACATTTCATCCCAAAGCAACAGAATACACATTCTTCTCTAGTGCACATGGAACACTCTCCAGAATAGATCACATCCTCGGTCCTCAATCAGGACTCAACCGGTATCAAAAGATTGGGATCATACCCTGCATAATTTCAGACCACAATGCTCTGAAGGTAGAAATCAACCACAAGGGGAAGTTTGGAAAGAACCCAAATACATGGAGACTAAAGAGCATCCTTCTAAAGAATGAATGGGTCAACCGGGAAATTAAAGAAGAATTGAAAAAAATTATGGAAACAAATGATAATGAAAATACCACGGTTCAAAATCTGTGGGACACAACAAAGGCAGTCCTGAGAGGAAAATATATAGTGGTACAAGCCTTTCTCAAGAAACAAGAAAGGTCACAGGTACACAACCTAACCCTACACCTAAAGGAGCTGGAGAAAGAACAAGAAAGAAACCCTACCCCAGCAGGAGAAGAGAAATCATAAAGATCAGAGCAGAAATCAATGAAATAGAAACCGAAAAAAACAATAGAACAAATGAACGAAACTAGGAGCTGGTTCTTTGAAAGAATTGATAAAATTGATAAACCCCTGGCCAGACTTATCAAAAAGAAAAGAGAAAGGACCCAAATGAATAAAATCATGAATGAAAGAGGAGAGATCACAACTAACACCAAAGAAATACAAACAGTTATAAGAACATAATATGAGCAACTCTACACCAAGAAATTTGACAATCTGGAAGAAATGGATGCATTCCTAGAAATATATAAACTACCACAACTGAACCAGGAAGAAATAGAAAGCCTGAGCAGACCCATAACCAGTAAGGAGATTGAAACAGTCATTAAAAATCTCCAAAAAAAAAAAAAACCTCCAAACAAAAGCCCAGGGCCAGACGGCTTCCCAGGGGAATTCTACCAAACATTTAAAGAAGAACTAATTCCTATTCTCCTGAAACTGTTCCAAAAAATAGCAATGGAAGGAAAACTTCCAAACTCATTCTATGAGACCAGCATCACCTTGATCCCAAAAGCAGACAAGGATCCCATCAAAAAAGAGAGCTATAGACCAATATCCTTGATGAACACAGATGCAAAATTCTCACCAAAATACTAGCCAATAGGATTCAACAGTACATTAAAAGGATTATTCACCATGACCAAGTGGGATTTATTCCAGGGCTGCAAGGTTGGTTCAACATCTGCAAATCAGTCAATGTGATACAACACATCAATAAAAGAAAGAACAAGAACCATATGATACTCTCAATAGATGCTGAAAAAGCATTTGACAAAGTACAGCATCCCTTCCTGGTCAAAACTCTTCATAGTGCAGGGATAGAGGGCACATACCTCAATATTATCAAGGCCATATATGAAAAGCCCACCGCAAATATCATTCTCAATGGAGAAAAACTGAAAGCTTTTCCGCTAAGGTCAGGAACACGGCAGGGATGGCCATTATCACCACTGCTATTCAACATAGTACTAGAAGTCCTAGTCTAAGCAATCAGACAACAAAAGGAAATTAAAGGCATCCAAATCAGCAAAGAAGAAGTCAAACTATCACTCTTTTCAGATGATATGATACTATATGTGGAAAACCCAAAAGACTCCACTCCCAAACTGCTAGAACTTGTACAGGAATTCAGTAAAGTGTCAGGATATAAAACCAATGCACAGAAATCAGTTGCATTTCTCTACACCAACAACAAGACAGAAGAAAGAGAAATTAAGGAGTCAATCCCATTTACAATTTCACCCAAAACCATACGATACCTAGGAATAAACCTAACCAAAGAGGCACAGAATCTATACTCAGAAAACTATAAAGTACTCATGAAAGAAATTGAGGAAGACATAAAGAAATGGAAAAATGTTCCATGCTCCTGGATTGGAAGAAAAAATATTGTGAAAATGTCTATGCTACCTAAAGCAATCTACACATTTAATGCAATTCCTATCAAAGTACCATCCATCTTTTTCAAAGAAATGGAACAAATAATCCTAAAATTTATATGTAACCAGAAAAGACTTCAAATAGCCAAAGTAATATTGAAAAAGAAAGCCAAAGTTGGTGGCATCACAATTCCGGACTTCAAGCTCTATTACAAAGCTGTCATCATCAAGACAGCATGGTACTGGCACAAAAACAGACACATAGATCAATGGAACAGAATAGAGAGCCCAGAAATAGACCCTCAACTCTATGGTCAACTAATCTTCGACAAAACAGGAAAGAATGTCCAATGGAAAATAGAGAAAAGACAACCTCTTCAATAAATGGTGTTGGGAAAATTGGACAGCCACATGCAATAAAATGAAATTGGACCATTTCCTTACACCACACACGAAAATAGACTCAAAATGGATGAAGGACCTCAATGTGAGAAAGGAATCCATCAAAATCCTTGAGGAGAACACAGGCAGCAACCTCTTCGACCTCAGCCGCAGCAACATCTTCCTAGGAACATCGCCAAAGGCAATGAAGCAAGGGCAAAAATGAACTATTGGAATTTCATCAAGATCAAAAGCTTTTGCACAGCAAAGGAAACAGTTAACAAAACCAAAAGACAACTGACAGAATGGGAGAGGATATTTGCAAACGACATATCAGATAAAGCACTAGTGTCCAAAATCTATAAAGAACTTAGCAAACTCAACACCCAAAGAACAAATAATCCAATCAAGAAATGGGCAGAAGACATGAACAGACATTTCTGCAAAGAAGACATCCAGATGGCCAACAGACCCATGAAAAAGTGCTCCACATCACTCGGCACCAGGGAAATACAAATCAAAACCACAATGTGGTTGTCACATTGTGACATGTCACCTCACACCAGTCAGAATGGCTAAAATTAAAAGTTAGGAAATGACAGATGCTGGCGAGGATACAGAGAAAGGGGAACCCTCCTACACTGTTGGTGGGAATGCAAGCTGGTGCAACCACTCCGGAAAACAGCACGGAGGTTCCTCAAAATGTTGAAAATAGAACTGCCCTATGACCCAGAAATTGCACTACTGGGTATTTACCCTAAAGTTACAAACGTAGTGATCCGAAGGGTCACGTGCACCCGAATGTTTATAGAAGCAATGTCCACAATAGCCAAACTATGGAAAGAACCTAGATGTCCATCAACAGATGAATGGATCAAGAAGATGTGGTATATATACACAATGGAATACTATGCAGCCATCAAAAGAAATGAAATCTTGCCATTTGCAACAACGTGGATGGAACTAGAGTGTATCATGCTTAGCAAAATAAGTCAAGCAGAGAAAGACAACTATCATATGATCTCCCTGATATGAGGAAGTGGTGATGCAACATGGGGACTTAAGGGGGTAGGAGACGAATAAATGAAACAAGATGGGATTGATAGGGAGACAAACCATAAGTGACTCTTAATCTCACAAAACAAACTGAGGGTTGCTAAGGGGAGGGGGGTTGAGAGAATGGGGGTGGGATTATGGACATTGGGGAGGGTATGTGCTATGGTGAGTGCTGTGAAGTGTGTAAACCTGGCAATTCACAGACATGTACTCCTAGGGATTAAAAATATATTATATGTTTGTAAAAAATAAAAAATTTAAAAAAATTAAGAAAAGAAGGTATGTTATAGTCAAAATGACAAAAACAGAGTAAACAATTTTTAAGAACTAGTAAAAAAGACACTTTACACACAGAGATATTATATCTATATATGAATGACAATTTTTTATAGGAACAATAAAAGAAGAACAGAAAATAATTTTTAAAGTACTGAAATTCAAAACAAAACAAAACAAAGTATTAACAAAGAATTCTAGGGGCACCTGGGTGGCTCAGTAGTTTAAGCCTCTGCCTTCGCTCAGGTCATGATCTCAAGGTTCTGGGATCGAGCCCTGCATTGAGCTCTCTGCTCCATGAGGAGCCTGTTTCCTCCTCTCTCTCTGCCTGCCTGTCTGCCTACTTTGATCTCTGTCAAATAGATAAATAAAATCTTAAAAAATAAGAATTCTATATTCAGTGAAAATATCTTACAAAATGAATATATGATGTTTACTTTATGATAAATAGGAGTTGAGAGAATACATTGCCAACAAACCCACTATACAAGAAATATTAAACAAAAGTCCTCAACTGAAGTAGAATGATTCCATTTAGCATCTTTGATATACTGAAAATAAAGGTCACAAGAATTGACAAATATGAAAATAAATATAAAATGTCTCTTTACCATAATACACATATAGTATGTTCTAAAGAGACTTGATTACATAAAGCAAAACTAATACCAATGCATTAGTCTATCATATATGCAGGAGAAAAATAAAAAAACAAAATCAACAAAGGTAGGTTTAAATGAAATTTTTAAAATTAAATATTATTTTGAAGTAATTATAGATTTACATGTTTTCTAAGAAATAATACAGAGATGATCCTTGTACCCTTCACCCAGTTTCTACCAGTGGGTGACATCTTGCAACACTCTAGCACAATACCACAACCAGGTTGTTAGTAACAGTAAAATTACAGAAGAGTTCCACCACCATGAAGATCCCTCATCTTTAGCTTTCAAAGGCACACCCACTTGCCTCCTCCCCATTTCCCTTCCTTAACCTCTGATGATCACTAATCTGTTCTCCATTTCTATAATTTGGTCACTTCAGTATCTTCTATAAATAAAATCATACACTACTTAACATTATGGGATTGGTGTTTTTCACTCAGCATAATTCTCTAGAAATTTCATTCAGGTGGTTCTGTTTTTCAATAGTTTTCTATTACTGAGTAGTAGTACATGCTATGGATGTACCACTCTGTTTAAATCTGTTTTTATGCATATATGACAGAATGATTTATATAAAAATCCTAAATTTTATTTTTAAAACTCCTAGAATTTCTAAGTAAATTGAACAAGGTTTAGGATACTTAGTATAAAAAGTCATATGAATTTCTATATACTAAAAACAAGCAACTGTGGATTTTTTTAACGAGATTATTGTAGTAATTACCATAAATTTGGGGGCTGAAAACAACAGAAATTTATTCTTCCACAGTTCTGGAAGTCATAAGTCCAAAATCAAGGTATCAGCAGGGCCATACTCTCTTCTTAGGACCAGAAGAAAGTCCTTCCTGGACTCTTCCTTATTCTGCTGGCATTCTTTGACTTGCAGCAATGTAAATCTATTCCATTTCCATCTTCACATGGCTTCTTTCCTCTGTGTCTTCTCCCCCACTACCTTTTATGCAGGCACTTTAAATCCAGGATGATCTCATCTCACGATTATATCTGCATAGTTCCAAATAAGTTCACCTTTACAGGTTACAAGGATTAGGACCTAGGCATATTTGGGGGGGAGTGTCTGTCTACTCAACCCACAACAATTAATAAATTAAGTTTTTAAATACCATAAAAACCTAAAATATTTATAATAAATTTAACCAAGTAATGATAAATCTTTACACTGAAAACTAACATACACTGCTAAGAGAACTTTTAAAAGATACACACACACACACACACAACACCCCATAGTCATGGGCTAGAATATTTGATATTAGTAAGATGATAACTTCCTCTAAATTTATCTATAGGTTCCACATTGCAATCAAAATCTCAATAGTATTTTTTGGCAGAATTTGACAGATGATCCTAACATTTATGTTTCCTAGATTAGCCAAAAATAATCTTGAAAGAAACCAAGAAATTTGGAAAAACTACATTACCTGATTTTATGATTAATTGTAACACCACTATAATTAAAATAAGGATGAATCCATATAAGGAAAGATAAACCAGTTAATGAAAAGGAAGAAAGAGTCCAGACCCACAGGTACACAATCAAAAATATAGAGAAAATAACCTAATGGCAATCTGTGCATGCATCACTCGATTTTAGCATTTTGCCATTATTAGCCTCAAGGTTTTTATAAAGACTTACAGGTGGTGCTCAAGAGCCATGTATAACCTTCACTAACTCTGTTTCCCTCCCTTCTCTTTCATTGTCCTAAATTTGGTGCTTATATGATCAGACTATAAATAACTTATGCATATATAAAAATGGAACCATAATAACTATCACAGTACATTGTTTTTTAATTCATGTAACATTAAACAAACTGCATATGCTATTTGGTAGTTTGGTTTTTTAGCACATGATTTTTTTTGCACTTGGCTGTAGTGATAAATGTACCTCTAATATATTTATTTTATTGATGTATATTTTCCTACTGTATGAACACATCACAATGCACTACTCTTATGTCCTATTGAATAGGACAATATAACTAAATCATATTTATTTACATATTCTTGGATTTTAGTAAAAAACTGTGCATGTAAAGGGTTTTATGATTTATATGCTTGCTCCTCCTGGCTCCAACAAAGTTTCCCATATGTAGGTCTAGTAGTTTAGAATTTGCCTCTACCCAGCTGCTCCAACTCCAGAACCAGAGCTTTTAATGAATTTTTTTAAGTTTCTTCTCTGCAGTGGTTTTTGGGAAATTATGGAGCAAGATAACACTTGATGCATTCCCCGGTCTTCCTGCCTCCTGAAGTCCACAATGGGCTTAAAGCTCTATCCTAGAGAGGGGCCAACACAATTTTCTTTTGTTTTTGAGGAAACTTCATCATACCCTAAACCCTGGCTTCAACCATGGACTTAGCTTTGGACTTCTATAAAGTATTTCCATTCTCCCCTTTCCATAGAAATAACCCCATTCTGGCTACTCTTTTTGACTTATAGACCCAGAGCTCCAAATAGCCACAGCTTCAGGCATATTCATTGTGTGTGGTTTTCTGCTCCTCAGAATGTTTATCTTGCTCTCAAATCCAGCTATATGTCCTCAGTTTTCATATTTTATATAAATCACCCATTAATGGTATGTCTCTGGAACAGATGGAAGCATCAAACCAGCATTTTATGGAGGCATTTTGACCATAAATTTTCAGACTGAATTATTGTAGGACAAATTACAGATCTTTAGATTTTAGAGTAAATCCCTCCTGTAGAGAATAGAATGATAACGATGTCAGCATGTATCAGTGCCGCTGGTCTTACTATGTGCTCAGAATGACAGTTGGTGTTTATATACATTGTTATTATCTGTATTTTATGAGTGGAGAAATAAAATAGATAAGTAAAATAAGCAATATTTCTGAGTAGTATTAAAACCCAGTTCAGTCTTTGTCCCCAGTGAATACCCTGTCCAACACAAGAAATGTTTTTAATAATTAGAAAAGAATTCTAGGAGAAAGGAAAATAGCCATGTTCTTCATGATTAAAGTTTCAGCACTTGCATAAACAATCTGCAGAGAATTTTTTAAAAATGTTTATGAAATACTTTGAGAACTTCTGGTGAAATTCCTAACAGCACAAATCATTTTCTCCACACAAATGGATCCAGCTGTGCCAGCAGAAATTAGTTTTTCCAGGCAGTCTCAATGAAGTATAATTCCTGATATTCTGCCATTTTAAAAGTATTTTCTGACCCTTTTAATTTTCTTGACTTACAGCGTGATTGATCATGATTTATCTCAACTGAGCATCAGCTCCCCGCCACTCACTGAACTTTCCCATACATAGAGCTCCCTCTAAAGGGCGGGAGAGAAATGAGACTCTTACTGGCTGTACTGGAACCCTATCATCAGAACACTCAATTGCTTTCTTTACAATTCAGTATCTTTCTTTGCAGACTCATTCTCCTTAACCAGCTTCTGTCTCCCTGATTCTCCTCCCAACCTTCTGACTTCTCCCTTTTTTTTTTTTTAAAGATTTTTATTTATTTATTTGACAGACAGAGATCACAAGTAGGCAGAGAAGCAGGCAGAGAGAGAGGGGGAAGCAGGCTCCCTGCTGAGCAGAGAGCCCGATGCAGGACTCCATCCCAGGACCCTGAGATCATGACCTGAGCTGAAGGCAGAGGCTTAACCTACTGAGCCACCCAGGGGCCCCTCTCCCTTTCTTTACAATTCCGTGATGTCACTTTTTCTGTAATTTTGGGCAGCCCCCAAGTTCCATTTTTATTGTTTCACTGCTTTTCTTGCCCTCCGGTGTCTTTCTTGTAGATCTCACTTGCCTCCATGGCCTCAGCACTCTTCCTGCCGGTGATTCAGGGATTCCACAAGTGTCTGCAGCAATCATCCACAGCATTCCTGAACAACTGAGTTATTTTCTTAGATGTTCCAGCATTACCTCAAACCTACCTTGCCTAAAATGAACAACTGTATTTTTAATTAAGTTTTTTAAAATTTTAATTCCAGTGTAGTTCATGTAGAGTGTTCTATTAGCTTCAAGTGTACAATACAGTGATTCAATACTTCTACACATTACTCAGTGCTCATCATGATAAGAATACTCTTTAATCCCCATTACCTGTTTCACCCATCCTCCTACCCCCTCCCTCTGGTAACCATTTATTTGTCTATAGTTAAGAGTCTGTTTCTTGCTTTGTCTCTCTTTCCCTTTATATTTCCTTTGCTCATTTGCTTCTTAAATTCCACATATGAGTGAAATATTATGGTATTTGTCTTTCTCTGACTGGCTTATTTGCTTAACATTATACTCTCTAGCTCCATCCATGTCATTGTAAATGGCAATATTTCATTCTTTTTGATGGCTGTGTAATATTCCATGATATATCTATGATATATATCTCATATATATCATATATCAAATACATATATACACACAAAAATATAAAGTACCTAAAAACAGAACTACCCTACAATCCACTAATCTTAATCCACTACTGAGTACTTACCCAAAAAATACAAAACACCAATTCAAAGGAATACATGCAGCATGTTTATTGCAGCATTAGTTACAATAGCCAAACTTTGGAAGCAAGCCACACACACACATCTATCTATATACACACAAATATCTAATTGTATATATGTGTGTATTATATGGATGGATGTGTGTGTATACATGTGTGTGTGTGTGTGTGTGTGTGTGTGTGTGTATTCACATATGGCACATCTTCTTTATCCATTCATCAGCTGATGGACATTTGGGATCTCTCTACAGTTTGCCTAATGTTGAGAATGCTGCTATGAACACTGTGGTACATGCACCCCTTCAAAGCTCTATTTTTGTATCCTTTGGCTATCCTTTGGGTAAATACTTGGTATTGCGATTACTGGATTATAGGGTAGTTCTATTTTTAACTTTTGGAGGAATTCCTAGACTGTTCTCCAGAGTGGCTATACCAGTTTGAATTCCCACCAACAGTGAAAGAAGGCTTCTATTTTTCCACATCTTCACCAACACTTGTTGTTTCTATGTTTTTAATTTAGCTACATTCTGACAGGTATGAGATATCTCACCGTAGTTTTTGATTTCACTTGCATTTTCCTGATGATGAGTGATGTTGAGCATCTTTATGTGTCTCTTGGCCATCTAGATGTCTTCTCTGGAGAAATTTGTGTTCATACCTTCTGTTCATTTTTATTTATAGATTATTTGGTTTTGGGGTGTTGAGTTGTATAAGTTCTTTATAGATTTTAGATACCAATCCTTATCAGATATGTCTTTTGCAAATACTTTCTCCCATTCTGAAGGTTCCCTTTTAGTTTTGTTGATTGTTTCCTTTCCTGTGCAGAAGATTTTTATTTTGGTATAGTCCCAATAGTTTATTTTTGTTTTGTCTCCCTGGCCTCAAGAGACATGTCTAGAAAAAAGTTTCTATGTCCAATGTTGGAGAAATTATTGCCTGTATTCTCTTTTAGAATTTTTATAGTTTCATATTTCTCATTCTTTCCTCCTTTGTCAAAGATTGGCCATATGAACACGGGTTTATTTCTGGGTTATCTATTCTATTCCATTTATCTATGTGCCTACTTTTGTATCAGTACCATACTATTTTCATTACTACAGCTTTGTAGTATAACTTGAAATCTGGAAATGTGATACCTCTGGCTTTGTTTTTCTTTTTCAAAATTGTTCTGGCTATTTGGGTTCTTCTGTAGGTCCATACAAATTTTAAGATTTTTTGTTCCAGTTTTGTGAAAAATGTTGGTATGTTGAGAGGGATTATGTTAAATGTGTATATGGCTTTGGGAAGTATGGACATTTGAATAATATTTGTTCTTCCAACCCATAAGCATGTAATATATTTCCACTAGTTTGTGTCATCTTCAATATCTTTCATTAGGATTTTATAGTTTTCGGAGTACAGGTCTTTCATCTCTTGGTTAACTTTATTCCTAGGTATTTTACTATCTTTGGTGCAATTGTTTTTTAAAGATTTTGTTTATTTATTTGACAGACAGAGATCACAAGTAGGCAGAGAGGCACGCAGAGAAAGAGGAGGAAGCAGGCTCCCCGAGGAACAGAGAGCCCGATGGAGGGCTCAATCCCAGAACCCTGGGATCATGACCTGAGTCAGAGGCAGAGGCTTTAACCCACTGAACCACCCAGGCGCTCTATCTTTGGTGCAATTTTAAATGGGATTACCTTCTTAATTTCTCTTTCTGTTGCTTCATTATTAGTGTATAAAAATGCCATGTATTTCTGTACATTGTTTTTATATCCTTTACACTTACTAATTTCGTTTATCACTTCTAGTAGTTATTTGGTGAAGTCTTTAGGGTTTTCTATATATAGTATCATGTCACCTGCAAATAATGAAAGTTTTACTTCTTCCTTACCAATTTGGATAATTTTTATTCCTTCTTGTCTGATTGCTGTGACTAGTATTTGTCCATTACTGTTAAATAATAGTAGTGAGAGTAGACAGTTCTCCCTTGTTCCTGACCTAGGAGAAATGCTCTGTTGTTCACCATTGAGTATAATGCTTTTCATATATGGCCTTTATTATGTTGAGGTATGTTCTCTTTTATCCTACTTTGTTGAGGGTTTTTATCATGAATGGATACTGTATTAAAATATTGCTTCTTCCTCTCAAAAAATCATAGCTGTTCCTTCATGCCTGATAACTTCCCAATCATATAAAATTGAATTTATTTTTAATAGTAATCAGACTTCAAGTCCTACCTATTCCTTTTTTTTTAAATCTGTTGCATCTGTGCTTCTTTTTCCCTACTAACATCATCCAAATTCAGATCTATCACCACATAGTATTATTTCCATAGGTTATTGACTTGCTATTGTGTCTTACCTCTTCAGGGCAACATGATCTAAACTCTGATACAGATTTGGCTTCATACTGTACTATTTCTTCATGTGATATCTCTGAGAATCTCAGTGTAATACCCCATCTCTCTAATTAGGCTTCCTCTCTTTAACATGGCACTGAGTCCTTCCACAATGAATACAGACTTGATTCCATTTTTATAAGCATCCAACATTCAACAAATAAATGTGCCAGACCCTATGCTATGTGCTCGAGATAGGTCAGAGATTAAAAACAAGGAGAAAACCCTCTGGGCCTCAGTGGAGTTTTCATTCTTATGGGAGGTGACAGGCAATAAACAATAAACATAAAGAAAAAAAGCAGTAAACTATACAGAATGTTATAAGAAAAGGGTTAGGGACAACAACAACAAGAGAAGCTGAGGATAAGGGATAGTGTGGTGTGAGTTGCATTTTTTTTTATTTATTTTTTATTTATTTTCATCATAACAGTATTCATTATTTTTGCACCACACCCAGTGCTCCATGCAATCCGTGCCCTCTCTAATACCCACCACCTGGTTCCCCCAACCTCCCCCACCACCACTTCAAACTGAAGGGACACTATTTTTTTTTTTTTAATAAACATGTATAACATGATCAGAGTAGCCTTCTGTGAGAAGGTTACAATGTAGGCCAAGGTATAAAGGAAGTGGTGGTTCTCAAGGAACAGAATACCAGCATTACTAGGGAGAATTGAGGAAGGGAGAAAGTGGTAGGAGATCAGATGAGAGGTGGCAGATCTCTGATTCAGGACCTTTTAGGCTATTGTGAGAGTTTTGGCAGCTTTTACTCTAAGGGAAATGTGTAGGTGGCTAGGGATAACTTTGAAAAATCATTTAGACATCCAAGCAAAGCTATCTGGTGGAAAGCTAAATATATCCATATAGTTTAGGAGATACATCTATGCTTGGGATATATTTGGGGAATTAGCAGTTTTAGGAAACACCATCACTATACTAATTTTCTTAATTTCGTCACAACACCCCTACACTTACTTCCCGAATCTGTGTTTTTTCTTTTATGTATATATTTTCTGCTTTATTTTCAACTTGCTGTGCTTGCTTTTAGCAGGAAGCCTCTATATTTATTGTTCTGTGCTTGATTCTTGTTTAATCATCTTTAAATATATTCACCAAATATTTACTGATCACATTATATGTGCTAGGGACTTCCTGGAAATCAGGGATCCAATAACTTAAAGAGAAACAAGATTCTTGCCTTCTTGTAACTGACAATCTAATGAGGAAAAAGGTAATAAAAGTAGACACTTATAACACAGATCACCACTTCTTCCTCCTCAATACAGTCTCTTCAGTTTGCCATCAGCTTTAAGTTTTCATCTTATCTCAGCCTCTTTTTCAGTCCTCTTTGCTAGTGCCCGGATCTTCTCTCCATCCTCTTAATATTAGAGAACTCCAAGCCTTGCTCTTCCTGTCTTTCCTTTCCTTCATGTACCATTACTCTCTTGATGTCATTAAGTCTCATACCTGGAAATGCCATTTGCAGTCCTCTGACTCCCATAATCATACTTTCAGGCCAGATCACTCCTCCAAGTTCCAGACTCATTTTCAAGAGTCAATTTCACATCTCTACTTGGATAGTCAAAGGACTTCTCAAACTCATTATGTCCAAAACTAAATAGCTGATCCTCCCCTTCAGACCTGCCCCCCAAATCACCTTCTCCATTTCTGTTAATGGCAAAAGTACCTTTGCTCAGGCCACAAACAGAGTCATTTTTCACTTGTTTCTTTAATTTATACATTACTTCCAATCATTGAGAAATCCTGCTGCCTGCACCTTCAAAATATATCCAGAATCCCACTAATTCTCAGTACCTCCACTGCTAACCACCTGTTCCACGTACTCATCCAATGCAACTTCAGTTACGACAATAGCCTCCTACCTGGGCTCAGTACTTCTCCCTGGAGCTCCCATCTCTTTTTCTCAACAAGTCACCACAGTGTTTCTCTTACACTATAAGTCCAATCATGTCAACTCTGTGCTTGCAGTAGTTCCCCATTTGCTGCAGAGTAAAAGCCAAAGTTCACACAAGGTCATCAAAGCCCTAAATAATCTCACAAGAACTCCCTGTCACCATTGATCTCATGCATTACTCTCCCCATCACTCAGTTTACTGCAGAGACCTGACCCCTGACTCATCCTCATGCCCATCAGACCCTCAACAACATCAGAATCACTAACTGGACATTCCTCCTTCCGGAATACTCCGGGTAAGAGATCGCAGTGGCAATCTCTTACCATCCTCAAGTCTTCCTTCAAATATTACCTGAAACTCTCAATTCTTTTCCCTGCTTTTATTTCTTTTAAAAAAATTAAAGTTAAAAGCATTCTAATATAGTATATAACTTATTCATTTAGTTTTAGTTTTATTATCTCCCCCATAATAGAATGTAAGCTTCGTGAGAAATTTCACCTATTTTTTTCACTTTGACAACAATGCCTAGAGAAGTGCCAGGCACATAATGGGTACTCAACACGTGTTTATTGAATGAATAAATGAAAGAAGAGTACAAATAAATGTTTCAAATTACATATTTTATAAGCGCTATGGAATAAGCAAACAAGGGGCTGTGATAAACATGGACCCATTTTAAACAAGTTTTTTAGGGAAGGTCCAGCATAGAGATGAAACATGATAGGAGAGGTGCAGTGTCCAAAACAAGGGTGTAGGAGGCAGGTGTGGGGTCTTGTAAGTGGAAGAGGGAATTGTAAGGGAAAGCAGAGGGACAAGAAGTATTCAAAGAATTCCATCTACATAATGAACTTGAAAAGAAAACCTGTAACTGTTAGAAAGTGCTAAATTCACCATCTACTTGTAAAGTCACCTTCTGTCTTCAATGATAAAATGTGTCAAATTATATTAAAGATGAGCTGAATGTGGCACACATTCTATACGCTTATTAGTGTTCATACAGGGTACTTGCTGCCAGAACTGGCTAAGTAATTTGCAGGGCTTCTTGTTCAAAAAGTGAAAAATCAAGAAAGTGATGGCAGATGATTAAACCAATGCAGGACCATTTTGATCCCACTGGCCACATACCTGTGAAGCTGGCTCTCTTCCCTTGCTTTTTAAGTTTACCTTTCATAAGAGCAACATTGTGATACACCTGCCCGACAGTTGTTCAACATCACACAGGAGAAACTCTGAGCCAGGTAAGTATATCCCACCTCAGTGCAACTAAATATCTCCTCAAGGCAATGTATCTGGAGCCAGATAACTAAAATATCCACTGCCACTCTGTGTACCCTAACATGAAGGAAAGTGTGAGGAAGGGAAAGTTACAATGGAAAGAGAAAGGACTCTTAAACAATTTCAGTTTAAAATTCAGTTTAAATACCTCATATTTGCAAATTTACCAGGACACATGACTATTTAGGACATTTCTTGAGCCTCTGCCGAAGCTTAGTCTGGGTTTCTACAAGTGAAGAACACTGAGGCAAAATCTTGTAGCTTCACAGTAAACCCACATCTGAGTGTGGGCCTGGGTCATACCCACATGCCACGATTCCAAGAAACACAGGTGTTTCCACAGCAGAAGGGGTTTTGTTACCACCCACTTTGGGGCCACTACTCTTTCCATGTTGCTGTCTGGGATGACCCAGTAAGTTAAGTTTCTAGTCACTGTTCTTTTAGGAGCCAGAAGAAAAAAAGAGAGATATTAAGTCAACAGTCTGAGGAAGGCTTCCCCATCCCATCACTTCCAGAATCTCTCTAAATCTGATTTGCATCCAGTCATCATGGAAGTTGGCTGGGTGCTAATGCCATGGTCAGTGATGAAATGCAATTATATGGTCTGGTGTTGTTCTTTACATATCTTGCAGCATATCTGAAATATTTTTACAGGTCCTCAGAGGTAGAGTTAGCATAAATTTTCTTACCACTTATCGCTTGTTTATCATAGGACTTTTTGACACTTGACACTGAAACACCAAGGCAGCAGTGAGTATAACTCTGCAAAATTCATGATTTGCCTCAGAAAATATCAATTATTAAATTTCACTCCCATCAAGTCCAATCAAGTTTCACATCTCCAATATCACAGGGGTTTGGGTTAAGGGACTTCTTGCAGAAGTCCTGAAAAATCCTAACTCCCCCAAATTTACCATCATATCCATATACTCTTTTATGATCTTTTTTTTCCCATTTTATTTTATTTCTTTTCAGTGTTCCAGCATTCATTGTTTATGCACCACACCCAGTGCTCCATGCAATATGTGCCCTCCATAATATCCACCATCAGGCTCACCCAACCCCCCACACCCTCCCCTCCCAAACCCTCAGTTTGTTTCTCAGAGTCCATAGTCTCTCATGGTTTGCCTCCCCCTCCAATTTTTGTTTATGATCTTCTAACTAAAAGATTGGCTCGGAGGTGAAGATTGTACAGTTTGCTCTTTCCTGCAAGGGCTCAATGGTGAAGAATAATATTTGGTTTTATTTATCAAGTCAGATCCGTGACACACTCCTGACACAAGCATCAACAAGAACACCTTGTTCACAGAGCTATACTGCTAATAAGCAATTGATTTGTTTTTTTCAATCTGGTGAAAACGAAACCAATTCCTAGAAGTGTTCCAATTACCCAGCTCAATCTCCTGATGCCCTTGGTTAATGGCTTCCTCTATAGTTCTCATTTGAATGAGATCCCGATTTTTCATCCACACAAAATACTCAATAAGAAACCCTCACTTTAACTTCACAAGAGAAACAATAAAATCATTGGTTACCACTTTTAAAACATATAATCAACCATCTAATATGTCTCATCAAGTTGTTATGCTAAGCTAAGTGTAATGCCCTTATTGGTTTCTAAATTGTAGGTTTCTCTTTCTCTCTGCCATTCATCATTACCCTTTGTCACCTTATTTGTTCTAGCCAATTTAATTCATTGATCTTCATTGTAAAGGCTATAATACTGCCAGTAATTTGGGACCTTCACAAGTTAGGTGAATACATGTTAACTGGTATCACTGTCAGCTTTATGGTTAAGAATGTATGTTACAACCTTTTCATTCTGGTTATGACTGTTGAGGCAGGGCTAGAAGAATGAACAAAAAAAGTCTGAGATCCATACCTTCCAAATAGGTTGGCACTCTGGAAATGTACTATTTTGTTTAAAGTACTTGAAAACATGAATTTAATTTTGGTTAAATCAGCATTCAACCAACATTTTCTGAGAACCTACAAATAGCCAGGTCTCTTGCTCAGAAGTAGTTTACAATTTAGTAGTGCTGATTGTAAAATATTATTTAAAAAAAAAAAAAAACCTAAATGTTCATGTACTATCATTAAATCGTAAACCACACTGAGATTAGGATCCTTAAATTATATTCTTGAGTACCGGTCATTAGTGCCAGTTCACACAGCCCAAAATACCAAGACTAAGATGCTGTAACATGAGAAAAACTCTCTGAAATCCAATATTCACCACCATTACAATGGAGCCAACTATTTACTCCAGGAACCAGAGCTCAAAAGGGAGGGAAGGAGGGAGGGTGGGTGGAAGGAAGGAAGGAAGGGAGGGAGAAAGCGAGAGAGAGAGGGAGGGAAGAAAAGGAACAGAAGGAAGGGAAGGAAGAAGGAAAAGGAAGGGAAGGAAGAAAGAAGGAAGAGAGGAAGGGAGGAAGGAAGGGTAGAAAGAACTATTTTTTCCCTTAGAGCTAGTCCTTTTGTTGAAAAGTCACTGGATTTTCTCTTTTCTTTTTTAAGATTTTATTCATTTATCTGAGAGAGAGAGAGAGAGAAAGATTGAGAGTAGAGGGAGGAGCAGAGGGAGAAAGAGAAAGAATGAATCTCCAGGAGACTCAGTGTTAAGCACAGAGCCTGACATGGGGCTTGATCCTTCAACCCTGAGATCATGACCTGAGCTGAAACCAGATGCTCGACAGACTGAGCCACCAGGTGCCCCAGTCACTGGATTTCCTCAACAATTTTTAATATCTTCCTTACCAAAGCTTTTAACTAACACCAAACATTCTGTTTTCCTGATTGGTAAAAATAATATTTAAGATAAAATGCCTTGAAGCTAACAGTGGCATCTTGCTCATGTTTTTTGGAAATTACAGCAGAAGACTGTTCAAGACTAAAGAAAAATGTTGATTTTTATAGATTATTTATTTTAAAAAATTGTTTTAAAAATTTGACTTACAGTGAGAGATAACCTCTATAATAATGGATATCACCTGGGAAATGGGAATGTGAATATTCCATATTTAACAGAAAAAAACCCTTGAAGTTCTTTTTAAAAACTTTAGGTCTTCAGAAATTCATAATTCATAAAATGACAGAAATTATCAGCCAAATATTGCCACAATACAATTGCCACCTCCCTCCTCTTTTGTGTTGTCTAATTATTATTCTGTCACATAAATAACCCTAAGGAGGACCACAGTTGGATCAATAAGGTTTGGAAGGAATTTGGTGAAACTAAAAATTACATGATACCAGAAAGCTATTTATTTCAGCCATCCACAGATCTCAAAAAAAATAACTATATTGGTACTTTTCAGTAATCACCTATTAAAATGTAAGCTCCCTAAGGTTTATTTATTTTTATGTTTCCAATGCCTAGCATGGTACTGGGCACATATTTGATGCTCAAAAATGTTAATAAACAAATTGATCTAAAGGGATGTAATGGACTTTAGAGAAAATATTCTCATCTTATATGAGATGCTAAGAATCAGTAATATGGTAAAAGCAACTTATTCAACATAAAATTTCTGAATGAATTTTAGGAGTCTGGCACAGTTCCAGTCGCAGGGGACACAGCAATGAACAAGTCCTATAAAAACCCTGCTGTTGGGGCGCCTGGGTGGCTCAGTGGATTAAGCCGCTGCCTTCGGCTCAGGTCATGATCTCAGGGTCCTGGGATCGAGTCCCGCATCGGGCTCTCTGCTCAGTGGGGAGCCTGCTTCCTCCTCTCTCTGTCTGCCTCTCTGCCTACTTGTGATCTCTCTCTGTCAAATAAATAAATAAAATCTTTAAAAAAAAAAAAAACAAAAAACAAAAAAAAAAAAACCCTGCTGTTATAGAGCTTACACTCTAGCCAGGGGGGAGGATAAAAGGTAGTATCTGTCATGTTAAAGTTTAGCAGAATTGCTAGGATCACGAATGACTGTGATTGTTTTTCTCTATTCAACATTTATTCATCTAGTTATGTATTCATCCAGGCAAGTATGCACTGTGTCAGCTTTGTGTTAGGCACTGTGCAATGTTCCAGACACTCTTGGCTGAAAAGAGACAGACCTATGCTTAGAAAGGTCACAGGCTGTTGGGAAAGTAGTTGTGGTACATGAAACAAAAATGATTACAAGAAGGTGTTTATCTGCCACAATGAAGCTATATGCGGTATGGTAGAAATGTAGGAACTGGAGGGAGATTTGAAGTGGAAGTTCATTTTAAAGGAAGATTTGCAGAGGAAGTGGAAGGAAAATGGACCTGGAAGTGAGTGGGGAGCCTGAAAATAAAGGGAACAACATATTCTAAAGGTTGGAGTCATTAGAGAACTTGAGAGGCTTTGTAAATACAAAAGGGATATAAAAGAGAATCAGATAAGAAAAGGCCCCCAAACAGGTTCAGATCTAGCATTTGCACTTTCAAATTGCACAAGTTACTTTACATCTCTAAAACTCACCCTGGCAGTGGGTATTATGGAGGGCATGTATTGCATGGAGCACTGGGTGTGATGCATAAACAATGAATTTTGGAACCCTGAAATAAAATAAAATTAAATAAAATTTTTAATAAGTTAAAATTTTTTAAAAAAGAAACCCCACCCTCCTCACCTGCAAAATTGGGATTACCAAGCCTCTTCACAAATCATTGTGATGAGTAAATAAAACACAGTATTTCCTATTTCAAGCATAGTACCTAAAATATAGTAAGTGCTCAGTAAATGTTAATTCATTTATTTTTCCTTCCTAACACTAAGGAAATTACTATAGAAATTTTATCATAATGACATGACACCTGACTAGAAGGTAGCATTTTTGAGGATGGTCTTGAAGGAAGCAGTATTTAGGAGAAGGAGATCATTTGCAAGAACAAAAATGTATGTTTGAACTCAAACTGGAAATGGAGAGAAAGACGTGAAGACTGCAAATATCCAAGAGGCAGAATGGCAGAATCCTAAATAGCAATCAGTTTCTTTGGGAAATGAAAGAGCTGTGGGGTCTAGAGAAATCTCAAAGCAGGATACTTAGGAAAAGGGATTGATGGTAGAAAATATAGACAGTGGGTTTAGAAGACAGACATTTTGAGGTCAGTCCTGGGAAAGCTTTTCAGGAGCCCATGGGACATCCATATGGAGTCAATACGAACATAGCCTATAAATATCTGGAGTGCCAAAAAATTATGCTTTTTTATCTAGATACTAAGTATCTAGATACTTAGATTTTGCAATTATTAGGTGAAAGTAAAAGTCCAAGGCATAGATAGGATCACCAAGGAAACGTTTTCATCACAGCTGACTCTTGAAGAACATGGGTTTGAAGTGCATGGGTTCCCTTCCACATGGATTTTTTTTTAATGGTGGAATACTCTAAGTGTATTTTCTCTTCCTCATAATTTTCTTAATAACATTTGCTTTTCTCTAACTTAAAGTATTGTCAGAATACAGTAGATGATACATATGTCATACAAAATATGGGTTTATCAGCCATTTACACTATCAGTAGTCTTTTGATCAATGATACATTATTACTAGTAAAGTTTTGAGGGATTCAAAATTTATACATGAACTTTGGACTGCACGGGGGTCAGTGCCCAACTCCTACATCGTTCAAAGGTCAGCTGCATTTTCCAACTCCCACAGGTGAAACAGTATTCTCTTTATGCCTAATTATGTTGAATTTATGCTATGCATTTAGTTGGATGTATTATAAAACCAGAAACACTTATTTAATAAAATGGGTTAAATTTGTTGGCTAACAGGAAGTCTACTCACACTTCCTGAAGTCCTTTCCTTCACCCTCAGTCTATCCCCAAGGAGAAATGCTACTGTATATTTGTTACCTTGAGAACATTTTATTAGCCCATGTTTTGAAAGTACAAGTCAAGAAGGATGTGGTTGTCTGGCCTTCCTACAATTCAAAGCACTAACAGGGCTGGACACCAAAGCCCCTCTTGTTCTCTATGGCTTCTTCTCCTTTCTCTCGAACAAAGGTTTTAGTTTGAGACTGGTTGAGAGTTAAGCAAAATAGATATTCTGACTGACTTTCATTCTGGTGCTGGAGCTTATATAGACTTAAGCAAGGAAGTAATCCAGAGGTGCTGCCCAACTCCCTTGAATTGGACAATGTTCAGTAAATAATACCATGTACTTTGACTTGTTTTTCTTCTAGAGGAATAAGTTGAAAAAGAAATTCAGAGAGTCCTAAGTCTGTGAACCAATTTTGTCCCAGTATAACCCTAATGCCCCCTTTCCCAATGGAACTGTGGATTATCTGAACACGAAACCCATCCAAATTGTCCATTCAGATCTGTATATTTACAATTTCAGTGGATATTGTTTTATTTGTACACTTGTAAGATGCATATAGTGAGAAACTATGACATCATGCCCAAGTTCAAGATAGAATTAGTTTAAATGAAAGCTGCAATTGAGAGTACTATAATCAGATTGCTACTTTGGACTATGTCAATTACAGCAGGTTCTTTAGGTTCATGTCACAAATGATTATCCTCAGCAAACTATCCTTGACTTAAAAACAAAGTTACATGTTGCATTCTTGATTTCAACACTCACCCTTGGACTGTAATAAATTGGACCAAAAGTGAATGCTCTGAATTTGGAAGCACATTTTTGCCTGGAAAAAAAAAAAAAAAAAAAAAAAAAAAGCTTTCCAAATACTTAAACATGGTACATGGTAAAAATTCCAGTATCAACTCCTTTTTCTGGAGTTGGAATAAACATTTCAACCAGTGGGGAGCCTAAAATTGTCGGTCAGATTCTTATGTTCATATTCCAATAAGACTATCAGGTCTATATTATTGCTGCCCCTTCTCTTTTGAATATTGTCTTCATTCTATGCTCTATTATCCCCAGCTAAATAACTAGAGAAATATGATGAGGCCCAGAGCTTTATTTTAATCTCTCAATGAAAAAAAAAAAAAATTCCCCAAATCGGTGTGTAAGGAAAACATACAAAAATAGAAATAGACTTCTTGAGCTTTCATTGTTATTTATAAAATAATCAGTTTCAGAAGAAATGCTGACCCCAATTCTAAATTTAAGTTCATATTCAATTTTAGACAAGTGGAATGAAATAATGGTCATAGCTAACTGCTAATATTTGTGGAGTGCTACCATATGCTAAGTGGTGTTCTCATGCTTTGAGTCTGCTTATCTCACTTACCTTTACCAACCAGGTGATAGTAGCTATAGTTACCATCTCCATTTACAGATGAGGAAATTAAGGCACAGAGAAGTTAAATAAGATACTGGTGTTTTACAAAACTGGTTGTTTTTGACATTTAAAGCTACACTCAAATTATTTTAAGTTATATATCTATTAAAAATCCTAGAATTTACCTAATTTCATCTCATTTGGAATTTTTATTATTCCCTTGAGGCAGCTTTTCACTGGTTTAAATAGTAAAACCTTAAGAACAGAGACATTGAGAAATAATTCATCTTGTAGATTCTAACAATGAAACTTACAAAGCAGGAATTTCAATAACCCAGATCTTTTCATCTCAGGATTCCTTTATATTCTTAAAAATCATTGAAGATACCAAAGCACATTTATTTATATAGGCCATATTATTTGGCATACCAGAAATAAAAACTGAGAGAAGTTTAAAACTCAAGAATACACAAGCACACATTCCATTAGTGGCAGAGCAATGGCAGTACCACATCGGGCAGTCACTGGAAAACTCCACCATGTACTTGTGAGAGAATGAGAGTAACAAAGGGAAGTAACATTCTAGGATTATTCTGAAAAGGATTTGGTCTCATGAATCCTCTGAAAGGACAATTTGAGAATGGCTGATCAAAAAGACATGGTTCTTATCCTTGCTATTTGCCTTGATAAATGCTTTTAAATTACTGATCAAAAATTACTGATCAAAAAAGGGAAAATATCCTACAAGATTATGATGTGGGTGATGGGGTTAAAGTTGATCTTCCGATATCTTTTGGTCATTCTACATACATATATACAAATGCCTGACCCTAGTGGCTAGTTCAGGACGAAATATATTAGTTCACCATCAAACCACAATGAGTGCACAGACGCCTATAGCTGCTGTCAAGTGACTATTAGCAAGGGGGCTTCATTGATCATATTGAAGTGGTGAGGTGACAAGGAATCAATACTCATCTCTCTCAGCAGGCCCTCTGTAGACACCAGGGCTATAATTGAGGTGGAGTTGAGTTCATGCCCGGCTCTATCCAATGAAGCCAGGGATGGCAAGAGCTGAAGTTAAGCCACAATCAACCAGAGTTGAGAACCAGATGCTATGGAGGGAGACTCAAAGTGTCTACTATCATCAAGTCTAAGTGGTGGTCTAGAGGTAACATTAGATCTGGAGACTAAAAATTAGGCCTTAAATTATTCGGAAATAGGGTCAGATAAGGCAGATCTAGAAAAAGTGAGGAGGATCAGTTACAAATAACTGTGGTACATTCTCGAATGACTTTTATCAGCCAGTGGCTCTCTGTGTAGTTAAGAGCAGGGTTCATTTCATGATGTAGGAAGTAAGTGACTGGCTTAAATGAATGCTAAGGTCTCATTCTGCTATTAACCAAAAACAAACAGAACAAAGAACCCCGATTCAGGGAGTACTTCCTTTTGACCAATCATTTTGCCACTTACAATTAGAAATAACATCAATATTACTTTCACTTTTTTTTTTTTTGAGATTTTGTTTATTTATTTGACAGACAGAGATCACAAGTAGGCAGAGAGGCAGGCAGAGAGAGAGAGAGAGGAGGAAGCAGGCTCCCCGCTGAGCAGAGTGCCTGATGCAGGGCTCCATCTCAGGACCCTGGGATCATGACCTGAGCCAAAGGCAGGGGCTTTAACCTACTGAACCACCCAGGCGCCCCTATTTTCACTTTTAAACCATGTACATGTAAGGCTATCACAGAACAAGAAATGTTTTCATTTTAAAACCGTGATTGTAATTTTGCCTTTAATCAATTCAGACGAACCTAGCATGCACGCATTCTAAAAGCTTGGAATTTTTGCATCAGAGTAAATTCAAGAATTAGCTTAAAAGTCCATCATTTCTAAATTAGATCACTTAATTATATTTATTTGTTTTCTATTTCTGTAAGTTCAGCTTACAAAAGAGTGCTGTATGAAAGAAAATTAATGGAATTGATATTTTCCAAATTTCATTACCAACTCCCCATTAAATGCATGCATATAAATGCATCTTCCTGAAACTGCCATGTTACCCTGTCCTTTCTCAAGCACTCACCTTTAGGTGAATGAGCCTCTGCAGACAAGATTTATATGACAGCATGACCTTTATGAAACAGCAGAGGCACCATTGTATTAGCAATCAGTGAATCCTAAAACAGCAGCAAACATGTTGATTAGATGTCTGTCATTCCCTAAAGCCCCAGTTGACAGTTTCCTGGAGTTCAGAGACAAATAAGCACATGCCACAATTTTACATTAAAAGGTTTTACTGCAGCCACCTTGAGGAAGCAATTTACTATTTGGCAAGTTATGCCTGATTCTCTTGGACTTCCCTATAGATACAATTATTTGGATACAATTATTTGGATACAATTATATAGATACACACATATTTGGAAGAGGCCAAAGGGGAAGGGATAGACATTTCCCAGCAATGCTCAAGTAGCAATGTGTATATTTCTGCCACCCAGGAATATCTCTGACCGAAGAGACAGAGCTTCAGAACATCAACAGAAGAAACTCTGCTGGGCATGGCTGAGTTGCTTCCTGCACTTGATCTCCTTGCCAAAAACTACATCCTCATCTATCAAAACATACCAGAATGTGTCTGTCACCTGAAAATTATTCCAGCCAAATATCCTGAGCATTAGATAAGACTCAATCCACAAGAGGACGCTCTGCTTTTAATAGTTCTTTGAGTTCTATACCCTGATAACGCAATATTTTTTTTTTAAGATTTTATTGATTTCTTTGAGATAGAGAGAAAGAGCAAAAGAGAGAACAGGAGCAGAAAGCAGAGGGAAAGGGACAAGCAGTCTCCCCACTGAACAGGGGACTCAATCCCAGGACCCCAGATCATGACGAGCCGAAGGCAGATGCTTCACGGACTGAGCCACCCAGGCGCCCCCTGATACGCAAGTTTTAACCTTACTTTAACTCCTGTTCCAAGTGGAAACTCTCAAAATACTAATTATTAAGGAGAAAATAGACAAATTTGCCCCTTTAGTTCTGAATTTAGAAAATTTCAAAGGGCAAGGAATGTTTTTAAAAGGTTCTACCCAAAACCCAGTGTTACCATGCCTACTGGTAAAGGCAATGTAATATGCAGAATACTAAACAGATGCCCTCAATGTCTCTTCCTCTTCAGAGGGGCTCAACCACACCAGTGGCAACTCTGCTCTGAAACTGTCAACAGAAGGCACATGTGGTGGTTGATGGTGCCCTTGGACAAGACCACTCAGAAAAGAGAGCCTCTGTAAAAAGATCCTTCTTCCACTCTTGTCCTGATGTTAAAATGTTTGAAAGCTACAGACTTCTGTTTGTTACCAAGGTAGAAGCTGATTTTATATTTGAGCTTGTCTCTTACTTTAACAAGGCAATCTTAGAATGACTTGAAAAGGCAACAATGATGTTAAAGTTCCAAAAGCATCCCCATAAACACTAGCAAAAGAAAAAGACAAGTTGAAAATTCAGATGGCACAAAATATGCCATTTCTGTTACAGGAGCCCTTGAATTGACATTACAGGATTTTAAAATATTTTGCTATTCACCAAGGTCACCTTCAGAAAAAAGGATGTGTTTCTGCTTCTCATGATTGTTCCAGACATTGCAGCTATATAAAACAGGAAAGCTATTTAAAATTAGTTGTTCACTGGAACATTATTTTCAGTCACATACTTTTATAATCAGGTATGGAAGTGATAAAGAAAGAGGTGATAGCCTCTATCAACAATGATATTTGACAACTACTCAACTAACAGTTAAATTCTAGCTATTTCTTGAAATTCTTTATTCCTATGAAATATCCCACAATGTATGAATTACTTCATGTTTTTAAAATATCAGGATAGTTTTCATTAAACACAAATAAACATCCCTTGGCTCCTATATTCCACATCAGCTTCCATTTTTTATCCTACTTCCCTCTACCCCCCCACCCCCCAAAAATCAAAAGCATTGTCCACACACTGTGTCTCCTCTTCATCTTGCTTTCACTTTTCAGCACATACTGTCCTGGTCTGTAACACCACAACTCCACTGCAACCGTTCTTCCCAAGATTATTGATGACCCAGCCACTAAATTAGAGAACACCCTTGTCCACATACTATTTGATGTTAGTAGCATCTGGCAAAAATAGCATCTGACACTCATTCCTCTTTTGAACATTCTTGCTCTTGCAATCAGTGCTACAACACTTCCTGGGTTTCCTCCTAATATTCTGGCCACTCCTTCCCAGATTCCTTGACAGGCTTCTCCTCCTTTACCACAATTTCATGGAGAGAAATGTTTGGGCAGTCCTTCACAAGCCCTCTCACTTTCCTCTATCAACACTATCCTAAGCAGGTTGCTTCCAGAACTATCTATACACTGACTCCAGATTACATCTCCACTCTACACTTGTCCTTGAGTCCCAGACTCAGAGGTAAATAGGAAGATAAATGATATATAGGCAGATAAATGATAGATGATGGATAGATATAAGATAGAGAGATAGATAATAGATAGAAGATAGATAGATAGATAGATGATAGAAACACACAGAGGAATTCAGATCTCCATTTAGACGTCTAACAGACGACATCTCAAATCTAAAATTCCAAAGTAGCAAGTCCAAAATGGAACTTGCTCATACCATCCAAATCTCCAAACCTGTTTCTCTCTCAATAGCACTAACAGATAATCATTCAATCCAGAAAAAGTGTCATTTTTGTTTACTTCTTTTCCCTTATTTTTTATATTTTGTCAATAATAAATCCTATTATACCATCTCCAAAAGTATCTCTCTACTTCATGCACTTCTTTTTCCATTACTACCACCCTAACCAAACCCCCAATGTATCTGGCTTGAACTTAAGTGGAAAATAAACAATAGAATCTTAAGAGTTACCCCTGTTTCTACTTATTTTTAACCATAAATCTGATCATGTCTCTCTTTTGTTTATAAACTTTTCATTTTTTTGCATTACACCTAGAACAAAATCCCAACTCCTCATCATGAATCAAAATTCTGCATGATTGAGGCTCTGCCTCACCCCATGCCATTTTCTCCCCACTTGTTATCTTCTAACCATATTGGACTTCTTTCTTGATTTCCAGAATATGATTTTTCCTAACTCATGGCTTTTGCCACTGACACTGTCTTTGCCTGGAATCTTCTATCCACAACCATTCTAAAGGATATATATTAATTATAGTTATTTTATCATATATCCATTTATGAATTGCAAATGAACAGTAAGTCCCATAAAGGAAGTACTCATGTCCATCTCGTCCTCATGATATGTTCACAGTAGGCCCTTACTGACTGGCACAGAATAGACAATCAATGCTCACTTAATTCCTTAATAATTTAATTCATGTAGCATAAAGCAGAAGGATTTTATACTAAATTGGATGTAATCCTTCCATTATTCTTTTTCTTTCTCGCATTATTGATTTAATGTGCCACATGCTGGAAAGTATACCAGTTCAGCTATACTAGATAATGTGATTCAATCATATGAAAAATAGATACAACATCATCATAGGTCCTTTCTTTAACTTATCTGGCTTTTGGAAAATAGAATAGCTGAAGATAAATTGGCTTAATATCACATAGATAAAAAACACTGAATCAACAATCATTAAGAAGAGTTACAGGATATAGGGAGTACTTAAGTGTTTATTGTATAATGATGTGTTATGTGATACACTTGATAGCATGTTAAACTCTCCAAAAATCGGGCTAAATAGACTCTGTCTTGTGAGGAGTTGAAAATAAAACTATAATTATATTTTTCAGAATATAAAACAAATAATAGAATCAAGGTATTTAAAATATTTAATGAAATAGTGAAGGAGGAGACTATGAGTGGAGAATGTTAAATCTCCTAATTCTGTTTTTAAGAAATAAAAAGAATTTCAGATGGTAGATGAACCAAAAAAGGTAGTTTTGTTGAAAAGAATAAAACATTGTAGGAATAGAATGAAACAATCTGAAGACATCAGCAGAGGGATGATTAGACATTGTAGTTAAAAAACTACTACCAAAAAAATAACAAGGAGGTCAACACTGAAGAGTAAATAATTCAGTGGGGCCAAGTAAAGAGCATAGGTCCAAAGGGTTAAAATCCTTCTCTGATCTACATGGCATAATAATCTATTGTACAGTTAAGAGTTCAAAAGATGCTTCCATAAGCCTAGGGTTCTCTCTCTCCCTCATACTGAGACATAGTGATATTTCCTATATGAAAACCATGGCTCCAATCTACCAGATTAATGCCAGATACATGTATACATCAAATATACAAACCTCGTGAGAGTATTGTCAGACCACACTTCTTTATAATTTCTTTTCTTTCTTTATTTTTTATTTATTTTTAAAGCTTTTATTTATTCATTTGACAGAGAGACAGCGAGAGAGAGAGAGTATAAGCAGTGGGGAGTGGCAGAGGGAAGAGCAATCTTCCCACAGAGCAGGGAGCCCAATGCAGGGCTTGATCCCAGGACCCTGAGATCATGACCAGAGCTGAAGGCAGATACTTAACGACTGAGCCACCCAGGTACCCTAATTTCTTTTTTTAAAGATTGTATTTATTTATTTGAGAGAGACAGAGCACGAGTGCGGGGGGTGGGGTGCAGAGAGAGAGGAAGACACAGGCTCCCCACTGAGGAGGGAGCCCAACGTGGGGCTCCATCTCAGGATCCTCGGATCATGACCTGAGCCAAAGGCAGACGCTTAACCAACTGAGCTACCCAGGGGACCTCAACATAGTTTCAACACCAGGGCCCACCAGTCTGTTCAGAGCCCTTCTCCATGGTTGTTTTGGTATGATTTTATTCACCTGAAGTTAAAACATTTAACAAAATAGGCAAAAACCTTAAGATATTGAAAGAAAAACATGGAGAATTGGAACAATTAGTTTTGGATTACTATAAATACTAATTATTACTAACATCAAACTACCATTACATTGGCTATTGTGACTTCATGTTGCTGTTTTGCCAGACCACTTATCCAATACCATGGCAATAATTACACGGTACATCCAGTACTTTCAAAACAAAAACAAAACAAAACAATGAAAACTCCATGGAAAATATTTATACTTGTTTCCACTAGACTGATAGAACTTTTGGTAAGTCTATCACTTGTATGGAAAGTACCAGAAAAGTGGGGTGCCTGGATGGCTCAGATAGTTAAGTGTCTGACTCTTGATTTCAACTCAGGTCACAATCTCAGGGTTGTGAGACTGAGCCCTGTGTCAGGCTCTGTGTTCAGTGGGGAGTCTGCTACTGAGGATTCTCTCTCTCCCTCTGCCCCACTTCCCCTCTCTAAAATAAATAAATAATCCAAAGAAAGAAAGAAAGAAAATTACCAGAAAAGAAAATAATATGTTTAATGAATATTATTTATGATCTCTTAGAAAACAGTCATGTCTTACATGAAAAAAAGAAAAACTGGCTAGGCTCTTATGGAACATCTATAACATCTATTCAATTGGTTCTTCATTTTCTGCTTTGCTTAAAAAATATAAATAGAATATATCCATTCTCAGTGATAAGCCACTGGAGACTAGAATTGTTTTATAAAGGAAAACATAGGCTATTTTAGGAAAATGTAGCATTTTGGATGCTTAGAACAGATTTTAATTTTCTAACATTCAAATGTGTATTTTTGTGTACAATGTGATCTAAAATCTTCAGGTATCTTTTTATTTACTGTTATTAACTCAATAAAGATTGAGCTTTGACTAATGGCATTGTGCTAGATGACAAAAACACAAAAACAAATAGTAAATACTCTTAAGAAGTGCACAGATAAGTTTCTTTGTGAAGGTCGCAATTATTTGTTCAAATAATGTCATCTAACAGAAAATATAATTTGTGTTTCACCAAAACTTTCATACTTTGAGTAGTAGTATTTTCTTTTTTTTCAATTTGAGAGAGAGACACAGAGAGAGCATGAACAAGGGTAGGGGAAGGGGTGTGGGGAGATGCAGACTCTTCACTGAGCAGGGAGCCCAACTGATGCAGGGCTTGATCCAGGACTCTGGGATCATGACTTGAGCCGAAGGCAGAGGCTTAACCAGCTAAGCCACTCAGGCGCCTAGTAGTAAGTATTTTAAAAAAATGATCCTATATTATCTACTGGAAGAAAATTTTAGTTCAAAGATTCCTAATAAATGTTCTATAAGACAGCAAGTCTTCAGCAAGCCAAGGGCATAACAAGGGGGAAAAATGTTGTATTTAACAAAATTAAACATAGTCAAAGACTTTATTGATTTTGTGACATCCCAGGAGTTCTATCATACAAGTATTCTAAATTCCTCAGGAAATGTATCATTTGGCATTCCCTGAGTTTATTTTACAATGAAATTTTATTTCATAAGAAAAATACAAAAATCAAATGTAATAGACCATATTTTGAAATTCTACATAAGTAAGATATAATTTAATTGGTTCAGACTGGGTCAACAAGTAGTTATTTCTAATGTACCCTATTAACCAACCCACATTTATTAATTTATCTTAGAATTTTCCCTAGAAATTTTGAGCTCAATTTACATTTAAAATGATCCTTTATATAAAATTTGAGCTTGTAAGAGAATCAATATATAATAAAAAATATAGAGATCAGTTTAAATAGATGTCTTCCTGCTCTCCTCTTCCTTTAAGAATCCCTGTGCCAGACTCCAAACCAGTGAGGATAAAATGTTAAGTGTAGAAAAAAAGTCAGTGAATGAGGAAAGAGGAATGTTTTGACAAAAGTTATACAGAGACGGTTTTGATTTCTCAGGAGGAGACTGTAAAACCCACCAGAAAGAGCTAGAATATTCCTCTCAGTGAATAACCATTTCATAAGAATAAGTATCTATGATTGTCATATGTGAAAATAAAGTGATACACAGAGATTCACAGCTTAAAGAATACAAAAATAGAGACCCTGAGGCCCAGGAGTTTCAGTTTGGGGTTGGTTTTTTGTTTGTTTGTTTGTCTAGAATCTTAGGTAGGTCACTTCATTTTCCTATGCCTAGATCTCTGCATTAGAGAAAAGCATAGACCCTCTCACATAGACATTGGATAGGTAAGACAAAGTAGAAGCCCTAAGTTCTATTTTTTCCATAGACATTTTGACTAAAAAACAACTGTAAAAGTGATGACCTGCTTTTAGGTAAGTGGAAAATTTTACCTTTCAAGAGAGCACAATAGATACAAATCAAATGTTATTTTTTCAGAAAGTCAACTTTTAACATTAGACTGCAAAATTAGTTTAGGATTTTAGTGTGAGGTACAGCTCACCTATCATATATTCTGGGAAGATAACCCAAATGAATTTTATTCTTGACTAGTATAGTAAATTCCCAGAGTGTTTAACTGACAGAAGTATTACAATGACATCATAAAACTACATTCTGCTTTTATTCAGACTCTTGGCAATACTCTATCACATCAAGTTTTGAAAGTAAGCTGAGGGGGGGAAGATGACTTCTGCTCAAACACAACCAGACAAAAAGCAGACGGAAAGGAGACATAGTACAGAGCATGACAGCACATTCTTTTGAACAGCACAATTATGGAGGCATCTGTTCTGAAAGCACAGGTTTCTACTGCGTCTTTGTTTTACCTGATGGATGAAAGAGCAGAAGCATTTTAAATTGTGAGGATGACAAAGCTATATGTTACTTATATGCAGGAGCTGTTAATTTAATGATGTCATGGACAGGGTTGATTAACAGCTCCTATCCTGAAGGGTATATCTATAGCCAGAAAAGTCATCCTGCGACCAATGACTTACTGCTCCAGCTCCAAGCAGAGGGCAGGTCTCAACGGCTTATGATACCCTATTCCTAGGCAGTGGGTGAGGGGGGACCCACAGAGCACAGTTTTTCTTAGGCCCTGGCATATTTCTGCTAGTTGCAGAGTGATTTTACTGGCATGAGTCAGAAAGCATGTGAGTCATCTGTATAATAAATGAGACAACTTTATTTCATTCAGCTTATGCTCACTTCATTATGGCAAGAGCAAGTAAGGAAAATTTCTGTTCTCTGTCAGGTTTTCCCAAAATGATCAGTCACTGATGGCTCACATGTCCCCATCAGAACTATATGAGGCTATGGATCTATACACGGCTTCTACTGCCAGCAACCCAGGCAGGGACGTGGTTGCCAAGCACACAAGCTCCTGCAATGATTTACCACTTCCAAATGTTACGTTTGACAACAAATCTAAGAAACTCAGCCTTCTCAGTGAGAAGCTTCCCAAGTTAGATCTTGTGTCACCGCTACTTGGCTTTGGTCTCTACATGAAGGGCCCATCAGTTTTAGGCATCTCTGTTTGCCAGAGCTGGTCCCATGATTTGGATGCTGAGCTCCAGACTGCCTTCATCTTCCCCTTTTAACCAAAAGGCCAGTCAAATCCCAAATCTCAATGAATTAACTGGTGCACCTCAGTTCTCCCAAGAGGGGTGGGGGAGAGCAAACTAAACAGTGTGTTTGTTGAGTATGGATGGGGCTAAGGTGAAAACCACTTCTCTGAGGATAGGCAATGCAACACAAACAGGAACACAGGAGACTTTCTGCAACTTGTTATCTGCCGTAGAAGAGAGAATGTAAAAGATTGCCAAAAGCCCCGTTGGAGCCAAATCACAGCTTTCAAATTGAGGGTTAAGATAAAAATTTATAATATTTGAGAGTGATAAATGAGCTCAGCAGCTGTCTAATCCCCTCATCCAAGTGATCTGAAATAGCCTCAACCATAGCTTTGCAGGCCTTCATGAAGTCTCTCTGAATCATCTCAGTCACTGGGAACTCACTAACTCACAAGATAGCCCATCTTTTTAACAATCAACCTTTTGATGACTGAAAGCTATTTCTTGGAGTGAGCAGAAATTTGTCTCTCTGAAACCTCCCACTACTCCTCATTCTAGCCATTTAATGGAACTGGCTGAAAGCTTATCTAAGAAATTGGTTTCATAGTTTACACCCCAGCCCACTCTGATTCTTGCACTTTGAATTATACCAGTCTGTTCATGACTCTGATCAGCATCCTTCTAGCCCAAATACTGCAGTTCTTGGCTGTGCTCCTGACTTGCTTTGCTCAACCACACGTGTCAGTCTAGTAAATTCTGTTGGCTAACCCATCCACTTGACCATAATCTTTGTTTAGATAATGAACCCTGTGCAGGGGTTTAATACTTGGTTCTAATATCCATCTTCTCTTCATAGGCCCTATACTGCCCAACTCCTAGTCTATCTCCAGAGTCCTCCAATGCACTCGGTCAATTGTGTATTCCAATTTAGTTCTTCCTAACTGCTCTATCTTGAAGCCAGGCAAAAATATGATGGCAGCCTGAATTCAGGCAATGAAAAATAGATGATACAGAAGATATTAAAAGCTATAAATTGTAGAATTTGGTAACTGGATTGATTATATTCACTGAGGAGTGTGTATGTAAGAATAAAGAACATGAAATTATAAAGCAAAGAGGATTACCATTCACCCAGACAGATGATATAGAAGGATTTGGGCAGAAATTAATGATTAATTTTTCAATGTGATTGATTCAAGGTGCCTGTGGGCTTCCAAGTTCAAATATTTATTAGGCTGTTGGAAATATGGGCCTGGAACTTAAAAGAATTCTTGATTAGATTTAAGAATCACCCAAATGTAAAGGAAATATTGAGATAAGATTTTAAAAAAGATATTGTAGGAATTATACAAAGAATATAGTCAATGATACTGTAAAAGTGTCATACCATGACAGATGGTGGCTGCACTAGTAGTGAGCATAGCATAATGTAAAAACTTGTCGAATCACTACATTGCACACCTGAAATTAATATAACTGTGTGTCAACTACACTAAAAAATTAATAAACTTTTTTTTAAAAGATATTGTAGGAATTATATTTGAAGCGAAATCTCAGAGAGATGACAACAGAGTCCTTTGGAATTATGACTTTGACTTTTAGACTGAGCAGAGAAAGAACAGTTCTCAAGAAGGATCTAGAATCAACGGCTAATAAGAGTAGAAGAGATTATTTGTTTTGGGGGTGTTGAGTTTTATAGGTTTTTTTTTTATATATTTTCTATACTACTAATGCTTTATCAGATATGTAATTTGCAAATATCTTCTCCCATTCCATAGGTTGCCTTTTAGTTTTCTTGATTGCTTCTTTTACTGTGCAAAAGCTTTTTATTTTGATGAAGTCCCAATAATTTTTGTTTTGTTTTGTTTGGAGGTTTGTTTGCTTGTTTGCTTTTGTATCCCTTAGCATCATTATCTACAGTAGCCAAATTAAGGAAAGAGCCCAAATGCACATTGACTGATGAATGTATAAAGATGTGGTATACATATACACTGGACTACTATTCAGCTATAAAAAAGAATAAAATCTTGCCATTTTCAACAATATGGATGGAGCTGGAGAATATTATGCTAAGTGAAATAAGTCAGTCAGAGAAAGACAAACACCATACAATTTCACTCATTTGTGGAATTTAAGAAACAAAACCAACAATCATGGGGTGGGGGGAAGAGAAGCAAACTAAGAAAATATGGAGATCAAACTGATGGTTACTGGAGGAGAGGTGGGTAGGAAGATGGATTAAATGATGGGGATTAAGGAATGTAGTTGTTGTGATGAGCACTGGGATTGTATGTAAGTCTTAAATCACTAAATTATACACCTAAAACTAATATTATACTGTAAGTTAACTAACTGGAATTTAAATAAAAGCTTTTAAAAAAGAGAAGGGAGAAAATATGAAAATTTGGATTGTAAAAATCAAAGAGGAGACAATTTCAAGTGGTTAATTACAAATGTCCATACAAGTATTTAGTGTTATGATAAAGTAAAAATTCCATTTTTTTGGTACTTTGGAGACCAATAATTCCAATAACAGAAACTGGTTAGCTACTCAGGAAACCTCCTTCCTCCTTCCTTAGGGCACACTGGCAGAAGTTTTCTGCATGATTTGCCATTAGGTGTTGTCATCCGAATGAACTCTGGCCAAGAGTGTGTGCAGACATGATGAATGCCATGTCCTGTTTGACCTATAAAAAATATTATGTATAAGTCTCACTCCCCTTGTCTGCCAGTAACATTCAGAAGATCTAGCAAGGACTCTAAGGTCCTAGAGAAAGAAAGAAGGAAAGAATGAGATGTAAGGAGTCCATGTTCTTAAATCACTTTTGGAGCAGTTTAATACTCTCTTCAATCCTCTCTATTTCCCCCAAAGCCTCCAATTGGACTTTATGAAAACAAAATTAATTTCTGTTAAACCACTGAGATTTGGGCATCATAAATTACAACCACTAGATTACCTTCACTAGTATAAAGACTTTCAAAAGTTCTTTGAGTGAAATTTTCAGTGCAATGATAGAGTCAGGAAAAGTAAAGCGGAGATAAGCACGTGTACTGGTGATTTCATGACAAATACTGTTATTATTTTTGATCCCCATGCAAAAGACAAAAGAAGCCACAGTGATGTTTAGCATTCAGGTAGCACATCTGGTTTTTAAATGCTCAGTGGATCAAAATTAACGTGCTTGGCCATAAAAAGAGACTAGAGTACTAAGAAGCAGTACTAAAGCTGAACTGATGAAAGGAAGCTGCTGTCAATGCAACTTAGGATTTCATAATCTTGGGACTGTTCAAAAGTTAGAACTGCTTCATGGAAGGGAGTAGAGTAAAACATTTAATTCGAAGTAGAGTAAAAATATTTAATTTATTCACTCACCAATTTTTATTGAGCATCTACTATGTGCTATTCTAACCAATGGGCATACAAATCCAGAAGTAGGACTGCATGTCATACGTTCAACATTTCACAACACCAAGAGTAGTAATTCTCTAATACAGTTGGGTCACTCTTTTTCGTAGACAGATGGGAGATGCCAATGGATGGTTGGGTGGATGAATGGATGGATGGGTGGATGGATGGATGGATGGACAGATGGATAGATTATGCATAGATTTATGCATATTTATGGATGTATAGATTTAAGCATATCTATATATATCTATGTCTACTCCCATGTACTTTGTTTATAGAGTTGCAACTTTCTTCTGCTTAATCCTTCAAAAATCAGCCCTGTTCAAATTCAAATAGCTCTTTAGTCTTTAATGATAAATTTCCAAGGAAAATAATAACTATTCCTTTGTTTGATGCAACTAACTGGTCTCCAAATTATAGGATCATGATTTTATCAAAGGAGCTATAGATCACAGTGTCATCAATCATTTCTGCAGCTATCAATTCAACTCCTATAAATGTACTGCTTTTTGATGATCTGGAAAAGATGGCGCCTTTGAGCCAGGTGTCCACAAGTCTTGGTATTCCAACACAAAAATGATTTTTTATACAAACACACCTGCCTATTTTTCTAAGGGGGGAGGAAGATTCAAAACTTTCCAATTAAATTATGAAATAAATTAATTTAAAAATGCACTTCCACAATTGGGAATTAGGGTTAATATTGTCTAATGAGGTTTATTTTTAAATAATTACACAAAATGATGATGCTAAACCCAGCAGAGACACAATTTGGGTAATAAAGATTATAGACCAGATGAGTATATGGTGTTATTGAATGAATAGTGAACAGTGAAAGCTATGATGAACAGATAACATAAGAGCATGCAATGATAATGCAAAGTTTATCAGTGTAGGAAAACATATCTGAAAAAAGAACTGTATCATATGTGTCAAAGGCATATTTTATCACCTATTGCATTATTGGCTATGATTAGATAACATTGGCTTTTTCTTTCTTTCTCCTCTAGAACTCTAGCCCATGTCAGTAGGCAGAGCATTACCGTCACCATAGACAGCCTTCTCACATCACAGCCCTCCCAAAGATAACCACTATTCTGACTTTCAGTTCTATACTTTATTGTGCCTTTTATTGATCTCTAAGTAAGTTGAATGTACTCTTTTATTTCTGGCTTCTTTGATTCAGCATTGTGTTTCTGAGTTTCATTCATGTTGTTGGATATAATTATAGTCTGCCCATTCTTATCTCTGCATAGCATTCCATTATGTGAATATACAAATATTATTTATCCATGTATATTTGGATATTTGTGTTGTTATCAATTTGGGACTATTATGAATAAAACTCTTCTCTACAATCTCTACAATCTTACATGCATTTTTGGTGATATTATGTAGATATTTCTGTTGAGTACTACCTGGAGGGGGAATTCTTCAGTATGTATCAGAAGTTTCCCAAAATAATTGTATAATTTACATTCCCATTTGAGAATTTTAAAGAGTTGGATGTTCCACATCCTCTCCAACACTGGTATTCTCTCCCTTCTTCATCTTAAGTCTTCTGGTATCTGTGTAGGCCACTGTGGTTTTAATTTTGATTTTCCTGACAACTAATAATGTTTTGTGTACCTTTTACACATGTATCAACCATTTCAATATCTACTTTTTGTGAAGCCCTTCTTCGAGTCTTTTATTCTTTTTTTCACCTTTGCTATTGCTACCTATTTACATTTTTTAAAAGATTTTATTTATTTGAGAGACAGAGAGATCATGAGCAGCGGAGAGGGAGAGAGGGAGAAGCAGAGTCCCCACTAAGCAGGGAGCCTGATGCAGGACTCAACTCTAGGACCCCACAATCGTGATGAGAGCCGAAGGCAGATGCTTAACTGACTGAGCCACCAAGATGCCCAGCCATTTACATTTCTAAATGAGTTTTAGATTGAACTTATCAGTTTACATACACACACACACAACCCTCAAGATTTTTATTGGGGTATAACTGAAGTTATAAACAAATTTGGAAAGAACAAACACCTGTTAGAGAAAAAAATGCAATTTTCCATAGTCATTCTTTTGAAATGAAAATGCACAACTCATCCTATCAAGATGTAAGGTCTATTTGCTCAGCCTCTGAATCTGGGCAAGGCATAGGACTTGTTTTGGATAAAAAATGCAATGGAAATGACATTGTGTACTGTCATGGTTGGGCTTTAAGCAGCCTTGTGTTTATTCTCTTTCTTTTGGAACTCTCACAATATTAATAAACTTAGGATTGTCTGCTTAATTATAGGAGACAAATGTCCCTATAACACCTGTTGCCCGTGTTAAAGCCACACACACACCAGTATGTGAGTGAAGTTATTCAGGACCACCCAGGCTCAAATTCATCTGCCAGATGATCACAGAAGTATTGTGAGACAGGTCAAGATCTGCTGGGAATGACCTAGATCAAGAGACTTTTCCTTATTTCTAGTAGACTCAGTAGTAATAATAAGTGATTGTTATTTTAAGTCACTAAATGGGGTGCAGTTTCTTACACAATAATTTCTAACTGCAAAAAAAAAACACATTTTACAATACTATGTCTTTCAATCCATGAACATGATGTATTTCTTAATTTATTTTATCATCTTAAATTTCTGCCAGGTGTTCTGCCAGGTCTGGAGGTCCCTTGTCTTTCTATTTGGTAATTTTTAATACAATTGACAATTATATTATTTTTTAAAATATATTTTTTAGTATTTGTTTCTCATTTAAATTTTAAAATTTGTCTTTGCATAGTGTATTCTATAATTATGGTAGCTCTACTTCATTCATTTTAATAATTTACCTGGAGAGTCTTTGAGACTTTTTAATGTACAATCCTATTTTCTGAATTTAGTTATACCTCCAATCCTTAGTCTTTTTTCTTCTTTTACTTGCCTTTTTGCTCTATGTAAAGTATCCAGGAAAATACTGAAAAGAGCGAGTAGAAAAGACATTTTTGTCATATTCCCAATCTCAGAGAGAAATCTTTCAATGTTTCACTATTAAATATGATGTCTGATAATTCATTATTAAGCTAAGAAATTTCTGTTGCATTCTACCTTGTGTTTACTTTTTTATAAATGTGGTCTGAATTTATCAAGTGCAGTAACTAAATCTATCAATGTAATCATAAATTTTTTCTTCCTTTCCATGTTAATATGATGAATTATACTAACTACTTTGCAAATGGTAAATCACTTTGGCAGGCCTGAAATACATTCCCCTTTGAGGTGATGTGTTTTCTTTTTAAATATTGTTACATTTTCAGGCACCTCCATGGTTCAGTTGGTTAAGCATCTCCCTTGGGCTCGGATCATGATCCCAGGGTCATGGGATGAAGTCCAACTTCAGGCTCCCTGCTCAGCATGGAGTCTGTTTCTCCCTCTGATACTCCCCCTGCTTATGCTTCCTCTCGCTCACCCTCTCACTCAAATAAATAAATAATACATGTATATTGTTAAATTTTCTTTATTTTTTTCCTAATGACTTGTATACCCTTGTTAATGAAAGAGACTAGTATGCAAGTTCTTATTGATTTAATGTCTTTGTTAGGTTTTGGTATCAAAGTTATACTAGTCCTTCATTTTTTAATCTCCCAGAAAAACTTATACAACATTGGTGTTGTTATTTCCTTAAAGGTTAAAAGGAATTTTCTTTTGAAGCCCTTGAGCCTGGGATTTTCTGAAATAAAAATTTATAATAAAGTATTAATTTTAATAGTTACTAGGCTACTTAAATTATGTATTCTTCTATCAGTTTGTATAATTTGTATTTTTAAAATTTCTATTTCCTTTCAATTTTCTGAATTATTGGCTATATCTGCTTAGAATATTTTTTTGTTATTTTTTTATTTCTGTAAAATATGTAGTGATATTTTCACTTTTTAATTTCTGGTATTAAGAACGTGTGTTTTTATTTCTTAGTAAGATTTTGCCAAATTTGTAAATTTTGTTAACTCTTTGGAGTGTCACATTTTGACTTCAAATTTTCTATTAGAAAAATTTTTCAGGGAACCTGAATGGCTCAGTGGGTTAAGCTTCCAACTCAGTTTCAGTTCAATTCATGATCTCAGGATCCTGAGATGAGCCGCTGTATGTTCTACACTCAGTGGCGAGTCTGCTTCTCTGCTTCTCTGTCTCTCTCTCTCTCCCTTTGTTCTTCCCCCTCAACTCATGTATGCTCTCCCTCTAAAAAAAATAAATCTTAAAAAATAAAAAGAAAAAATTTTCTATTAATTTTAACTTTTATTTTTATCATTTCCTTTCTCTTTCATCTTGTTTTGTTTTTCTTTTTCTAGATTCTTGATTAAAATAAGATCACCGATTTTCTACCTTTCTTCTTTTCTAACACAGGTATATAAGGCTGCAAATCTCTCTAATCACTACTTTGCCTTGCATTTCACAAGTTTGAAATGTTATCTTCCTTATCACCCAGTTTTAATGTCTCCTTATTGCACTAAGTTTTCTTCTTTATCCCATGGACTATTTAGACATTAGTTTGTAAATGTTAACTACTTGTGAACTTATCTTTTTTATTACTTATATCTAACTATATTCCACTGTGATAGCAGAATATAGTCTGTCAAATTCTTTTAATATTTGTGGAGATTTTATTTATGTTCTAGTGCCTGGTCACTTCTGGTAAATATTTAATGTGTGAATATTTAACTAATGGATTATATATTCATTACATTTTATGTGTATATTAAATATATATATTTAAAGATTTTATTTATTCATTTGATAAAGAGAGGGTACAAGTAGTGGGAAGAGATGGGGGCAGGTGGGGGGAGAAGCAGACTCTCTGCTGAGCAGGGTAACCAATGCAGGGCTCAATCCCAGGATCTGGAGATCATTGATGACTTGAGCCAACAGCAGAGGCTTAACCATCTGAGCCACCCAGGCAACCCATCTATTTTATATTTGTTAATTAGGTCAATTTTGTTAACTGTTTTGTACATCTTCTCTACCATTACAGAATTTTTTAAAAAGATGTTATTTATTCATTTGACAGAGAGAGAAATCACAAGCAAGCAGAGAGAGAGAGAGGAGGAAGCAGGCTCCCTGCTGAGCAGAGCACCCAATGCAGGGCTCGATCCCAGGATCCTGAGATCATGACCTGAGCCAAGGCCTCTGAGGCTCAACACACTGATCCACCCAGGCACCCCCATTACAGAATTTTTGTCTGTTTTTTCTATTAGCTATTTAGACAGTAATGTTAAAATTTTCTATGACATTGAACTTACCTATTTACTTTTTTAGTTCTTCCAATCTTTGTAGAGTATAATTTGAAGTTAAATTATTGAATGGACAGAAACAGAATTTTGATAACTTCCAAGTACAGATACCCCTTTATAATCATAAAAATATCCTTCTTAATGTGTAGTAATTCTTCTTCAGTTATGCTTTTCTGATATTAGAATGTCCACCCCAGTACCATGCTGTCATGATGATGACAGCTTTGTAATAGAGCTTGAAGTCTGGAATTGTGATGCCACCAACGTTGGCTTTCTTTTTCAATATCCCTTTGGCTATTCGAGGTCTTTTCTGGTTCCATATAAATTTTAGAATTATTTGTTCCATTTCTTTGAAAAAGATGGATGGTACTTTGATAGGAATTGCATTAAATGTGTAGATTGCTTTAGGTAGCATAGACATTTTCACAGTATTTATTCTTCGAATCTAGGAGCATGGAACATTTTTCCATTTCTTTGTGTCTTCCTCAATTTCTTTCATGAGTACTTTATAGTTTTCTGAGTATAGATTCTGTGCCTCTTTGGTTAGGTTTATTCCTAGGTATCTTATGGTTTTGGGTACAATTGTAAATGGGATTGACTCCTTAATTTCTCTTTCTTCTGTCTTGCTGTTGGTGTAGAGAAATGCAACTGATTTCTGTGCATTGATTTTATATCCTGAGACTTTACTGAATTCCTGTATAAGTTCTAGCAGTTTTGGAGTGGAGTCTTTTGGGTTTTCCACATATAGTATAATATCATCTGCGAAGAGTGATAATTTGACTTCTTCTTTGCCTATTTGGATGCCTTTAATTTCCTTTTGGTGTCTGATTGCTGAGGCTAGGACCTCTAATACTATGTTGAATAGCAGTGGTGGTAATGGACATCCCTGCTGTGTTCCTGACCTTAGCAGAAAAGCTTTCAGTTTTTCTCCATTGAGAATGATATTTGCGGTGGGTTTTTCATAGATGGCTTTGATGATATTGAGGTATGTGCCCTCTATCCCTAAACTTTGAAGAGTTTTGATCAGGAAGGGATGCTGTACTTTGTCAAATGCTTTTTCAGCATCTATTGAGAGTATCATATAGTTCTTGTTCTTTCTTTTATTGATGTGTTGTATCACATTGACTGATTTTTTTTAAAGATTTTATTAATTTATTTGTAAGAGAGAGAGAGAGTGAGAGCGAGCACAGGCAGACAGAGTGGAAGGCGGAGTCAGAGGGAGAAGCAGGCTCCCTGCGGAGCAAGTAGCCCGATGTGGGACTCGATCCCAGGACGCTGGGATCATGACCTGAGCCGAAGGCAGCTGCTTAACCAACTGAGCCACCCAGGCATCCCCACATTGACTGATTTGTGGATGTTGAACCAACCTTGTAGCCCTGGAATAAATCCCACTTGGTCGTGGTGAATAATCCTTTTAATGTACGATTGAATCCTATTGGCTAGTATTTTGTTGAGTATTTTCACATCTGTGTTCATCAAGGAATTGGTCTATAACTCTCTTTTTTTATGGGATCCTTGTCTGGTTTTGGGATCAAGGTGATGCTGGACTCATAAAATGAGTTTGGAAGTTTTCCTATAGATCAATGGAACAGAATAGAGAGCCCAGAAATAGACCCTCAACTCTACAGTCAACTAATCTTCGACAAAGCAGGAAAGAATGTCCAATGGAAAAAAGACAGCCTCTTCAATAAGTGGTGCTGGGAAAATTGGACAGCCACATGCAGAAAAATGAAATTGGACCATTTCTTTACACCACACACGAAAATAGACTCAAAATGGATGAAGGACCTCAATGTGCGAAAGGAATCCATCAAAATCCTTGAGGAGAACACAGGCAGCAACCTCTTCGACCTCAGCCGCAGCAACATCTTCCTAGGAACAACGCCAAAGGCAAGGGAAGCAAGGGAAAAAATGAACTATTGGGATTTCATCAAGATCAAAAGCTTTTGCACAGCAAAGGAAACAGTTAACAAAATCAAAAGACAACTGAGAATGGGAGAAGATATTTGCAAACGACATATCAGATAAAGGACTAGTGTCCAGAATCTATAAAGAACTTACCAAACTCAACACCCAAAGAACAAATAATCCAATCAAGAAATGGGCAGAGGACATGAACAGACATTTCTGCAGATGGCCAACAGACACATGAAAAAGTGCTCCATATCACTCGGCATCAGGGAAATACAAATCAAAACCACAATGAGATATCACCTCACACCAGTCAGAATGGCTAAAATCAACAAGTCAGGAAATGACAGATGCTGGCGAGGATGCTGTTGGTGGGAATGCAAGCTGGTGCAGCCACTCTGGAAAACAGCATGGAGGTTCCTCAAAATGTTGAAAATAGAACTGCCCTATGACCCAGCAATTGCACTATTGGGTATTTACCCTAAAGATACAAACGTAGTGATCCAAAGGGGCACGTGCACCCGAATGTTTATAGCAGCAATGTCCACAATAGCCAAACTATGGAGAGAACCTAGATGTCCATCAACAGATGAATGGATCAAGAATATGTGGTATATATACACAATGGAATACTATGCAGCCATCAAAAGAAATGAAATCTTGCCATTTGCGACAACATGGATGGAACTAGAGCGTATCATGCTTAGCGAAATAAGTCAAGCAGAGAAAGACAACTATCATATGATCTCCCTGATATGAGGAAGTGGTGATGCAACATGGGGGCTTAAGTAGGTAGGAGAAGAATAAATGAAACAAGATGGGATTGGGAGGGAGACAAACCATAAGTGACTCTTAATCTCACAAAACAAACTGAGCGTTGCTGGGGGGAGGGGGTTTGGGAGAAGGGGATGGGATTATGGACATTGGGGAGGGTATGTGCTTGGGTGAGTGCTGTGAAGTGTGTAAACCTGGTGCTTCACAGACCTGTACCCCTGGGGATAAAAATATATGTTTATAAAAAATAAAAAATTAATAAAAAGAAAAGAAAGGCCCTGAGCAAACAAAACCATATAAGCTATGTAAGCAAAACTAAATATAGCTCATTTCATGAACATAAGTGAAATTTAACTTAGGTCCTTTCTTATAAATGTCTCCAATAATCATAAGAGAAACTTAAGTCATCTTCCTAAAAATGGTATAAGATAATCACTTCTAAGCAATCCGCCTTCTACCTAGAAACCCCCAATGTACTCATCAACTACTGCGAGAGCTATACAACTTCTTCATTTTCACTTTATAATCCATCCTACAATGTCAAGATCCTGAGTTTCACATCAGTTTTGGATGTGAAAGTTCCCACTTAGCAAACTGTTCTTATATGCACAACACACTCTCACTAATTACTATTTTACTGACCTGGTGATTTTAATTTTGCTATTTTTGAATTTTTGAAAACACTAAATAGCCAAGGATGAACTGTGCTAGATAGTGCCAGTTTCAGTACCTGGCACCACCCCTCCTTTCTAATCTGACCCTTATATCATATGTTAGGACACTAACAGTGATATGGTTGGAAATATTCCAGCATACAGCCAATGAAGCATTTTCATGAGATTGGAAGGGAGACAGAAGCTAGAAGTCATTATCCTCAGACTCTAGCAGGGTCTAGTGTGCATGCGTCACATATGTGATAATGCAGGAGAAGGGAAACCTGGCCAGGCAACCATAGGCTTCTCTGTAGCCACGAAGAAACAGAAGGCATATGAAAAATGTTCCAGTGGGCATAAGAGCTTCATTTCAGTTCCTGATGCCATTTCCCTCCCATTTGTTCCTCTAGTATTTCTAACAAATCTCCAGCTTAATAATCTACATTAAATACTTTTCTTATAAAAATATTTATGGTGGTTTCTGTTTACTGACTGAATTCTGCCTGCTATGGTAGCCCATTAATATATGATGAGTTGATAAATAAGTGAGAAATAAATAAGTAGAAAAATCACGAGAAATAAATGAAGGGGAAAGAAGAGAATGGAAAGAAAGGAAACATGGGAAAGACCAGAAAAAGATTATATGAAGGGAATTTATCTCATACCATTGATTTCCAAGGTATTTTTCATGTATCTTTTCCGATAATGTTTATTTTGGTGTGGACAGTCACAACAAGGTATTGACAATTCTATAATAGCTTGAATTTCTCTCTTCTTTGCTAAGCCTCTTATTAAAAAATGTTGTTTTCAAATTTGGTAACTCCCTAATAATCAAACTTCTCATGAAAAATCTTAATTTCACAAATGAAACCAAAATGCTATCTTATTAAAGATGCTGATATATTTTAGAACCTCCATAATTGTATATACTTGGCATCCCCCAATTATTCCACTGCTTTTCAGTTATCTTCAGTAACTAACACACACAGAATACCCCATGCATCAAAAATAACATCAGAGATATTTCTATTTGCCATTTAAACCTTTGATTTCTTCATGTAGGGAAAGTGTCTTATAATAGTCATAAATGTTAGGTACAGGCACAGTGTTTCTGTTTTCTTTCCCAGTGGTTGTTGTTTGATGTCCTATGTTCATTCCATTGGCCTTTACAAGCCAGTTTTTCATGTGATTTCAAAAGATTTTGATTTTTACAGTTTCTTTTTTTCATTATCAAATGAACAACCAAACATGCAGATTTATAGACATACAATTAAATGCAAAGTTTCAGCAGTACTGACTGCAACTTTATCTAGCATAACCTGCCTTATTTGCCAAAGGCATCTTTGAAAGATTTTATTTATTTGAGAGAGAGAGAGGGAGAGAGCATGAGTGCGGTTGGGGTGGTGGGCGAGAGACAGAGGGAGAAGCAGGATCCCTGCTAAGCAGATATATCTAAGTGGGACTCAATCCCAGGACCCCAGGAGAATGACCTGAGGCTAAGGCAGATGCTTAACTGACTGAGTTACCCAGGTACCCTGGCATCTTTAATTTGTACCTGAGATTATCATTTAAGCAAAATCAAGGTTGCTTCCTCTTTTCCCTCCCTTCTCCCCTTCTTTTCTCTTTATTTGCTTAGCAATATAATTTTTAAATAAACAAAATATATGCACATTACAAAAAACAAACCTTACCTTTGCCAGATTGATAGATGAATGAGGAGATAGTCGGTAAATACATAAATGGATGGATAGGTTAGATAGACAGATGAAAGATAATAAATAAATAATAGAAAAATTTAAACTCTCTGTATTCTTCTTTGCTTTTCTCTCTTTAGTGGGGACAACTATATGGCTACCAAACTTGTTTTTAAAGACCGAGACAATCATTACTGTAGCTGCTGGAGTGTTGGATGCTGAGAGCTCACAACTGAGTCCTTCCCCAGGAACTGCCCTTGGGCAAAGAGAATTTTCTTGCCAGATGTTAACCCCTACCCAAGAACAGTCCACATGCAACATCTGCTCAATGTGGATGAAGGGTAAAAAGGCCAGAGGTCTTATCTCAATCCAGTATCTCTGAATGGCCACCCGACCTACAGAACTTTCTGGGAGACCATCTGAAATCAGTTGCAACTGGATCACAGTTTAACTTTGCCCTTTGCCTAATCCTGCTTCACTCATTCCTTTATCAGTGCTGTTTCTGGGAGAACACCCCTAATAAATCCCCAGCATATAAAGTTTCATTTTGTAATCTTTTCCTTAGGGAAACCAAATTATGAGGACTAGAACCTGAAGTGAACCACAGAAGCAGACTCTAAGATGGAATTCTGGAATGGTCACTCATTGGCTAGCAACAAAGTCACCATCATTGGTGAAAACTGGGGTCCTGACATCATCTGGCTTCCTGAAGTAAGTCAGTAAACTGAGATAATCTGTAGTGGGTCAGCTCAACCAGTGGCAAACTGTGATGGGACACTGGTAGAAAGAAGTGCATCTAGGCGGCATTTGAGATGCTGGGAGGCAAAGAGTTCTAATTATAAGGACTGTGGGATTGACAGATCCTTATTGGAAGCTACTGAAACATAAGATTGGTCACCAATTTAGGCAAAGCATGCAAGTCAGAGGGCTTTCTAGGCAACACCTAAAGGCTCTCCTATCCTGTAAGCAGAGGACAGGAAAGGCTGAGGATCAGAAGAATTACATAATTACAAGGATGAAAGAGAAGACTGAATTCTCAACTTCTTCAGCTCTGCTACTCCAAGACAACAGCCCTGACTGAAACCTGGTAGTCTGGACATTCTGAAGAATATCTCATTGATCCACTATATCAATGGCATCACATTACTAGACCAGCTGAATAAAAAGAGGCAACTAAATTCAACATAGGGGGATAAACCATTTGTGCTGTTCAACACATCTATGAAGTTTTTAGGAGTCCAGTGTCCTGGAACATGCTGAAACTGTCCCTCTAATAGACAAATTATTGCATCTTGCATTGCCTGTCATTAAAACTGAGGCAAGAAGATCAGCAGGCCCCTTTGGGTTCTGTAAGCAGCATTTTCTATGCTCGGCAATACTGTTTCCATTCAAGAGTGTCAGGGAAGGTGGCCAGGTTTGAGTGGGTTCTAGAGCACAAAGACCACTATGGAGGTCCTAAAACAGTACAAGCAATCATGCCACTTAGGTGATATAATCCAATAAACCTACTAGTATCAGAAGTCAGTGTAATAGAAAACATCATGTGAAGACTATGGCAAGTCCCAGGCAATGCATCACAGTATACAAAAAAAATATCTTCCTAGTATATCTGCAGCACAGATTCACAGCAATGGAGTCAGTAAGTCAATGTTCATACACTTTACCATTTTTATATCAACTATAAAGTATTTAATAATATAAGAAGTTATAAAGCATAATAAAATGAAACCCTAAACTCACCCCTGCCTGATAAGCTCCCTGAATCAGCCCCTCTAAGTGCATCCTCTCTCTCCTTACAAGAGAAAAACCAATATCTTTTATGTCATTTCAGTGCATTTCTTCATACTTCCACAACATATCACTAAAAATATTATTTTTACATTTTTACATTTTATATAAATGGTGTCAGCTGTCATTGACTCTTCATCAACCTCTATTTTTGCATAAGGTGATGTGTGTAAGATTCAACCATGTTGACCTATAGTCCCAGTTTTTTCGTTTTGACCACTTTGTAATATTCCACGTAATAAAAATGTCATTTATTTATCCATTCTTCTATTGATGGAAATATGAGTTGTTCACATTTTTCCTGTTGTATAAAATGCTTTTATGACTATTCTTTATGTGTGCATATCTTCAACTTTTATAGGCAATTCACATTGGCTTCCAAAGTCAGACATATTTTGTGCCTACTAAATGCTGGGAATATAATTCTAGGTTAATGGGTTTGGTTTTGTTTTTTATTTACATAAGTTCTTACTTTAATTCCAGTTAGTTAACATACAGCATTATATTAGTTTCAGGTGTACAATATAGTGATTCTACACTTCCACACATCACCTGGTGCTCATCGTGGCAAGTGCACTCCTTAAATCCCATCACCTATTTAACCCATCACTCTTACCCCTCCTCCCCTCTCATAACCATCAGATAATTCTCTATACTTAGAGTCTGTTTCTTGCTTTGTCTTTCTCTCATTTTTTACCTTTTGCTTGTTTGTTTTGTTTCTTAAATTCCACATATAAGTGAAATCATATGGTATTTATCTTTCTCTGACTTATTTTCTGATTTTGCATTATACTCTCTATCTTCATCCATCTTGTAAATGGCAAGATTTCATTTTTTAAAGTTGAATAGTGTTCCATTGTATATATACATACCACCTCTTCTTTATCCATTCATCAATCAGTGGACATCTGGGTTGGTTTTATATCTTGGCTATTGTAAATAATGCTGCTGTAACCATAGGGGTGCATGTATCCCTTTGAATTAGTGTTTTTGTATTTTTTTGGTAAATACTCAGTAGTGCAATTAGTGGATTATAAGGTAGTTCTATTTTTAGCTTTTTAAGGAAACTCCATACTGTTTTCCACAGCGGCCACAGCAGTTTACATTCCCACCAATGGTGCACAAGGATTCTTTTTTCTCCACATCCTTGTCAACACATTTTTTCTTGTGTTGTTGGGTTTAGCCATTTTGACAAGTGTGAAGTGATATCTCATTATAGTTTTGATTGGCATTTCCCTGATGATCAGTGATGATAAGCATTTTTTTCATAAGTCTGTTGACCATCTGTATGTCTTCTTTGGAGAAATATCTGTTCATGTCTTCTGTCCATTTATTAACTGGAGTATTTGTTTTATGGGTGTTGAGTTTAATAAGTTCTTTATAGATTTTGCATACTAGCCTTTTATCTGATATACCATTTGCAAATATCTTCCCTCATTCTGTATGTTGCCCTTTAGTTTTTGTTGATTGTTTCCTTCACTGTGAAGGCTTTTATTTTGATGTAGTCCCAATAGTTTATTTTTGTTTTTATTTCCCTGGGCTCAGGAGACATATCTTGAAAGAAGTTGGTATGGCAGATTTCAAAGAAGTTATTGCTTTTGTTCTCCTGTAGGATTTTTGTGGTTTCCTGCTTTACATTTAGGTCTTTCATCCATTTTGAATTTATTTTCATGTATGGCATAAAAAAAAGTGGTCCAGTTTCTTTCTTCTGAATGCTGCTATCCAGTTTTCCCAACATCATTTGTTCAAGACACTGTCCCCCCCACCCCGTATGTTCTTTCCTGTTTTGCCAAAGATTAATTTCCCACATTATTGTGAGTTTATTTCTGGTTTTTCTCTTCTCTTCTATTGATCTATGTGTCTATTTTTGTGCCAGTACCACACCATTTTGATTATTACAGCTTTAAAATATAACTGGAAGTTTGGAATTGTGATGCCTGTAGCTTCACTTTCTTTTTCAAGATTGCTTTGGCTATTTAGGGGTTTTCCATGGTTCCCTACAAATTTTAGGATGGTTTGTTCTAGTTCTGAGAAAAAAAAAAACTGTTGGTATTTTATAGGGATTGCATTAAATGTATGGATTGCATTAATAGTGTGGACATTTTAACAATATTTGTTCTTCCAATACATGAACACGTAATGACTTTCCATTTCTTTGTGTCTGATGGTTATCTTTTTTCTTCGAAGACTTTGAAGACACTGCTCCACTCATCAGGGTCCTGCCATTGTTATTCAGAGGTCTGGGCTCTTTCTAATACTTTCTAATAGTCCCTTCTCTACAGTTGTTTAAAAGTCTTCTCATTTGCTTTGAGGTTTCAAATAACAACAATGCAAACATAGCATACACTCAAATGATACAATGTATTTTAAAATGATTTTTTTTTTTATTTTTGTTTTTGGTCTGGGTTTTATGGTGTTTACTGAATCTGAAGATTTGTGTCTTTCATCAGTTCCAGAAAATTCTCTAGTATTACTACTAGAATTCTCTACTATTGCTATAGTCTTTCTTCCTTAATCTTTACTCTCTTCCTCTGAAGTATCAATAAAGGCAGGTTATATATTCTCACTTTAATTTCACGTTGCCTTGCCTCTCATATTATCTATTCCTTATCTCTCTGTATTATATTTTGGTTAAGTTTACAGATCTATGCTTCAGTTTACAAATTGTCTTCAGTTTTGTCTATTCTGATATTTAACATTCTTTTAACATTTATGACAATGTTGGTTTTGTTAGAAATTACACTTAGTTTTCTCCAAATCTTTATTTAAAAACACTATCTTATTTTGTTCTCGTGTTTTTTTATTCCTTTCTGTTTTGAAACATTTTAAGCAGATTTGTCTTATGCCTTCACTCAATAATTCTTTTCTCTGGTGTTCTTAGGGTTCTAATTCTGCCTTTTTATTTCTATTGTCACTGATTGTAGTTTTTGTCTTATCATTTTATATTACAATATCAACTTCATGTGGAATTTACAGATGAGAAGTTTTTTTGTGTCTCTGTTTGAGAGAGATTTTCTTGTGCCAGTCACCCAAGATACTACCAAACAAAGATCACTTTAAGGTAAATACACAGGTTGGGATATCCTGGATCTCCCAATACATTTGGATCCCCAAACTATATGAGCACATGTTTATCAATACAAATCCTTAGAGGAGAGATTTTGCTGTTTATTTTGTTTTGTTTTGTTTTGACTGAAAGTCCAGGATAAGACCATCAAATTCCCTTGTCCTGTTTTTTTGCTTATACCTGGAATTTTTCTAGTCTGCCTTTTCACCAACATTATAGATTTTTAAGAGCTCTAGTTTAAGCAGAAACCTCAATATCCATTTATCTCCTTATAATGACCCCTATATGGCCATTAAACCCAAAAGTGAAATTGACAGATACTCTCGGGACAACCTTGACACCAACACTTGCTTACCACTCTGGTTTTCTGTTCTCTTTTCATATACGGTCCCTGAGCAATTCCATTTCACTCTCTCATTCCAGCTGTTCATTTTAAAGGACACACATTATAGTTTTTCTAGCAAGTCTAAATATTATGCACTGGAACAGTTTCCAGGATATCTAATATGCCACACTGATAAATAGATGTGTATATATAAATATTAGATTGGGGGGATGATAGTAAGTTGTTTTGCAAATGGATGCTCCTAATTATGGTCCTTCAATGGAAAATAAATTGACATACATTATACTTCTCATTTGAAAAGTATATAACTTAATAAGTTTTAACATATGTATATACCCCTGAGGCCATTACCACATTCAAGATAATGAATATTTCCATTATCCCCATCAGTTTGACTGTTCCACATTTTGCAATTTTCTCCAGTTCATCATGTAGAAGATTTGTTTAGTTTTTTAACTTGATTATTGTCCTTTCTACTATAAAAAATTTCCCCTCTGCAACTGAATTTGTGAATCATTTACTCTACAGCTTCTTCTTATTTTGAATGCCATGTTAATAAAGACCAATTCAAAGATTATTTATGAACTCACCTAAATTTTCTTCTTCTGATTTTTTTATGATTTGATTTTTATACATTACATTTTTATAATTACTTCTTTTTTGGCAGCAGTCCAAAGCATCCTATATAGTGACAAACCAGATTTTTTTTTAATTTTTTATTTTTTATAAACATATATTTTTATCCCCAGGGGTACAAATCAGATTTTTAAGTCAAAGACACTAGAATGGTCTCATTTAACACAAAGTACTGAATTAATTCCAAATTAAATGAATTGCTTCTTCTGTAGTATTGGCTATCAAACCACAGAGAAGTTGCAGAGGGTCCTTGTTCTCTCAGAAACTTTATGAGTAATAGATTATTTCAATTTTAATTTGAGATCCATGTGTAGAAGCCTTCTTTCAATATACCTTTCATAAAGTTTGACATCAATCTTATTTTAATTACTTGCCTGGATAATTACTATTTTATTTCTTAACTGAAAACTTAATTTGATCAAGATTACAGAAAAAGGAGTCTAGTTTTGTATTTGAAGACGATTATTTCCAAAATGATTTCTTTTAAGCATATCTTTATATATCTTTTAAGCCCTAAGTATTACCTGCTCTGGCACAGGTAGGGACTTTACCATTTGAGTATGTTTTGATTTATCAGAACTGGCCTACAAACTTAAATCTTAAATGGGTATTACACGTAGCCCAGTTAGTGCTCTCATCTTTAATGAGTTTTCTAGTAAATTCAGAAGGCTTAATACACCCAGACACATTTTGGTTTTACGTTTCTTTCTTTGAGGAGGAGGGAGTGGGCATGGTGGAACAAGTTATGTAGAACTAGTGAAATTTTAGACCCAGGGAGATTATGTGTTGACAGTTGCAAACCTCAATCACAGATAACCTGCAAAGGGTTACTAACATGTGGAAGGAAATGTATTTCCTCCTACTATTCAATCCAGAAGGTGGGAGATGGAGAAGCACTAAGCAAAGTAGAAGAGTGAATAATGGAGGAAGAGCTGGTGAGACTAGGGAATAAATGAAATAAAATATAAAACAAAATTAGGAGATATTTTAAAACAAGAAAAAATAAATGAGATGCATGGGGAATAAAAAGAGAAGAGTTAAGAGGTGTGTTGAAAGCCTAAAAATCAAAAAATGAAGATAGAAAAAGACAAAAGGAATTAGTAGAGAAAGGGAAAAATTGGAAGGAAAAGCAGTATGGATAAGAGGATAAGAGAGATGAAAGGGGAGAAAGAGAGAGTGTAGGGAGCAGTGTTACAAAGGACAGATTTACAGCACATTTGTATAATTCCCTCTAGTCTATGGGTTTCACCACTATTCACAGATAAATGTATTGCAACATGATAAACATGCTAAGTACTTCATTAACAGAGTATTCACCGGGAGTATCTTTAAGGAAAGAATGTTACAAGGTCATTCTCACAAAATATATATTTTTTAAATTATAGCCAATAATTACTGATTTCTTTTTTTTTAATTTTTTTTTCATTTATTTATCTCAGCGTAACAGTATCATTATTTTTTCACCACACCCAGTGCTCCATGCAATCCGTGCCCTCTATAATACCCACCACCTGGTACTCCGACCTCCCACCCCCCCGCCACGCCAAACCCCTCAGATTGTTTTTCAGAGTCCATAGTCTCTCATGGTTCACCTCCCCTTCCAATTTACCCCAACCCCCTTCTCTCTAACTCCCCATGTCCTCCATGCTTTCTGTTATGCTCCACAAATAAGTGAAACCATATGATAATTGACTCTCTCTGCTTGATTTATTTCACTCAGCATAATCTCTTCCAGTCCCATCCATGTTGCTACAAAAGTTGGGTATTCGTCCTCTCTGATGAAGGCATAATGCTCCATAGCGTATATGGACCACATCTTCCTTATCCACTCATCCATTGAAGGGCATCTTGGTTCTTTCCACAGTCTGGCGACCGTGGCCATTGCTGCTATAAACATTGGGGTACAGATGGCCCTTCTTTTCACTACATCTGTATCTTTGGGGTAAATACCCAGGAGTGCAATGATTTCTTTTGGTTTTGCTTGACTGTAGAAATGCAGTTTTATGCTAAAAGGAATTTTTAACTCATTTTAAGTCCTGAGCACTATAGAGCAATTTTCTTTCTTTAATAAAAAATATGTACTTTTAAGGGTGCTTGGGTGAGCTCAGTCAGTTAAGCATCTGCCTTTGGTTCAGGTCATGATCCCAGGGTCTTAGGATTGAGCCCTGCATAGGGCTCTCTGCTCAGGAGGGAACCTTCTTCTCCCTCTCCTTCTGCCTGCTGCTCTGCCTACTTGTGATCTCTGTGAAATAAATACATAAAAATCTTAAAAGAAAAGACAAGACATTGGAGTAAATGTTAAAATAATTCATAAGAAATGGGTGATCTTTTCCTGTTAGATTTCTGTTACAAGATTTGCTTTTGCTCCAACAAATATCTTTTATTGAAAAGACAGATGTAGAAAGGCACATCTGTGTTGCCTCTACACTACATAGGCATGTTCAATTCACAAACTAGGTATACGTATAAGTTGTAAATAAACATCACCAGAAATAAGCCCTATTTCTTCATAAATTTCATAAAAGTCATCAGAAATATGTTCTCTTCAGAGAAGGAAGAAACGAACTTCTAATTTTGGGTAGCACATAGATACAGGGATATTTTGCTTCATTGCCTGCATTACTGAGTTTTAAGCCATATGTTCCTGGCTTTAGTTCACAATATTTACACCACTGGTGAAATGATAAAATCTGAGCACAGTGTGTCCTATTCAGACTTCATCCAATAACTCATTTTTATTTCAGAATATATTCATTGCACTAAGTCATATGATTTAAGGAAACTTTTTTTAAAGCCTGGCAGAAATACCATTCTGAGCTAAGATTACAGAAACAAAGTTTTCCTCTTCTATTTGTGTAAAAATGAAATAAAATGATAGTATCAAGAATAGAGGCAACATTTATGTATTAATATATTTTTATCTTTCCTAAAGTGTAGGATTTGAATATATTTCCTATTTTGGGTTCTGGCATCTGAATTATTTCCTCCCCTACGCATTTCCATATCCCACACACATCCTCTAGCCCTCATGTTCCACTTAATTGGAAGGGAGAATGCAGGAAAACCAAGTGATGTTCTTGTATCTGTGTGCTCCTCTACTACCAGCTCCAGAAAGAAACACAGATGCCCTGACAGCAGTTTGGCCCAGAGTCGTCTTCATTCATCCACAGCAATATGGTGCATGAGCAATTGCTCTGTTTCAGATCACAGAAACTGAATATCTTTGGAATTAACAAGTAGCATCACTTCCACCACCACTTATTTTTCACCCATTACCTAACTTGAGGACTTCTAAAGATTGAAGCTTATGGATGAATTTAGTCAGCATCAACATGAAATCTATAATTTCAATCTCTTCACCACACAGTCTTCTTCCTTTTAAAAACTTGAATTAATGTCATGGGTAGTCTAATTTGATTTTTAAGTATCATCATATATATTATATATTATACATATATATCATGATAATCATTTTCATATGTTATCATATTTGAAACCATACTGGTCTCTCTGAGAACCCCTACATGAACTATCAGTATTGCCAAGTCACAGAATTTTAGGAGATGGAAGCGATTCACAAGTTTTGGAAATCAGGTGTCAAAAGAAAACTTGTCAGATTAGAAATCAGCTAAAATGAACTCAAACCCAAGACTCCTGATTATTACTCCAGTGCCCTTTCCATCTGACCACATGGCCTTTTTCTACAACCGAGAAGGCAAATGCTTGAAATATAAATCATTACTGCCTGTCAATTTTATTGGACTCAATGTGAGACAGGTTTTTAAATCTAATTAGTAAGTTTTAATAAATCATTATTAATATTATGAGGTTCCAATATTAGATAGTAACTTAAAATTATCTTCTGTGTCATATTTAGAGCTATCACTTAAATCACCAGGCCTCTGACCAAGCAGTTCTCATCATTATTCTAGTATTTATATGCAAATGATAGTCTAATAACTAGACTATCTTGCATCAGATACGCAAAGAAAACAGGGAGTAGAAGAAAAAAGATAAAGAGCTGAAGATAACTGTGGAGACCATATGATAGTGTTATTCATCAAAATCATAAATTATCAGGTCAAATCACATCTGTATTCCAGTCCTGGTTCCCCCATTGTGCCAACTAGTTGTATCAACTTAGTTTAATTACTGAGCATCTCAGAACCTCAGTTTCTCAGGTCTGGCTATGGGCAATAATAATACCCACCTCAGAGTGTTATTGTGAGTACTAAGTGAGAAAAAGTATATAATACTTCCTACAGTACCTGGAACTTAATGAAGCATTCAACAAAAGTTGGCCAAATTTGAATATCTCTATAGAGAATAATAATATTTAAAAAGGTCATATGTGGGAATGATTAAGAAATCCCCTCACCAAAGACAAGGTGTGTTCCACAGACAAGCCTTTTGTAGAATAGCCATAAGGATCTTTATAGGGAATATTCATTAGTCATCCATCCCTGAGGTCATCAGCTCCAAGTGAATGAATCACCTCTCTGCTTAGTTCAACAAAGAAGAACCTTGGAAATAGCATTTTCTTCCCTCCCTGCAAGACTGGAAGCAGATTGTCATGTACCCCACAGCTAGAAAGAGAAGCCAAGATGGAAAAGTGCTCAGTCTGATTAAGCTTATTTACTGACTCATCCCTGAACAGTTGTGCTTGTATCAACATTTTGTATATCTGAAATGCACATACAAATACACATAGATGGGGTGAGCATACATACATATATGCACACAGACACACATGTACACACAGGGTCGACCTCTTTTAAGGACAATGGAAAACATTTAGCTATCCCTAGAGAAAAACAGAAGTTTCCTCTACTTTTGGGAATTCATTTTCAGATTTGGGGAGAAAGATTTACTTTCCAAATTGTGTTTTTCTTTCCACAAATATTTGCTTTCCCTGGGCATGGAACTAACAAAATAGTGTAATCATGCCAGACAGCAAGAAGAAGACAATAAACATCTAAGACTGGCTCTGTACTTGAGGATGGCAGAGATAAGTTATTGTCCCTGCACTATCTATCCCTTACACCTAGCTCAGTGACATGTCATGAAATATTTTAGTAAATGAACAAAGATGAATAACTTCCCAAGTGAACTTCAATACATATTAATTTTGAGCTAGACAAGTACTATCATCTCTACTGTCTAGAGTCAACATTAAAAATTCTTCTTTCTATTTCTGGCTTCTTTTACTTAATATATGGTCACCAGGTCAACCAATGTCACAAATGTCAGGATTTCCTTCTTTTTCAATGCCTGAAAAATATTCCATGAATCACATTTTCTTTATCCACTTTTCCATTGATGAACACTGAGATTGATTCCTTAACTCAGCCACTGTGGATAATGCTGCAGCGGATGTGGAGGTGCAGATACCTCTTCAAGATACTGATTTTATTTCCTTTGCATATATAACCAGAAGTGAGATTGCTGGATCATGCTGTAGTTCTATCTTTAATTTTTTAGGTTCCCCTTTCTTCATACCCTCAACAATATTTGTTATCTCTTTTTTGAAAATAGCCATTCTAACAGATTTGAGGTGGTATCTCATTGTGGTTGTGACTGGCATTTCCCTGCTGATTAATGATGTTTAGTATCTTTTCATATACCTGTTGGCCATTTGTATATCTTTAAAAAATGTCTTCTCGGGTCCTTTGTCCATCTTTTAATGGAGTTGTTTACAGTTTTTTGTTAGTTTGTTTTTTGGAGTGTTTTATTTGTTTGTTTTGCTGAATTGTGTAAGTTTCTTATATATTTTACATATTAGCCCTTATAAGATATATGATTTACAAATATTTTCCTCATTCCATAGGTTGGCTTTTTGTTTTATTGACTGTTTCCTTTGCTATACAGAATCTTTATACTTTGATATAGCCCCAACTTGATTAGTTTTGCTTTTGTTTCTATGCTTTTGTTATCACATCCAAAGATTTATTGCCAAATACAAATGCCAAGGAGCTTTCCCCCTCTTCCAGGACTTTCTAGAATTTCAGGTCTTACCTTTAAGATTTTGAATTGATTATGCTGAGTGAAATAAGTCAAGCAGAGAGAGTCAATTATCATATGGTTTCACTTATTTGTGGAGCATAACAAATAACATGGAGGACATAGGGAGATGGAGAGGAAAAGGGAGTTGAGGGAAATTGGAAGGGGAGGTGAACCATGAGAGACTATGGACTCTGAAAAACAACCTGAGGGTTTTGAAGGGGCAGGGGTGGGAGGTTGGGGGAACCAGGTGGTGGGTGTTAGGGAGGGCACGATTGCATGGAGCACTGGGTGTGGTGCAAAAACAATGAATACCGTTACGCTGAAAAGAAATTAAAAAAAAAAAAGATTTTGAGTTGATTTTTATGTATATACTTCATTCCTTTGTGAAAAATAATTTTTATTTCTTCTGTCCTATTAATGTTAAGGAATCTTCTCCATCCTTACTCTTCTAGTATTTCACCAAGTTTTATCGAGGTAAAATAATGCATTAGACCAATAGTTACTGAGTACCTATGTAGGGTTACTGGAGATTCAGCAAAGAAAAATATAGATCCAATCCATGCTCTCATTATCTTTTAACTAGATAAAGGGGATTTTTAAAAAAGGTCACACAAAGAAGTTCACTTCAAACAGTGATAAATGCTATGAAGAAAATAAAACAAAACAGAGAGCAAATGTTTAGGAAGAATGATCACTGAAGGCCTCTCTGGGAATTGAGATTTTGTCAAAAGTCCCATCTATAGGGTGAAGACACGGGACTGCAGCAGTTTAGGAAAAGGCCAGTAAGGTTAGAGTACTATGAGAAAGGGGAGCATGATATCAGTTATGGATCCTGGTAAAGAATTTGAATTTTATTCTAAGCACGAGGGAACCACTGAAGGATTTTAATAGGTAGTTCAGAATCGAAATGATCAGAATTATGCCTTAAAAATATGTCTTTTAATACTCCTCAAACTGAACGTGACTGGGAGAAAATCTACAACCATACTAAAGCTTTGATTTTAAATTCACAGCCATAAGCCATAAACTTTATGCTGCCCACAAATTATATATTTCCTTGATCCATTATCACTCCCATTCTTTCAGATAACTTCCTCCTCTATCATCAAATCAATAATCCCGCCTAATTTCCACTCAGTTGATGACCTGTTTATCTCATCAAGAAAACTGAAGCCATCAGAGGAGTATTTCCACAGATTTTCTCAGCCCCATCTATGCAGCTACCAGCATCAGTGTTTCCTTCACTATCTTCTTTCCTGTTTAGAGACACTGCCCATAAAGCTTCATTAAACTATTTACATGCTAAATTACATTTCCTCGTATCTGCTCACAGATGTCACATAAGCATGTTTGCCTCTCTTAAATTCTCGGTTTTTCCTCCCCCTGATGGAATATTTCCATCAGCATAGGTACAGGCTTTTAATTCTCCCATCTTAGAAACACTCTTGACTCCACTTTCTCTACCATCTACCACTCTGTTTCTCTGCTTCTCTTTCAGCAAAATCCTCCCCAAAGATTTGCTATACCGGCTTCCTTCAATTCTTCTCTAGGCACTCTTATATGCATTTTATTTTATTTTTTTTTATATAATTTTTTATTTTTTATAAACATATATTTTTATCCCCAGGGGTACAGGTCTGTGAATCACCAGGTTTACACACTTCACAGCACTCACCCAAGCACATACCCTCCCCAATGTCCATAATACCACCCCCTTCTCCCAAACCCCCTCCCCCCAGCAACCCTCAGTTTGTTTTGTGAGATTAAGAGTCACTTATGGTTTGTCTCCCTCCCAATCCCATCTTGTTTCATTTATTCTTCTCCTACCCACTTAAGCCCCCATGTTGCAACACCACTTCCTCATATCAGGGAGATCATATGATAGTTGTCTTTCTCCGCCTGACTTATTTCGCTATGCATGATACGCTCTAGTTCCATCCATGTTGTCGCAAATGGCAAGATTTCATTTCTTTTGATGGCTGCATAGTATTCCATTGTGTATATATACCACATATTCTTGATCCATTCATCTGTTGATGGACATCTAGGTTCTTTCCATAGTTTGGCTATTGTGGACATTGCTGCTATAAACATTCGAGTACACGTGCCCCTTTGGATCACTACGTTTGTATCTTTAGGGTAAATACCCAATAGTGCAATTGCTGGGTCATAGGGCAGTTCTATTTTCAACATTTTGAGGAACCTCCATGCTGTTTTCCAGAGAGGTTGCACCAGCTTGCATTCCCACCAACAGTGTAGGAGGGTTCCCCTTTCTCCGCATCCTCGCCAGCATCTGTCATTTCCTGACTTGTTGATTTTAGCCATTCTGACTCGTGTGAGGTGATATCGCATTGTGGTTTTGATTTATATTTCCCTGATGCCGAGTGATATGGAGCACTTTTTCATGTGTCTGTTGGCCATCTGGATGTCTTCTTTGCAGAAATGTCTGTTCATGTCCTCTGCCCATTTCTTGATTGGATTATTTGTTCTTTGGGTGTTGAGTTTGCTAAGTTCTTTATAGATTCTGGACACTAGTCCTTTATCTGATATGTCGTTTGCAAATATCTTCTCCCATTCTGTCAGTTGTCTTTTGATTTTGGTAACTGTTTCCTTTGCTGTGCAAAAGCTTTTGATCTTGATGAAATCCCAATAGTTCATTTTTGCCCTTGCTTCCCTTGCCTTTGGCGTTGTTCCTAGGAAGATGTTGCTGCGGCTGAGGTCGAAGAGGTTGCTGCCTGTGTTCTCCTCAAGGATTTTGATGGATTCCTTTCACACATTGAGGTCCTTCATCCATTTTGAGTCTATTTTCGTGTGTGGTGTAAGGAAATGGTCCAATTTCATTTTTCTGCATGTGGCTGTCCAATTTTCCCAGCACCATTTATTGAAGAGGCTGTCTTTTTTCCATTGGACATTCTTTCCTGCTTTGTCGAAGATTAGTTGACCATAGAGTTGAGAGTCTATTTCTGGGCTCTCTATTCTGTTCCATTGATCTATGGGTATGTTTTTGTGCCAGTACCATGCTGTCTTGATGATGACAGCTTTGTAATAGAGCTTGAAGTCCGGGATTGTGATGCCACCAACGTTGGCTTTCTTTTTCAATATCCCTTTAGCTATTCGAGGTCTTTTTTGGTTCCATATAAATTTTAGAATTATTTGTTCCATTTCTTTGAAAAAGATGGATGGTACTTTGATATATGCATTTTAATCAGATACTCACTTTCCCACCATCACTATTTTGAAACTATCCGTTTCAAGGTACCTGCGATGTCCACATTTCTAAATCTCAATTTACATCTTGCTGTGGCCAGTGAGCTAGTCAGCTGATTGTTTTGTCTTCCCTGACATTCACGCTGTTTGGTCCAAACATACCACTCTTAGTTTTCTTCTCACCTCACTGGTCTCTCTTCAGTCTCCTTTGGAGTTTCTCCTCTCCCTTCTGAAATCATAATATTGGGATAGTCCCGACTCAGTATTTGGCTACCATTTCTTCTCTTCATGGATGATGTCATCAGTCTCATAACTTTACATGTCATCAATATGTCAACTTATCCAAATTAATATCTTCAGCTGAGAACTCCATCCTGAACTTCAGACTCTAATATCATTTCTAGCTTTTCATTTGATATTTCCATCTGCATGTCTAAGAGAGATCTCAAATTTAAACATTCAGAACTGAATTTCTGATATTCTACAAAAATATACACCCTTCCCAATCTTTCCCATCTCAGTTGATGATCATTCCATCTTCCAAGTTGTTCAGCAAAAACAGTTAGATTCATCTTTGACTTCTGTTCTTCTCACGCAATTCAACTTGGATTGAATATATACACAAACCCATCCCTTCTCATCACTTCCAGTGCTGTCACATTAGACTGATTGCCATTATCTTTGCGAAATTTTATTGCAATAACGTCGAGACTAGGGTTTTGTTTTATTTCGCTTCCACAGTCGCCTTCTGTGGCACCATAGCAACCAGGTGGGCGTTTTCTAAATGTTAAGTGAGATCATAGCCCTTCTTTACTCAACACCCTACAGTGTTTTCCCACTGGAAAATAAAAGCTACAGTCTTTAAAATTGACTATAAGATCCTATATCCTTGGCCTCATTATTTCTCTCACTTTATCTTCTACCAGTTTCAACTTTCACTTACTTCACTTCCATTACACTGGCCTCCACGCAGTTCTTCAAATATGTCAGACATGTGAGAACCTAAGGGCTTTTGCTCTTGCTGTTCTCTCTTCCCCAGATACTCTTTCCCAGTTATGCATGTAGCTAAGACTTCCAACTCATTCAGTTTTTGCTTGAATAGCTTTTTATCAGGGTTGCCTACCCTGAACACTCTATTAAAATTATAGCACTCCCCATTAAGCATTCTTGTTTTCCCTTATCCTGCTATATTTTTACCATGTCAATTCTTACTTAATCTGCTTATTTATTTATTTTAATTTATTATATCATCCCACTTGAATGGTTCTTTAAGGCCAGGAACTTTTATCTTTCTCATTCACTGTTAAACTCCCATCACTTACAAATAGGTCTGGCACACAGTGGGCTCAATAACTATTTTATAAGGGACTGAGTGAAAGTAAAATTAAGTTTATGTCTAATCTTAAAGAGGTCAATATTATACTAAAAAAAAAAAATCAGAAGAATACCAACAATATGATTTAATTTATATAAAGATCAGAAACAAAAATTTTAAAATATAGTGCCTTTTTTCAAAAAGAATGACCTTTGCTGTGAAGTGTGTAAACCTGGTGATTCACAGACCTGTACCCCTGGGGATAAAAATATATGTTTATAAAAAATAAAAAATTAAAGAAAAAAAAAAAAAAAGAATGACCTTTATCTGGAAGTTACTGGAAAGGGTGGTATAATTGGGGACCTCAGCTTTCTGTTTCTGGTCGCAAGGATATAGGTAGTCATTTTATTATTGTTCTTTAAGCTATGCATAAACATTTATATTTTTATTTATATATAAATATAATTCTATATTATTTTTATATTTTTATAAATAACTATAAAACATCCCATTATAAAAATTTATTTTTAGAGGTGCCTGGGTGGCTCTGTGGGTTAAAGCCTCTGCCTTCAGGTCAGGTCATGATCCCAGGGTCTTGGGATGGAGCCCTGCATCAGACTCTCTGCTCAGCTGGGAGCCCGCTTCCTTTCCTCTCTCTCTGCCTGCCTCTCTGCCTACTGTGATCTCTGTCTGTCAAATAAATAAATAAATAAAATCATTTTAAAAATTAAAAAAAATAAAAATATAAAAATTTATTTTTATACACTTGAGTTTTGGGGGTAAATTTATACTTAACTATTTTTTAATATAAATAAATGGTACTATTATAACCTCATATGATCCCCAAAGCCTCCTATTTCCACTCTACAGGTAAAGAAGCTGGGACTCAAAAGAGAAATGACTTCTCAAGCCTTAAGACTAATCTTAAGGGAGAGCCAGGAGTAGGACTTGGGTCTTCTGATTTCAGAGATTTGGACCAAAAAGGACAGTGATATTAACACTGCATTCACAAAGAATAAAAAAAAAATTCATTTAGTAACTTTGAGAATGTTCAGAAAATTTTGATATTAATTTATTCCATTAGTTAATCATGCTGATTCTGTTCCTTTTGCATAATATATTGGCCCTCACATTCTGTTGACCTAAAATTAAATTCAGGCTTTTGGCCTTGGCATTTAAGAAATTCCATGCTCTTAAAAAACAAAACAAAACAAAACAAAAGCAAACACAAAAAACTCCATGCTCTGACTACAACCTTCTCCACCTCATCTTCTACATTTTATTCCAGTATACTGGAAAACTTTCCAAACCTGATATGGTGATATGTCATTTCATATTACATTTCCTTTATTATGATTATATCTTTATCTTAAGGCACCATCTTGCCTTCTCTGTTTATTGGACACTTGCCTGTCCCTCAAAAACAGCTTAAATATTCCCCACCTGTCACATAAGCCATCTCCAAAAGCACCTTCTTCGTGAAACCATTGTACAATATTGGGACTTTTATTAGAGCAAACCTTTTATTCTGTCTTGTACTATACCTCTTCCCTATATGCTGAATTAGAAATTACTTGAAAAAATAGAGTCTACCCTATGTGTATTTTTATCCACCACCAAACAACACACAATGGTATAGCATATCCTTTCAATAACCTTTTAACCGAATCTAGTAATTTACTCAAACAAACAGCAAATAAATGTTTAATGGGTCCCATAGACATAAAATTTTCTTTATCAGTTTCCCTTAAATTCTTCAAGGTAAATTTAAAAGGATAGCTTTCTGATATAGTTTTTCCTATTTAAGTTATAATCGTGTAAATAACATGGCATTTGATTCTATCATGATCATTATTATTACCATTATTGACAATGGTGGTGGTGAAACAAGGTGTTTTCTATTGTTAGGAGAAATTGATATCTTATCTACTTGTTGCTGTAGATTAGGCACAAATGACAGTATCAGGACCAACCAGTACTCCTAATTTTATTCTTCATTTGTTATACAGTATTCCAGGTGTACTGCTGTTTCTGAAACAGCCAAGAGGTTGGGAATTAAATCTGGTAAACTCATTCTTTGCATGTATAGGCACGTTTGGTAACACAGCAAGAATCAACATAAATGAATCTATTGATCTTTTTCAAAATTTGAGTACAAGCCAATTTAGAATCAGATTTATTAGATGTCAAGTGTAGCAGTTGTAGGAAGATCAGTAACATAATTAAGAACACTGTTGACTGTTAGAAGGAAAGTGAGAAGGTATTTTTTTTCCTGATACAGAGTAAGAAATGCTAGTTGAATACCAATAATTTGGTCATCCATGAAAATAAAAGTCACATTAATATTTAAGTCTATTAATGGTCTTTAAACTCTGCCTATTTGGCACTGAGACTCTCTGACAGGTTACATAATAAAGTAGTCCCAAAGAATGCTTCCTTAAAAACTTTTTACACTCTCTTCCATAATACAACATCCTGATTTTTCACTACCTTTCTAAATAAAATCTCATGTTAAACATTTCCTATGGGAGAACACAAAGTACAGGAAACCATCCCACCAAATTGATATTATAAAACCACCTCATCAAGAAATAAAAGCTACTTGTTTATACAACCAAATTAAAGGCAAATGACATAGTCTTCCTTTTGTGTTTATACCAACCCAGCAGTCAACTTAGCCTCCAGAAATAAATGTTAGTCTTCAATTATTTTCATCTAAACCATTCAGTATTTAGCTTACTCCAGTACATTCTAAGCTATCATACATTTCAATATATCTCCATAAGAACAGCTTTCACCTATTATTTGAATATTTCTGCTTTTATTTACCAGTCTCTATTATTTCCAAGTGCATTACCTTTGCTAGTTATATCACACTCACAATTGTCAACCTAACATTAACAACACAAACCCCTTAAATCTTATGCATCCTTCAATTTCCTACTTTTCCTTGTCAGCCAACCCTCTGGAAAGAACAACTCGTGCTTACTGCCTTGTCTATTTCCTTGCTTCTCTTGAATTCACTTCTTACATCTCACTTGCTGAAATGATGGTGGTCACTTCTTACTTGAACTACTCAAAGAAAACTTTGCACTCTCTGCTACATTAGGCACCACTGACCCCTTGCTCCATTCTTAAAGTTTCCACTTGCTTGGCTTCTGTGTCCCTGTTCTTGCACTCTTATTCCAGGTCAGTTCTTCCTGCTTTCTTTCACAGACTCTTCCTCAGATGCTCACCAATAGGATATAAAGAACTGATTTACAATACTTCCAGGAACTCTAAAAGGATTGAGGTGTGCTAATCTTCACCACTTTGCCACCAGCTAGATGTGATAGCTGGAGATCAAAAAGCCATCTTGGTCCCCAAGGTCCATGTGTTGAGGGGAGAGGATTCACAAAATAGAAGAGGACTTTAATAATAATGTAGCTTCACCCTACAACCCAATAATTGCATACTAGTTATTTACCCCAAGATATAGATGTAATGAAAAGAAAGAACACATGCACCCCAATGTTCATGGCAGCAATGTCCACAATAGCCAAACTGTGGAAGGATCTTCAATGTCCTTCAACAGATTAATGGATAAAGAAGATGTGGCTCATATATACAATGGAATATTACTCGACCATCAGACATGGATGGAACTGGAAAGGATTATACTAAGTGAAATAAGTCAAGTAGAGAAAGAACATTTTCATATGGTTTCACTCATCTGTGGAAGATACCATGGAGGACCACAGGAGAAGGGAGGAAAAACAGAATGCGAAGAAACCAGAGAGGGAGACAACCAGAGAGATTCTGGACTCCAGGAAACAAACTGGGGGTTGCAGAAGGGAGAATGTGGGGAATGGGATAGCCAGATGATGGGTATTAAGGAGGGCATGTGTTGTGATGACCACTGGGTGTTATACACAACTAATAAACTGCTGAACACTACATCAAAAACTAGTGATGCACTATATGTTGGCTAACTGAACATAATAAAAAATAAATAATAATGTAGCTTCTTCCCAGTACTTGCAGCAATCACATTATTTTGATATTTTGACACCTTCAGGGGTACTTGCTGGCTGAGAAGACGGCATATCCCAAGGCTAATTCCTAGAGATAACAAATAACTAGCTGATATGCATTTCAATGGAGAGCTCACATCCCCAACTACACACCAAGACAATTTTTACCCCTGCCCTAAATCAACCCAGGGCCAGGTACCAGATAAGTACCTGGATATCTTTGTCCCAAAGCCCACCAGAATTATTCAAATTAGTTGATCCTAGATTGCTAACCTAGCCTTACCTTGCCTTCCCCACAGAAACCCCCCAAAATGTTGAGACCTATGCTTTCCTCTCACTCCTGGTTCTGCCCTCTGACCAAATTTGGTGCTTCTATGTGGCCCTGCGCAGTATGCCATGCCTCTCACTTCTAATGGAACTGCAAGTAACAACAAACATTTCTTTCAATGACATTGACCTCGCCCTGTCATCATTCAGTCACCTTTATAAGTAAAGACCCCCAGACAAATCAGCCCTGTACTTTTACATCTGAACTTTATTAATAAAAGTAGTGCAAGAGCACTACTAAATAGAGCACTATTTACCTAAAGAAAACAAAAATAGTAATGTTTAGAGCAGCATTATCTACAGTAGCCAAATTATGGAAACAGCCCAAGTGTCCATTAACTGATGAATACATAAGGAAGATACGGTATATATAAATGGAATATTCAAATATACATATTCTACATATATACATATATAGGATGGAATATTATGAAATGGAATGCGATATATATATATGGAATGGAATGGAATATTATGGAATTGATGGAATATTACTCAACCATAAAAAATAATAAAATCTTGCCATTTGAAATAACACAGAGTTAAAGAGTATTATAATAATTGAAATCAGTCAGAAAAAGAGAAATGCCATATGATTTCACTCATATGTAGAAATTCAGAAATAAATGAGCAAGGGGAAAAAACAGAGACAGAGAGACAAACCAAGAAACAAACACTTATCTATAGAGAAAAAACTTATGGTTACCAGAAGGGAGGTGGGTAGGGGGGTGGATTCAATGGTGATTCAGATTAAGGAAAGAAGTTGTCCTGATGAGCACCAGGTCTTATATGGAAGTACTGTATCATTATGTTGTACACCTGAAACTAATATTACATTATATATTAACTAACTGGAATTTAAATAAAAACTTTTTTAAAAAAAAGACATAACCTCTGTTTTGTTTAAATAGCTATTATTTTCAGTCAAATACTTACAGTTAAATATTTACACATTTATATTTACAGCCAAATACTCTAACATAGACATATACCACTTGTACACTCCCTTCAAATACAGCATGTTCAAATCTTGCTATTATTCTGTCCCCCTCAAATATGTTCTTACTTCTATTCTTTCTTTTCAGATAATATTACCATGATGTAAGATAGTCATCCAAACCAGAAATCCAACAATCATCCTAGAATCCTCCATCTTCATGACCACATTCAATAAACAACCAGGGCTTTTGCATTTTACCAGCTTCCTACATATTTCTTGACTATATCGCTACCCTGCTGTGCATATTAACTGTCTGTGCCTTGCACTTCTTTCCTCTACTAATAAATAACACTGAAAATAAAATAAACATTATCTATTAGGGCCTAAGAGCTCCCTGCATCATTTGCTCTTTCACTTGTACAACTTTACCTTTTTCTACTACTTTCTTCTCTCCTTACCCTTCAGGCACAATGTCCTCCTTTGTGTCTCTTAAAGAAATTGATCTTATTCCCATCACAAAGCCTTCAAACTAGCTATTTACTCTGTTTAGAGGACTAATCCTTTCCCCAACCTTTCACATTAACCACTATGGTCAGGACAGGGGAGGACATTTTCAAGGGCTTCAACTAACCCTTTGATTATAATGGTCATTACCCCATAGACAAACTTGTACAAATCAGAAATTCTTGCCAGTTTCTAATTATATGTGTCCTAATTACACATTCAAGATCTAAGGAAATAACTGCAAATGGACCTAGAGACCTCTAGAGTATGTTTTGAAATGTAAAAATGTGAAATTATTTTAGGTGCCCTCAGTTCATACTTCATTACTAGTAATCCTGCTTATTCATCGCAAAATTTTCCTGGCAAATGACATCAGGTCATTAATAAAGGATCAAATGAGTATTTATTTTACATATTTCTTTTACTGTATTTATTTTACATTTTTACATATTTCATTTTCAAGAGCTCACCTGAAATGATTAGACTTCGGGTCTGTGGACTTAGATTTGAAAAATGAATGAAGGGCCACAATTTTCCATTTTAATAGTTACCAACTTTCCACTTGTCAGCTTTCTTGCTAAAAACTCCATGATTATTAGCTAATGTCATAGCTCTCTGTAGTTCAAGGCACCTTTTTCTTCTTTCTAGACTTATCACCTATTATGGCTATTATTTTTACCTTTCCTCTTACAGTAACGTACCTCCACCTGGCTTCTGTAATTTCGTAAGGTGGAGGAAGGTAGAAATGGGGAGTAGCTGTTTAACAGGTACAAAGTTTCAGTTTGGGTTGATGAAAGTGTTTTGGAGATGGATCGTGGTAATGATTGCACAGCAATGTGAATGTACTTAATGATACAGAGCTATACATTTAAATACAGTTAAATATTAAATTTCCCATAATATATATTTTATCACAATAAAAAAATAGCAATCCAAAACTATAATCCTCATAATCATCACTGCTCCTATCGAGCATAGTTATAATAGTTGTTTTAAAGTCATTATCTGATACTCACAACATTGGGTCATCTCATAGTTGGTTGTGTGTGTGAGAGTGTGTGTGTGTATGTGTCCTGCTTTTCCCCTGGAAATTTGTCATATTTTTCTCCATTTCTTTGCATTTTGAGTACTTTTGGATTGCATTCTAGACATTATGGATTTGGGATTTGGCTTCTACACGTTATGCTCCCCTTCACAATATTGTGCTTTAGTTTATTTTCCAGTCTTCATGTTGTCGTTTGTTTATTTTTCTCTGAGTTTCCAAGTGTCATCAGGGATCTGGCTGGTGTGGGCTAATGGCACCATATCAGAATAGGATGCTCCTTCCACCTTTCTGTTTGTTTGTGGAAATGTCAGCAAGTCCCAGCCAAGAAATCAGAACCACTTGCGTTTATTCAGACGTAAGGACTTTAAATATAAGTAAATTGGTTTCACAGGTGATGGAAGGTCTGAGAAAACAAAGAGACTGACATCATCTAAAAGCTGCTGTCACCCTTAGGATTGGAAAGACAATGGAAAGAGATGTTACCTGAGCCCAGATGTCAGGGCTCTCTGGGAAGAGCTAGAAATCAGAAGATGCACCACTGGGAATATGGTGGCAGTTGTTCCTTCAGGCTTGGAGAGACAGACAAGATCATTCACAGCCAGACATGTTGCAAGAAAAGGCAGAGTGATTTGGAGCAGAATACCCTGGCTTCTCCCCTCCTTTCACCTTCCAATCTTCCATCAGTACCCTACATTGAACAAACCTTCCTGGAAGCCAGAGTGAAAGTGAGCCAGGGAAATGTACTTTCTTAGCACAGAGAAAATCAAGGGAAGGTAGGAAAATAAATTTGAGTCAAACAAGCATTTCCTGGCACACCGAAGTAGTCTGAAGTAAATCCCAGACATCTATCATTTTACCTATAAATACTGCACTTAAAAATTTTAAAATGTACTCAAAAATCAAAGTCTGTATAAAACAGCAAATAGCATCAATTGTCTAAAAGCTTGATATTTGCCAGAACTGTAGGAATGGCTAGCATTTGAAATTATTAATTCTCAAAATACAATTTATGTCACATAACTCCAATTATTGGTATAAATGAATAAAAAGCCAGCCATTGTCCTGTCCATGTCTTGATCGCCAATCAAGATTAAAAGACACAGATCAAAAACAGATGAACACAGGGGAAGGGAAAGAAAAATGGAGGGTATGTGCTTTGGTGAGTGCTGTGAAGTGTATAAACCTGGTGATTCACAGACCTGTACCCCTGGGGATAAAAATATATGTTTATAAAAAATAAAAAATTAATAAAAAAATTAAATTTAAAAAAAGAAAAAGAAAATAAAATAATAGAGAGAGAGAGAGACAAACCATAAGAGACTCTTTATGTAAGAAACAAACTGAAAATTGCTGGAGGGGAGATGTGTGGAGAAATGCAGTAACTGGGTGATCACCATTAAAGAGGGCATGTGAAATAATGAGCACTAGGTGTTATACACAACTGATAAATCACTAAATTATACCCCTGAAACTAACAATATGTGAACTAACTTGAACTTAAATAAAATCTTTAAAAAAAAAGACACAGATCAGAGCCAGGAAACAGGGGTCAAAAATAAAGGAAACCCACACTTAGACACATGAGTGACATACTGAGTATGATGGGTAAGAAGCTTTCTTCTTCCTAATTGCAAACCCAGAAAACCCCTGAAAATCTAGGATATGCAGTTCACAAGGAAATGAACTCCTACTTCTCCAACATTATAACACCAATTTCTGACAGAGTGGGTGTTTTTTCCCCACCCATAAATCTTTAATAGCAAAACATTTCAGGAGATCTGTCAATATGTGCTCTCTAACATGCCTCAGATCTTTCTCTCTCAAGTAGAATATACCTTGAATTCTTAGGAAAAACAATTAATAATAAAATTGGCAATAAAAAAATTCAAGACCCTTTATTTTAAAGTCATACTCAACCTAGAATATTTTGTGGTTCTATTTTCACAAAATATTAAAATTCCCCTATTCATATTTTTGTAATTATTTAAAATAAAACCAATGTGCATCCAAAGGCATTTTTAAAAATCCATTGTTGTATCGGTAATTTGAACTAGGACTCAATTTTTCTGAAAAAAAAAAAAAAGACAAAATAAAAAGGTTATGGAAGATTGTGCATTTTCATTCTCTTCATGTTCTCTTTATATTTTTTAACATAAATGTTATAAGTCAGCCTTTAAGTGGAATCTTAGGCTAATACTTTATAAGTCACTATATGTAATTAAGATCCAAATACTTTAAGTCATTTGCCTATATAAGTATTTTTTTACATGAAGTAAAACAAACACAAGAGTGAGCCACTATAATTTGTTAGGGAGGAGGATAAGAACAGGGCTTGACTCAGTTAAAAGTGGTTTATACAGACTATTTTACTCTGGGGATAGAATGAGTCCATGCAATTTTTAGGCCAGTTAACTGCTGCATAATTAAAGTTTCCAAATAGGTCAGTGGTTCTCAGACTCCCCCAGCCCAAGCAGAAGTGACAAAGCTGCGTGTGACACAGTTTCATCAGCAGTCCTGGACTTGGCTGCACAGCTGTAGCATAATGAGAATTAGTTCTCCTTTAACTAGCACTAACTTTAGTCTTTATCACAACTGAGCTCACCATGAGTGAGAAGTAGCTAAGTTTCTACTTAAAGAATATATTTTCCCTCAGATGCAAAGAGCAGTTATAATGATCAAACTGAAAACAATGTATGCATCTCTTTTCCCATTTTTTTGTGGCACAGATACACCTGAGGAAGCATAAATACTGCAGAAAGCACTCAGAGCTGACATTTTAACATTCCCAGGAAAATACGTGCACTTGCTTTAGTGCCTTCACAGACATAGAACAGCCAATATAGTGCTTTGCACAGGTGTAATTTGTCAATTTTATCACACACGGGAAACAGTACTGTCTACTGAAAAATATTCTCTTTGGATGTAAAGCTAACCAACCCCCCCCCCCCAAAAAAAGTGTTAATCACAGCTGAGAGGAGCAGGAAGGTCAATCGTTAACTACAGTTGCTCAAAGAGATTTTTCCCCAACCACACCTCAAAAGGGAGAAGGTTGAAGGGGAGGAGCTGCCAAGGAGAAAGAAGGAATGGAGGGAGGAGTGAATTTAAACCATGGATTCCTTTTCCTCACAAGCTTCATTCTATTTGATCCTGACACTTCCTACAGGTAGTTACATGACCTAGATTTCACATGGGTCTCATATAAAAAATCAAAAGACTTTACAACAGAATGTGTTTATGAAGCAGTCACCAAGTATATCTTTGATACCGATTAATCAAACATGACATAAAAGAATCAATGTCAAATCTTTCCCAGATACTTTCACAATTTAGTATTTAATCATCGTTTTCAGCATCAGTAAAATTTGATAAGCTCCTACTTGACTTATAGGACTTTAGATTTTTCTTTGCTCCACATCACTCTTTACAGAAATTACCCCATCTTGGAACAATACAGATGGTTTCACCTAGGAAGCAAATGAAGCCAAACTGTGTCAAGCCAAGCTACAGACCTTTGGTTATGTGGTTTAGATCCTGCACAAAATATTTAAATAGACACTGGACTAAAAAATAAATAGATTGGCTAATCACATATATAAAATATACTAATTATCATTAGTCATCAGGGAAATAAAATTAAGATCATAATTAGAGACCACTCTACACCTAATTGAACAACTAGAATCAACACAACTGACCACACCAAAGACTGAGACAGATGTGGAGCAGCTGGGACTCCCATATACTAATGATGGGAGTGGAAGATGGTATTAAACAGTAAGGCGGAAAAAAGGAGTTTGGTCAAAAAAATGAAACTTTTCTCATCAAGTGAAGCATTCTCGTAAGTGAAACCCAGCAATTCCACCACTCGATTTTTTGATCTTTGACCAAGAGAAGGAAAAACATGTGTTTAGAAAAAATCTATCCATAGAAACAACTGAAATGCCCACTGACATTTAATTGGAAAGGGGAGAAAAAGCTGGTGTATTCATAAATGGGAAAACAATTTGGCAATAAAGGGCAACAAAAAACTGATCTACCAAATGGATGAATCACAAAAATATGGGGAGTGAAAAAAACAGACACAAGAGTACACAGTGTATAATTCCACTTACATGAAATTTTAAAAAAGACAAATTAAAACTACAGTGTCAGGAAATAAATCAGCAGGTGCCATGAGCAAAGGAAGGGTTGGGGAACTAACTCCAAAGAGCATGAAGGAAATTGGGGGGTAATGGAAATGTTTATCCTGATTGGTTTTGTGGTTAATGTGTGTATATATTTGTTGAAATTCATAAAAACTGTAGATTTATCTAGTATGGAAAATACACTAGCTTCCAAGGACCCTATTTTCAGAATCATACTGTATCTTTCTTTAATAATTTTGACTATTCACTACCACTTCTTATGCACATAATTTCAGATATATCATCCCTCTTAACCCTTACAAAACACACCCAGGCAGGTGTGTCAGCAAACATGTATAATACTGCAACAGTATATCCTAAGTGGGCAATTTTATCATAGTCTCTTTATCTGTATCACTTATAAGAATCAGCTCATCCTTTATGCCTGGAAGGATAAAGCCTGGAAGCATTTCTTAGACACTAGAACATTAGAATATTACTCAGTAGTATTATAATAGTACTTAGAACACTAGAATATTAGAACACTAGAACATGAGAATATTGGAATATTAATCAGCCATCAGAAAGGATGAATACCCAACTTTTGCATTAATCTGGAGGAAATTATGCTGAGTGAAATAAGTCAATCAGAGAAAGTCGATTATCATATGGTTTCACTTACTTATGGAACATAAGGAATAACATGAAGGACATTAGGAGAACAAAAGGAAAAGTGAAGGGGGTAAATCAGAGGGAGAGATGAACCATGAGAGACTGTGGACTCTGATAGACAAACTGAGGGTTTTAGAGGGTAGGGGGTGGGGGGATGGGTAAGCCTGGTGGTACGTATCAAGGAGGGCACATATTGCATGGAGCACATATTGCATGGAGTGTTATATGTAAACAATGAATCTTGGAGCTCTACATCAAAACTTAATGATGTATTGTATGGTGACTAACATAACACAATAAAAAATTTTTTTAAAAATTAGCATATACTTGTTTTGTTTGAAATCCCACCTTAGCAGCTTCCACTGGAATCAGAGCACAGTCAGTAAAATCTTCAAACAAGTGTTAATGAGGCAATCATTGCAGGTATGTTAATTAGAACATTAACAAAACCAACAAAAACTAACCTGGATGTCTCCTGTTGGTAATTTTCTATCCACAGTTATCTATTGATATCTAGCCCTCACAGTCAAGGGCTTACAACAACAATGTATTATATTTCATGATTCCATGGGTTGGCTGGCCTCAGCTGGTTGGCTCTTCTGTTGGTCTCACCCAGTCACTTAAGCATCTTTAATTTATTACATACTTGACTGAGACTAGGGGGTCTAAAATGCCCTCACTTTCACATCTGGGACCTTCTTACAGCCTAAGTTTTGGAACTCATACAATGTCATTTCTACTAATTTCTATTAGCTAAATTAAGTCATAAAGTTTGCCCAGATTCAAAGTAGTAGACCAACCGCCCCTCTAGCTCAGAAAAGCAGCAATTTTACATTGCAAAGCAACATGTTTCGGAGTCCCTATTACAATGAATTTCTGCATCTGTTCTGTATGGCTACTCAGATAATCTCAAGTTCTGCTGCCCCCATTCTGACATGGGCACCTAAAAAATAAGTATACTTTCTCTTATCTCAAACTACACATGGAGAAACAGGAGAAATAATAAAAAGCATACAGTCTAGTCACAACGAGCATTAGAAGGTAGAAAAACAATAGAACAGAACTGGCAGACAATATCCTCTCCCTCCTGCACTGCCTAAAAAACATTATTTCTCAAAGTACAGGGTACCACTTTCCATTCAAGGGGGAACAACCGTTTATTGTGGGGAACTATACTACAAATTGCTTCAAGCACTTAGGAGCCTTTCAATCCCTTGGGTTACTGGAGTCAAGCAACCAGGGTCAAGGGTGGCTTCGGAAGCCAGAATTGGCACAGAGAAGCAGGAGACTTATTTAGGGCTTGCTCCTTTTAAAGGAGCTTCGTGGACATGGAGGTGCCACCTTAAACATGATATATATTACCCAGTCCAGCTCACCAAGGCTGACAAGACAACTAGAATTCAAAAAAGAAATCATGCTTATTTAATAAGCAGGTGGTGAGGAAAACACATAGGTGATATCTCCTAGGAAGGTGATGGGTGAACAAAGTACAACAAAAAGTTCATGAAGAAACTGCAAATATATTGTAATCAAGAGAATTAGAAGAAAGTGTGAATTAGAATTAGAAGCAAGAACTCGAATTTTTAAATTTGTGCACTTGTGCAAGGAAAACATAGTGTGATATCTCAGGAAAGTCTCAAATGACTAGATTTTAGTCCCTTTAATCATGAACATATTAAGCCACTTGAGTCCCCTGCATTTTAGAACTGGTTCCTTTTAACCAGCCTCTAAGTCTCCCTAACTTGTACTATTTTAAAGAGAAATGTAGTCACCCTAATTGCATGGTTTCCAAAGTTAATGATTTCCTAAAGCAATAGAGTTATTACAAATGAGTCCATCTTCCTTTCTTCTAATATCTTCCCTGAGTTGAAATTAATTTATATACTAATGAGTATTAAAAGTAAATCTTCAGAAGCATCTTTGTAGGTGGTATCTGGCTCAGACATTTATATTCTGTTTCAGGAAACACAACTACAAAGAAGGAAAAAAACAACCTTTTAAGGTAAGTCTCATTGAATTGACATCTTATACAAACAAGTGTTAATGAGACAATCATTGCAGGTATGTTAATTAGAACATTAACAAAACCAACCAAATTCATCTTTCATGTGATTTTTATGTTGCTTTTATTATAGAAACACAGAATCTGAGATCCTTTCTTACATGCACATACAAGCAACAACAAAAATATAAAAAGGATAAAATTTTATAAGAAAAATAATATAGCTTACATTGATTTACAAAATGGAGCCATCCTGGGGTGGGGGGGAATTTACTTTGCTAAGGATAGAAATTCAGTAACATTTTCTCAACTAATGGAAAGTCATTCCATGACTAATGGAATGAAATGAACCAGAAAATTTTGATATAATCATTTGTGGAATTTCATTTTCCTTTTCAGGGAAGGAGGTAAGACGTTATTTATAAGAAAAGTCCAAGACCTTCTTGCTAGATCTAACAATTGTAAATAATTATGCCCCCAACTTGCGACCACCCAAATATATAAATCAGTTAATAACAAACATAAAGACACTCTCTGATAACAATAAAATAATAAGAGATCATAATGTCCCACTCATAGCAAGGGACAGATAATCTAATAATGTCCCACTCATAGCAAGGGACAGATAATCTAAGTAGAAAATCAACAAGGAAACAATAACTTTCAGTGATACACTGGATCAGATGGACTTAGGAGATATGTTCAGAACATTTTATCTTAAAGCAGGAGAATACACATTCTTTTCCAGTTCACATGGAACATTCTCCTGAACTGATCACATATTGGGTCACGAATCAAGCTTCAACTAGTACGAAAAGATGGAGATCATACCATGCATAATTTCAGACAACAGTATGATGAAACTTGAAGCCAAGCACAAGAAAAATTTGGAAAGACCACAAATACATAGAGGTTAAAGAATATCCTACTAAAGAATGAATGGGTTAGGGGTACTGGGGTAGTTCAGGTGGTTGGGTGTCCACCTTCGGCTCAGGTCATGATCTCAGGGTCCTGGGATTGGGCTTTCAGTTGGGGTCCCCTCTCAGGGAGGAGTCTATCCCTCTCACTCTGCCCCTCCCCCTTCTCATGCTCTCTCTCTCTCTCTCTCAAATAAATAAATAAAAACTTTTTTAAAAATGACAGGGTTAACCAGGAAATTAACAATAAATAAAAAACACATGGAAACAAATGAAAATGAAAACATGACAGTCCAAAACCTTCGGGATGCAGCAAAATCATTAATAAGAGGAAAGTACATAGCAATACAGGTCTACCTAAAGAAGCAAGACAAGTCTCAAATATACAACCTAACCTTACACCTAATGGAACTGGAAAAAGAGCAGCAAATAAAGCCTAAAGCCAGCAGAAGAAGGGAAACAATAAAGACTAGAACAAAAATAAATGATACAGAAACAAACAAACAAAAATCTAGTAGAATATTTTAAGAAAACTAGGAGCTGGTTCTTTGAAAGAACTAGTAAAATTGATAAACCCCTAGCCAGACTTACCAAAAAGAAAAGAAAAAGAACCCAAGTTAATAAAATTACAAATGAAAAAGGAGAAATTCCAACCAACATTGGAAATAAAAACAATTATAAAAGAACATTATGAGCAATTACATGCCAACAAATTGGGCAATCTGGAAGAAATGGATAAATTCCTAGAAACATATAAACTACCAAAATTGAAACAGGAAGAAATAGAAAATTTGAACAGACTCACAGCCAGAAATTGAATCAGTAATCAAAAATCTCCCAACAAACAGAAGTCCAGGACCAGATGGCTTCCCAGGGGAATTCTACCAGCCATTTAAAGAAGAGTTAATACCTATCCTTCTCAAGCTGTTTGAAAAAATAGAAGTGGAAGGAAAACCTCTAGACTCATTCAATGAAGCCAGCATCATCCTGATTCCAAAACCAGACAAACACCCACTGAAAAGGAGAATTACAGGCCAATATTCCTGGTGAACATGGATGCAAGATACTAGCATATTGAATCCAACAGTACATTAAAAGGATTATTTACCATGATCAAATGGGATTTATTTCCTGGCTGCAAGGGTGATTCAATATTCACAAATCAATCAATGTAATATACCACATTAATAAAAGAAGGGATAAGAACCAAATAATCCTCTCAATAGATGCAGAAAAAGCATTTGACAAAATAAAGCACATATTCTTGATAAAAATGCTGAACAAAGTTGAGATACAGGGAACATACCTCAACATCATAAAGGCCATATATGAAAGACCCACAGCTAATAACATCCTCAATGAAGAAAAACTGAAAACATTTTGTCTATGGTCAGGAAAAGGACAAGGATGTCCATTCTTACCACTGTTGTTCAACATAATGCTAGAAGTCCTAGTCTCAGCAATATGACAACAAAAAGAAATAAAAGGCATCTAAATCAGCAAGAAAGAAATCAGACTTTTACTTTTTGCAGACTGCACGATATGCTATGTAGAAAACCTAAAATACTCCCCCCCAAAATTGCTAGAACTGACACATGAATTCAGCAAGTCCCAGGATATAAAATCAACATGCAGAAATCTGTTGCATTTCTATATATCAATAATGAAGCAGCAGAAAGAGAAATCAAGGAATCAGTCATATTTTCAATTGCACTAAAAACCGTAAGATACCGAGGAATAAACCTAACCAAAGAGGTGAAAGATCTGTACTTTGAAAACTACAGAACACATATGGAAGAAATTGAAGAAGATACCCAAAAAATGGAAAAACATTCCATGCTCATGGACTAGAAGAACAAATATTGTTAAAATGTCTATGCTACCCAAAGCAATCTACATATTAAATTCAATCCTTCTCTAAATACCACCAGCATTTTTCAGAGAGCTAGAACTATCCTAAAATTTATATGGAAACAGGAAAACCCTGAGTAGCCAAAGTAATTCTGTAAAAGAAAACAAAGCTAGAGACACCATAATTTCAGACTTGAAGTTATATTACAAAGCTTTAGTCATCAAGATAGTATGGTACTTGCACAAAAACAGGCACATAGATTGATGGAACAGAATAGAAAACCCAGAAATGGATGCACCACCACATGGTCAACTAATTTCTGACAAAGCAATAAGGAATATCCAATAGGAAAAAAGACTCTTCAACAAATGGTGTAGGGGAAAATAGGACAGCCACATACAAAAGAATGAAACTGGACCATTTCCTACACATTTTCTTACACAAAAATGACTCAAAATCAATGAAAGACCAAAATATCGGACAGAAAGCCATCAAAATCCTAGAGGAGAACACAGACAGCAACCTCTTTGACCTTGACCACAGCAACTTCTTACTATTCACATTGCTGGAGGCAAGAAAAACAAACGCAAAATTGAACTATTAGGACTTCATCAAGATTTAAAAACAAAACAAAACAAAACTTCTGCACAGCGAAGGAAACAGTCAATAAATTTAAAAGACCAAGTACTGAATAGAAGATATTTGCAAATGACATATCAGATAAAGGGCTAGTACCCAAAATATGTAAATAACTTATCAAACACAACACCCAAAAACAAATAATTCAGTTAAAAAATGGGCAGAAGACCAGAATCAACATTTTCCCAAAGACATAGAGATGGCTAGTAGACATATGAAAGGATGCTCAACATCATTCATCATCGGGAAAATACAAATCAAAACCATATGAGATACCACCTCACACCTGTCAGATGGCTAAAATTAATAAAAACAGATGTTGGCAAGGATGCGGAGAAAGGGGAACCCTGTTACACTCTCAGTAGGAATGCAAACTAATCCAAGGCCTCGTTCCTCAAGATTTTCAAATACATCTCTAATATGAATGAGTGCACTACTACACAATTATCCAGACCTTTAGCATAAACTCGGTGGATAATTCTGGGCCCCAAATGGACATTTGACTAAATAATTGATATTCTTCATAGTCACTCTGATAAGTTCAATTTGAGTAACAATAAAATTGAGGGCCTTTTACAGAAGTCTGTTCAAGAAGTAACAAAGTTGGAAATTAATTTTTGTGCAGTTTAGCCGTGTTATCTCAAAATTTAAAGATTTCAGAGCAAATCGTGATACAAAGATAAAGTCCTCTGTTTTTGTTCTGCTAACATGCAGTTCTTTTTAAACATTCCTGGTTGCAAGAGAAACACCCATTGGTAACAGAAGTGTGAAAGAAAAATCAGAGGAATTGCTAAAATTAACAACTCAGGGAACAACAGAATAGCAAAGATGTGGAGAAAAGGAAACCCTCTTACACTGTTGGTAGGAATGTAAGCTGGTACAGCCTCTCCAGAAAAAGTATAGGGGTCCCTCAAAAAGTTAAAAATAGGGTTACCCTATGACCCAGCAATTGCACTGCTAGGTATTTATTCAAAGGATACAAACATAGTGAGTTGCACATGTCCCCAATGTTTACAGTAGTGATTTCCACAACAGCCAAAATACAAAAAGAGGCCAGATGTCCATTAGCAAATGAATGGATAAAGATATACACAGTGGAATATTACTCAGTCATTAGACATAGATGGAACTGGAGGGGATAATGCTAAATGAAGTCAGTCAGTCAGAGAAAGACAAATACATGATTTCACTTATATGTGGGATTTAAGAAACAAAACAGATGAACATGGGGGAAGGGAAGGAAAAATAAAATAAGAAAATAGAGAAGGAGACAAACCATAAGAGACACTGAGGGTTGTTAGAGGGGAGAAGGGTAGGGGGAGGGCTAACTGGATGTTGGGTATTAAGGAGGGCACCCGATGTAATGAGCACTATATACAACTGATGAATCACGAAATTCTACCTCTGATGCTAATTTAAAATATCAGAGGAAATATAAACCAATCAAAAACAGCTATCTACAACAGAAATTTGCAATAACAACATGTTCTGGGGGATAAAAGCCTGAAAGGCATAGTTATGAGAGTACAGAGCATTTCTGACAAAAGTAACTGAATTACAAAGTTAATGCAGCTTCTAGGTGAGGATTGTAAGAAAACACACATGACCATATCCCCACACTTCTGCTCACTTCTCATGAGCATAACTCAATTCCACAGCCACATTAAGTGATCAAAGAGGTTGGCTGGGCAGTAGACTATGAGTGGGCAGTAATTCACCCAGCTGTAAGCCAAAGTTCTACAATAGAGAAAGGACAAGATGGATATTAGGAGACAGCTAACAGTCTCTGCCATATTCCTATTCCATAGCTCTTCTTGACTCCCTTCCTTGACTGCTCAAACCTAGTCATAACTTCATGCTAACAGAACCTGCATTGACTTGGGAAACATCTCCTACATTATAACATTTACCTGTATAGGGCCTTCTAAAGTATGCATTATCATTATCTTCCAACCCAACTAATAGGAAACAGAGACAGAGAATAATAACTTGTTGAGAGTCAGGGAACGTCTGAATTGATTTTTGTTCTTCTTTTTTCTTTGTTTCACTCTAGGTACAACTTGTTCAACTTTTCACCACAACTTCTGGTTCTGCCTCTGCCACTCAGATTATCCTTCTACAATCTGGTAAGATAATTCTCAGAACAAAGTAAAATCATGATACATATACATTAACAAAGGCTCTCTCCTTGAGCAAACAAGTTGGGCATCTCTGAGCCCTCTTCTCAATAAGGTCTGGTCCTTGGGCCTTGTCCTCAAGTCTGCTTGGTCCTGTTGTAGCAAACACTCTATTAAGCCATTAAGGGTATCCTCCCACCCACGACACCATTATCACCTATAACATCTGATTAAATTCCTCATCCCACACCATCCCCCAAGTGTTATCTGATCACCGTGCCTTGCCTTCACCAAGAATCTTCGTAGGTCAATATAACAAGGATTCCCCCTAACCTGGATGTCTCCTGTTAGTAATTTTCTATCCACTGAGCCCTTTCAGTATGCTGCTTGGCTATAAACCCCTGCTTTTCAATGTTGTTTGAGTTGTGCCCCATCTCTCTCTCCCATTACGATAACTTTGACGACTACTATTTTAACACGTGTCAGAATAATTTTGCCTTTTACAACATACAAATATAAATATAAATACATATTAAGGAATTTTTTTTTACTCATATGATACAAGTAATCCATCCCAAGAATAGCTCTGAATTTCTATCTCCAAATAGCCTGTAATACCCATAGTAAAATATCTTACTCCGTTTTCAAAATTGCCAATTCACTGATGAAAGCCATCCTGCATAAATAAGGATTTAGAAATTTTACATGAATTTATTCTCTGCTCTGAGATCAACTATAGAAAAAGTTCATTTCTAAAATGGGGAACAGGGGCACCTGGGTGGCTCAGTGGGTTAAGCCGCTGCCTTCAGCTCAGGTCATGATCTCAGGGTCCTGGAATCAAGTCCCATATCGGGTTCTCTGCCCGAGGGGAGAGAGGGGAACCTGCTTCCCTCTCTCTCTCTCTGCCTGCCTCTCTGCCTACTTGTGGTCTCTGTCTGTCAAATAAATAAATAAAATCTTTATAAAAATTTTTTTTTTAAATTTTAAAAAAATAAAATGGAAAACAGTTTTGCAATAACAGTATCATAAAGGGAAGTCTGACATATTTGGCTACCAAAACATTCATACAATATATTTAAAAATAAGAAAAATAGAATACCAAAGAAAACCAATTTGGGAAAGTACTCATTAAGTATGACAAAGTATCAGCACCTATACAAAATAGTTTATGTAAATGCCTCAAGAATACCTAAGATCCCAGAGACAAGTCACATGAGAGGGAATACAAAAAGTTTCTAGAATTTTGAAAAATACTCAGTCTTTTCTTGATATAATCAAAAAATGAAAATTAGATCATGATTAAGATATAATTTTATATCTGTTAAAATGAAAAAAAATTAAAGTATTGACACCAAATTTTGATGATGTGGTAAAACTAATACATTTATATATAATTGTAACACTTTAATATTGTATCCATGAATTTTCCTGGCTGCAAAATGATAATAAGCTTCAAAAGTCATAAAATATTCATAAGCAATTAATTCAGCAGAGAAAGAATAGCTATCCAAGCAGAAATATTCATTATAGCATTATCAAAAGTAGTAAAAAAGAATTTAGTAAAAGGATGGAAAGGAATGGTTACGTAAATCAGTGAAATATCTAACAGAATACTATGTACTTCTTGACAATAATAATTGTAGAAATATTAAAAATACTTAATATAAGAATCTTAAAAAATATAAAATTGTAATTATACAAGTATACTGACAAAACAAAGACTACAAAAAATATTTCTTAAAAGCTGGGTTCCATTGTTGAAATTGTGAAATGTTTTTTCTTTTAAAAACTGACTTTAATGGGAATACATGATTTTGTAAAAACAGGGAAGAAAATAATGGATCAATGACAAAATGAGTGTAAAAATTGCAAACCTCAGAAACACAAGATTTTAAAAGATCTTTTTATGATGAGTTCAGCCAAAAGACATTAATTAAAACATAACAATGAAATAAACCTATGAAATATATTTTCTTGAAAAACATTACACTTAAAGTGTTACATTTTTACCATTTCTAAAAGAATTTCAAACAGATGATCACCCTAAATAATAACAACAATAAAATAAATTCACAATATGAACTGCTATATCTTAAAGAACCAAATATAAAATGAATCATCTTGGCACCTGGGTGGCTCAGTGGATTAAGCCTCTACCTTTGGGTCAGGTCATGATCTCAGGGTTCTAGGATCGACCCCCACTTTGGGCTCTCTGTTCTGGGGAGCCTGCTTCTCCCTCTCTCTCTCTGCCTGCCTCTCTGCCTATTTGTGATCTCTCTCTCCCGAATAAATAAATAAAATCTTAAAAAGATAAAATAAAATAAAATGAATCATCCTATCCTCAGAATTTAAAACTGCTTGTTTGCTTTATAGTACAAGCATAAATCATATACCTTTAAGACAGATGGATTATGGCAAAACTTGAAGATGAGATGGAAAGAGAAAGAGGAACAGAAACCTACACGTGTAGAATAAATACTACAATTGTTAAGTAAATAATCAACAAATGGCGAAATCCTTTTGCATGACTTTCAGTAACAGACATCATCCCTCTCACATAGCAGATGCCACAAAGAAATCCTGTAATTATCCATACGTAAGGAGAGTTTAAACGAGATTAGAGAATGAAAAAGTTGAGCTTTCATTCGACACACATGTGTCAAATGTAAAACGGTAGCTCTTTAAAAACACTAAATGTTCATCTCCAAGCTGTCAGGTCACAGATGGGAAATGATCTCAAAGAGATCTTTCAAATGTAAATTCTAGATAATTTACTCAAGAACATGGCTTGGGCTAGAAGATATTACTAGTCAGACCTTTGCATGCATTTTTGTATACAAACCCTAACAGCCCATCTGTCTGTAGTTCCTTTTCTTACCCCAATAAAATTATATCCATCTCTCAAACATAAAGATCAGTAAGGGAAATGACAGAGCTAAACAAGAAAACTTATTTTTCTTACACAGTAACAGTGATTTATAACCCACTTAAAAATTAGTAGCCAGACAGAACAAGTATGTTCTTTCCCAGAGGTCAATAAGATCAAGGTCTGGAACATTCTGACGACCTCAATGGCCAACGCAATTAGATTGCCATTATAAACACCTGCATGCCATCTGGCCTTCCTGGGGCTGCCACTGCCATGCATTTCCTTAGACCTGTGTGGTAACAAAGTTAATGATAGGTGCAAATCTGCAGGATATAATAAGTGCAGAGACCATTAAGAGTGTCCTCAGAATCTCCAATTTACATCCTACTCAACTCATGAATAATAGGTTCACTAGTGCACAATATTATTATTAGAATAATCATTTTTAAATGTATACAAAAACTATATTTTCTTTAAAAATCATTTGAGTGTAGTTTTTGATGCTCTTTAATATTTATTACTGAGAAGTGAAAAACTCAAGTAAGTATTGAGCAAAATAACAGAAGCAATGGAATCATTTTATTTTAATGATTTTATACAATAATGCCGGTATCTCCAAGTGTTTTCACATATGTTATCTCACTTAACTCTCAAAAAAATTTGGCAAGTACTGAGGACCTAGAATATTTTACTATTTAATAATGAGGAATTCAGACAGTGAGCTTGGAAAAAAATACCCAGGGTCACAGAAGCAGGACAAAATACAAACTCAGAATTCAAGGGTCCTTTGACTCCACACTGTTTTATTTATTCTATATTTCTTATATGGAATAAAATGTAATGGTTATGATTAATTTTCCAAAAAATACTTAAAAATTCTCAGCATGTATATGTGATACTAATCAAAAGTATGATATCCAGTAGGGAATCTCCAAGAGGCAGATAATAATCTATACTGAGTCATGACATCACAGAATCTACGGTTGAATGGGAACTCATAAATAAGTTCATCTAACCTCACATCAAAAATATAAATTCCTGGGGCGCCTGGGTGGCTCAGTGGGTTAAGCCGCTGCCTTCAGCTCAGGTCATGATCACAGGGTCCTGGGATCGAGCCCCACATCGGGCTCTCTGCTCGGCAGGGAGCCTGCTCTGAGCAGGGAGCCTGCTTCCTCCTCTCTCTCTCTCTGCCTACTTGAGATCTCTCTCTGTCAAATAAATAAATAAAATCTTTATATATATATATATATATATATATATTATATTATATTATTATTAGAATAATCATTTTTAAATGTATACAAAAACTATATTTTCTTTAAAAATCATTTGAGTGTAGTTTTTGATGCTCTTTAATATTTATTACTGAGAAGTGAAAAACTCAAGTAAGTATTGAGCAAAATAACAGAAGCAATGGAATATATATATATATATATATATATATATATTTATAAATTCCCTCAATGATATACTTGATACATAACGAAAAGTCTTCTGCTAAAACAGATCCAGTAGTAGATCAAAGCTCAATCACTACCAAGTCAGAGAATGTCGTTATAGAGAGTTGTAATTAAGAAAAATTCCTTCTGTACATTGAAGATAAACTAATACTTTAAGCTGCCTATTAGTATTTGTTTGTTATTCCACTCCATGGTTCTTAACCTGAGCGGGAAAAGGATGGATTTGCCCACCAGAGAATATCTGGCAATGTCTGGACACATTTTCTGTTGTCAAGGGGTGTTGCTTGCACCCAGTGGACAAGCTCATAGATGTCGCTAAACATCTTGCAATGCACCAGAGAGCCCCTCAACATCAAAAGATTATCCAGCCAAAAATGTATAATGTGCAGAAGTTAAAAATGCCACTTTATGCTAAAAATCTACCTAGAGAATAAACCTAATCCCTCTTCTCATCAACACTTTTCAAATATTTGTTAAAGTTATTCTGTTCCATTGTGTATCTTCACTTTTCAGTGACAAATGTTCCCAAGTCTAAAACTCTTCCTCCTAGGAGCATGATTTTTTGGACCTCTTAGTGGCTTAGTGACTTAGTGATTTAGTGTGGCAAAGGGGTCAGAATTACAGAATGCAATAGAACCACTTATTCCCAGATCTACTTCTGCCTCTAGTAACACTGCTTAGACCTGTAGTATCTTTTATCAACGATTTCACATCTCAACTCAAACTGGACTTGTGATGGACTAAATGAACTAAATAAATTTTTCCTTGAAGTAGTGTTAGAACTGTTCTCTTTACTATCTTTGCAGTTAAGTTCTTCAAACCCCAAAACAAGATTTTATGCATTTCAATTGAATATAATCTTACCAATTTTATGAAATATATTCAATCCATCAAGTTATCCCCCCAATTTGGAGGACAGATATTATTCAATATCTTAATTTTTCTTCCCAACTGTATCATCCAAAAATTTAACACTTTCCAGTTTGAAAATACTGCTCTAAACAAATCTTTAATTATTCCATATTTTATGTTATGTTGCATTAAAATTAGCCTCTTTTAATCCATTCACCTATTCACTAGATCAGCCACTATTTCACAAACATTATTAGCACTTATTCCACCAAGAATTGCATTTATTTGCATTTAGGAGACTGAAAGATAAATAAGTCATGACCTCTGCCATTAAAATGCTCAATAAATATCAATATCAATAAATATCAAAATATCAATAAATAAAGTTTGGATGTTCTACTCAATAAAATAATATGAAATAGTACTATTAAAGCCACATCCTTGCTAATATTCACCAAAATTCATCCTCCTCCTCTTCCATAAAATACCTTTTAGCCAGAAAATGGTTGCCCCACTTGATACTACATGCCCCTCTTGTAGCTGAGTGGGTTACATATTAAATTCTCAATAACAGAATATGAGTAAAAATGAGATTTATTACTTTTCTGACATGGTTTTTAGGAAAGTTCCCTAACATTTCTTATTTTGCTGGCTAGATGAATGTAGCAAGGAAGCCCTAGAGCATATAGCAGCTACAGGAGCTTGGGTTGATGAATGATTTCATAGATAAAAGCCACCACTAGGCAGGAAAATCCACCTAAGATTATTACCTGAGTGCTAAATAATTCTGCATTGCAAGGTTTCACAAGCTCTTTGATCTCACATTCCCCTTGCATGCTTACAAAGTACTGAAAACTCCAAAGAGCTTTTATTTATATGTACTTTATCAATATCATATTGGATATTTTCATCAGAAAATTTAAGAATATTTATTAAGTCATATGATATCATAATAATAAACCAATTATGTGTTAACATTAGTGTCATATTTTAGGAAATAGCTTGTCCCAAAAAATTAGTAAGTACAGTTTACACATTTCTGCATATCTCTTTAGAAGTCTGGTTTAGGGGCACCTGAGTGGCTCAGTCGATTAAGTGTCTGCTTTCAGCTCAGGTCATGATCTCAGGGTCATGGGATCAAGCCCTGCATTAGGCTCCATACTCTGTGGTAAGTCTGCCTCTCCCACCCCCACATGATCTTGCTCTCTTGCAAATAAATAAATAAAATCTTTTTTAAAAACCTGTATATTTTTTTTTAAATCTGGTTTAATACAAGACAGCTGGATTCTTGTTATCTGCTTCTGCATTCAATCTGTTGTAACAGCACATTTTACGTACTCTCTGGAAAATTCCACTGTAACTGTTCCAAGGATGAGAATGAAAAAACTCCACTGTTGGAGTTTGAAAGGAACTCCAACTGTTGAAAGGATGAAAGTGAGAAATAGTAACGTCTTTGGTATCAATCAAAAACTGATTTTGACCTCACAGAGCTTTCAAAGGGTCTCTGCAACTCCCAGGAGTCCTAGGAAAGACACCACTCCATTGTGTTGAGCCATTACATGCTCGATTCTCTGTTTTAGCAGGTTATCCTCTGTAATCAATGTCTTTGCTGCAGTTATATGTATCTATGTTTGTTATCCAAACTCTTTAAAATTTGCTTTTCTAAAGTCTAGATACTTGTCTGACAAGGTTACAACAAATCGTAAGAACATGTCCACTTTTTCTCACAGTTCCTCCAACTGGCACTTGACCACTTGCTTTTGTGAGCAGTTAGACATAAGTTCATTATGTGCTCTTTTTACTGCTTTCTGTACTTTCAAAAACATTATAGGAAAAATGAAATGAATATTCATTAAAGAACTCAAATGTCCATCAGCACTTGAATGGTTAAACAAATTGTGGTAAATCCAAACAATAGAATACTATTCATCAATTTAAAATATGCTATAGATACATGCAACTCTATGAGTGGATCTCAAAATAATTATGTTGCATGAAAGCAGCAGACAAGAAAGCACCTACTCTTATGACTCCACTTACAAAGGTGTCTAATTAACATAAACTGATCTATAGGAGTAAAAAGCAAGTTAGTGTTTATCTGAAGATAAAACAGGGGAATGGAAAGAGGGAAGAATTATAAAGGGTCACAGTGAAATTTCAGGGGTGACATACACCTTCATTATGACTTATGGGTGTACATATATGCCAAAAATTATCAAACTGTACACTGTATGTACAGTTTATTATTATATGTAATTATATGTCAATAAATCTGAGTAAAAATGGAAATATTCTATTATTTTTTCTTTTTTTTTTAAGATTTTATTTATCTATTTGACACAGAGAGAGAGATCACAAGTAGGCAGAGAAACAGGCAGAGAGAGAGGGGGAAGCAGGCTCCCCGCTGAGCAGAGAGCCCAACATGGGGCTTGATCCCAGGACCCTGAGACCATGACCTGAGCCGAAGACAGAGGCTTTAACCCACTGAGCCACCCAGGTGCCCCAAAATATTATATTATTTTTAAGGAAAAGAAGACTTCCAATGAGGTTTCAGAAAGTTAAGAGCTTTCCCTTTTCAGGGCCCAATTTTTTGTAATTTATCAAAATAGCATCCATATTTTTTATCTGACCTGGCTATATGTGACACTGACAACAATAAGTTATTTCTCTCTCCCTTTAACCTCTTCCCTAACCTTAGAGAACACTACATAACTAGTATTCTAGTATTAGTATTAGTACTAGTATTCTGCCACAGAAAGTTACAAAGTTGCATATAAAAAATAGCTCCTATCATCAGGAAATACAGTATTCCCCTTTTAGTGACATATTGTCCCTCCTTTTAGAATAGGGACCCACAGAGACCACTTCATAACATCTTGGCCTTGACAGATTACCAGTCTGAGAAGAGATATCTGTTTTTTCCATTCTAAGTTTTTTCCTAAGTAGAAAACTCCAGCAACAAAGCTACAACTTCTTATGTCTAAGAGTTCTTACTTAGCTTTCTCTATGTGAAAGCTTCCCCAGTAGTAACTCCCAAAATACAGAATTTCAGACTGCACACTTGCTTAAAACATGTGCTTGTGCAAGGACATGCTGCTTCTAAATTTGTCAGAGTTCTCTGTGAACACAAATCCACTGCATGTCATGACTAACTAGTATAAAAATAGAACCTCATCGGCTTCAGTCTCAATTAAGCCTTTTATTAGATACACTCTGTCTCCTTTTATTACTTACCACAGAGGGGGAAACCATTTAGTCAAATACTAGATATAGAAATGCAGGCTAAATTTTCAAATTAGTTTTACCAGAACCAGGGTAGTTTAGCTACAGAAGTCAGATGACTTTACAGGTAGTTATCATAAATTTCATTTGAGACGGAGTCCTTCAACAGTGATGAACAGCTGCTTTTCATGTTAGCGGCAGACAGAATTGTAATAACTACGTGTTACTGTGCTGCTGCCAAGGGACAATTTAAAGACTCCTTTAAATAAGATTCAAAGTGTCTCAACCTTACTAGATCTTACAACCAGTAGAATTCTTTCTGGAAGTTCAGTAAAAGCAGGATTCTTCAAAGAGCATTCATTAATTATTTCCTAACAGTTAAAGAAATGCCTTGAGAATGATTTATTTTGAAGGCAATGAGTGTTCTGGCTTTGAGTCCCAGAGGTAATAATCACAGACCTGATATGCAGAATTGCTGCAGAACTCAAACAAGATATTGACTTCCTTTAACCTATAAAGGATGTCAAAGTTCTGATCAGGGTACAGTCTGATTAAGGGAACTAGCCCAGCTCTAATCTTTACTTAAAAGGTAAATAAAAGGTAAATAGTGATCCTTTTAGTCATTTAAGCCAGCATCACTCTCACTTGGCACAAACATAAAAGTAAGAACAGTAGGAAACAGTTCCAAGACATAATAAAATCACAAACAAATAACATCTCTATAGTACATTACAGTTTTCTAAGTGCTTCATATTCATTATGCACCACCTCAAAACAAATCCAGGCAGTGTAATAATGACTATCCACATCTGGCAGAAGACAAAACTAAATTACAGAAGAAAAGCTGCTAAATGATTTGCCAAAAAGCTACACAGCCAGTATTTTAGCCACAGAACCTAAATTTTCTGACTTCAAATATAGCATTCCTTCTTACTTTGTTTTACTTTCTAAATTATTGATTTATTATAACTATGACTATAAGGTATGACCAATACAGAAACACTTATAAAAGCAGAACAATATAATGTGGAAACTTAAAATTTTCCAAAGTCCCATCACCCAAGACAAGTCTTGATAAAATCTGGGGTATTTCTATGGATATGTAATATATTGACATATCTACTCTCTCAGATCAGATTTTCTGGAAAATGGACTCTGAGATGGCTCAGAATACTGTCTTATTCTCTGGAACAATACCTGTAAGAGAGTGAGGGAAGCAGACTGGCAGAGGGGAGAGTGGAAAAGCAATGTAGTTACAACAGACCTCAGCCAATTCTACAGGGAGATGTAGATCTTGGATGGACCTTTCAAGTGGTACTAAACTGAGATCAGTTGCCCCTCTATAATACAATTCACTAGTCATTAGTCATACATTGCCCTGGGGAGGGGATGGGACAGACAAGACAGTTCTCATGGGCCAAAGACAATTCTAAGACAGGGACTCAGATGTGCACTGTCAGCAGCCAATCTTCCAGAGAGGTGATGGGAGTAAGTCTCTGTGCTAGAGAAAGAACCCCAGCCTTCCCTACAGCCTTCTCTGTGTGCCACACCCATCCATGTGCCTTACAGAACAAGGCTTCCCCTGAGAGATGAGTTCTCTGGGATTTTGCTTAGTCTCTATTCTTGACAAAACAATCAAGAAGAAGGTTGTTGAAACAAACTTAATCACTACTACCACAGCTGGACTCAAAGTCACAATTGACACATACTCTTCCTCTCAATAATTCTTTCTAGATCCCCCTTATCTTTGGCTAACACATCTGCTAAGCTAGACCCTCAAACCTGAAAGATCAAAGCTCCTGGTCACCATGCCTTTCTCAGGCCTTGTCTGGGACACTTGTCCTTTTACCACCAAAACTGGCCAAGAGAATATTAAAAGATAATTCAGTGATAGCCTTCATTATGCACATCAGTCCTACCTCCTCCTGATGATCAAGGTTAATTACCTTCCTAGAGTGGGGAGTCTTTCCCTTGCTCACGGATTTTTGGCCACAGGAGCTCGAATTGGCCAGGAGCAATTTATGGGATTTAAGCTTACATAAAATTGAACTCTTGCACCAAGGTAGAAAGCTTTTTCCACTGAGAACCAGGACTTACAGCAACACAATGCCAAGACTTGTAGAGAAAAGAAGCCCAAGTTCCCCAAGTGGGTATTTAATTAGCTTGACTGTTGTAATAATTCTATTATGCATATGTATATCACATCATCATGTTGTAGACTTTAGTATAAACAGATTTTATTTAAGAAATAAAAGATCAATTAAGTAATTGATCTCAAATATATCATTTTATTTCTTCTTTTTATTATTTATCAATAACTTATTCTTACAATATCTAAAACCACTATGAAGCTATAAGTTCACTAATTGAATAAAAACTTCGAAAAATGACTCTTCACTAAAGTGAGGAAAAATCCACAATTATTACTATTATTAATCATATCATTGTGTATTGCAGATTTAACTTTTTTTTTTTTTTTTTTTTTATAAACATATATTTTTTAGATTTAACTTTTAAAACAATGAACCAGCAGTACTTCAGTTGTTCTCTTATTTTATCACAATCCAAGGTCTACTTCATCTAAAACCATGCATTTAAAATTTCTTTGAATCTTGGCTGACTGACCCTTTTGGTCTTGCCAGCATACAAATTCAAAACTGTTGTTTGTGATAGTCTCTACTTTATTTTTTGAGTTTTTTTTTTTTTAATAAGGTGTATTCTTCATATGCTAGGATGAAAATTTCTTAGTTATTAGCCCAGTGAAGATGTTCATCAATACTTTGTTTATTTTAATAAGGCAAAGTATTTTAACTGAAAAAACTTTTACATTTTCCCTTTTTTGTTCTTAAGAAGTGTAAAAGAGCAATCTTTTCCCCCTCTACATGCACATTATCATGGATAAGCTACTACAGCCTCACCCAGACCTCTATCTGGATCAGGGCAGTTCTGAAAGCTTTCAAGCTAATTTGTTTTCTTTTTTGTTTGTTTGTTTTCAAATTTTTATTTAAATACTAGTTAGTTAACATACAGTGCAATATTGGTTTCAGTGATTTATCACTTCATACAACACCTAGTGCTCATCATAACGAGTGCCCTCTTAATACCTATCACCCATCCAGCCCATCGCCCCACCCACCACCCTCCACCAACCCTCAGTCTGTCCTCTACCCATCTCAACTTATAGGAGAATTCCACTCTACTAACTAATGTCTTTTCAACAGAAAATTCAAAGGCAACTTAGGGAGGCTCTTTCCATTTATTTTAAATAAAAGTGTAATTATTTTCCCACTGGCAATATGTCTTTCAGGAACCATATATTCAGGAGCCTTAACAGTTGTATTATGTATTCGTGTCTTTTTTATTAAATAGAATCTGCCCTTACCCTCCATGCTATTTTAAACCAGGTCCTTTTTCAATGATCTCAATAAATGAAGTTTAAATATCAGTTTGAGATTTTATAAAATTTTATTCTTTTTAAAGTTTATTTAAAATAGGGGTACCTGGGTGGCTCAAGTGGGTTAGAGCATCTGCCTTCAGCTCAGGTCATGATCTCAGGGTCCTGGGATCGAGCCCCGCATCTGGCTCTCTGCTTGCTTCCCCTTCCCTCCCTGTGTCTGCCTACTGGTGGTGATCTCTGTCTGTCAAATAAATAAATAAAATAATTTTTTTAAAGTTTATTTAAATTATATAATTGGTTATTTAGATTTTCTTCTTCTTTATGGAAATAATCAAAACTTCTTGGCTGTAACGTTTTTGGTCAATTCTTAAAATGTAGGTCTGTGAAGAGAGGCTTTAGCTCCCTCTCAATTGATGGGTTTGTCCCACGCCAGCTTCAGAAGATTCTCCCTATTCTACCTTCAACTGTCCTTCATTATCCCACTTTCCCCACGTTAGCATCCCATAGGTTGCCATCCCTTTGCCTCTGTAGTTCATTACTTATGTTCCCACTTTTGCCTAACCCTTGTTCTTTTCAGTTTTTGAACCTATCTTCAGTACTAAACATTATCTTTCTCACCTCCCTCTACCTTCATTCTCACCTCTACCTTCATTTCTGAAGCCCAATAGTAAGACTAGCAGCCATCCACAGAATAGAAGATTTAATATTCTTTAAATGTCCATATTACCCACAATGATCCACAGATTCAATGCAATCTCACTATGTTAAGTGAAATAAGCCAGTCACAAAAGGAAATACTGTATGGTTCTGTTTATATGAAATATCTAAAATCATTAAGTTCATAGAATCAGAGTGGAACAGTTGTTACCCAGTGAGTTGTTAATCAAAGAACATAAAGTTTCAGTCATGCAAAGTGAGTAAGTTCTAGAGATCTGCTGAGCAACACTGTATAACAATGTGTAAAGATACTGTATTACATGTTTTGAAAAATTTTGTTGAGGGTAGATCTCATGTTAAGTGTTTTTAACAAAATAAAATATTTTTAAAGCCAAAATCTAAAATGCTTATAACATTAAGCATTTATTTCTTATTCCTTCTACATGTCCATCATGGGTTGAGAGGAGCTTTATTCCAAGCCTTATACTGTAAGGTACAGGCTGATGATCAGCCATCATTTTAGATTTGCCTGTCTGTGGCAAAAGGACAGAAATGGCAAATGGACATAGCCTACTGAAACCTCCATGTTCTAGTTATACATGGCATTTCAACTCACATTCAATTATCCAAAGCCCCAAAGGAACAAAGACATATAACTTTACCATGCATCCAGGAGGGAAAAAAAAAAGCAGAAATATTTTATATAATCATCTTAGTATTCTTTGTTTTAAAAGTATGAATATCAGGACAGCTGGGTGGTTTAGTCAGTTAAGCACCTGACTCTTGTTTTTGGCTCAGATCATGATCTCAGAGTTGTGAGACTGAGCCCTCCAACAGGCTCAGTGCTCAGCACAAAGTCTGCCTGAGAGTCTAATAAATAAATAAATAAATAAATTCTTTTAAAAATAAATATATAAAAGTATAAATATCAACCAGTATTATTAATTTCAAGTGGGATTCTTAACTATAATGAAATTTAATTAAATATTAAAATGTAAAGACAAAGTAGTTACCTATTACAGAATACATTGTCAAAATTCATATCTATAGAGTTTCGGCAACCTGACCAGTTTGCAAGTTCTTGAAACCTATCTGCAAATCCGGGAAGCTTCTCTTATAGGAAGAGAAAGCTTTTGATTGCCACAGGATGTCTTAAGCCACAGAAGATCAGAAATACTATAAAAAGAGCTGACTTATACAGGTACGTAGAAACCAGCAGAGAAAACTTAATATAGAGACAAAATATCACTTTTTTTTTCCATTCAGAGGAGTCCAATTTTTCTTTTCATTCTTTTATTTATTCCACAAATTTTATTGTGTGCACTGTGTTAGGCAAGGTGTTAATTGCTAGAGATACAGGTAACAAACCAGCAGAGAAATATTAAACAACTAATTACATAATTTATCACTTAATTTCAATTGTGATAAAAGACTGTCCTATGAGATAGCAGTTAAAAGTGCAGAATTTAGGAGCACCTGGGTGGCTCAGCCAGTTAAGCAGTCAACTCTTGATTTCAGCTCAGGTCATGATCTTCCGGTCCTGGAATCAAGCCCTGCATGGAGCTCTGTGTTTAGTAGGAAGTCTAGTTCTCTCTCTCTGTGTCCCTCCCCCATGACTCATGCTCTCTCTCTCTCTCTCTAAAATAAATACATAAATCTTTAAAGAAGTTCTTAAAAAGTGCATAATCTGGTTTCAAGTGATTTTTAAAATTCCAGTTTCTTTTTTTTGTCATATGACCTTGCATAAGTTTACTGAAATATCTCTAAGTCTTGAATTCTTCATCTCTAAATCAAGGACAATGGAATAAGAATATCTGCATTATAAATTTGTTGTGAGAATTGTGATAATATATGTAAAATGTTTTGCACATACCTACTGGAGTTAAATGCTTAAAAGATTTTTACTATTATTTTTATTGCTGCTTATTACAAAAGAAATGTAGGTAGCTATTTCTTCATAAAACTAATAAAACACATTCAATAATAAGTTTACTGAAATCCGAAAACTAAGAAAGACATGACTGCCCAAACAAGAAATATGCAAAAATTAGATTCTTGCTTGGTGAGTCCAAGACTGGGGAGGATTAAGAGACCTAAGTTTTGTCTGGTACAAGGAAGTCAGTAGATAGCTATCAAATCATTCTGAACACCTGTGGACTCAACCAAAGATCTAAGAAAAGAATTGCTGCAACTCTACAAATAGAAAAATGACCACTTTTTGCAAGGTAAGGAGGTGCAGAGAAATGATAGAGGAGATGTATCAGAAATAAACTGTGGAGGAGGGAACTTTTGTAGGCTGGTTACCAGAAAGTGATCTAGCAGCTGAGCACAAAATCAGAACTTTTAGAAGTCTGCCCCAGTTTGGGAGGGCCCTGCCTGAAAGGTGCTCAGGTGATGAACTGGGGTGGAATCCTAGGTGGGACAGTGTGGTCTTGGGATCTCTGAAATCACAGAAAGAACAGGGGTACCTGAGTGGGCAGAGTTCCCAACACTGGAGTTGAGAAGCTGGCTGCCATCAGGGAGCCCAGGAGCAGACTCTCAGCTCAAGGTTGCCATAAACCTCGAACACAGCACAATTGGGCAACTGCTCTCTGAGCAGGGAACATGCAAGCAGCAGAAACACAGCAACCCTCCTTTTTTCCCTGGGAGGAGAGGCAGGGGTGCACACCCCAGGAGTCTGCAGTGTTTGGAAACAAGAAGCAGAGTCCTGTGCCTGAGATAGAAATGCTCAATCACAGGCTAGGGGAACACAGAGTATGGACGGAGACTAGAGAAACAGGAGTGACTAACTGCTTTTCCCTGAGGGCACACTGAGGAGTGGGGTGTGTGATTTTTCAGCTCTGGGACTGGAGATTGGAAGGATGCCATTTTCATTCTCATCCTCTAAAGCTGTGGGGAAAGACTTCAGGGAACAAAAGACACAGAGCAATCTGGAGCTGCTTACTTAGACAGGCCCCCTTGGCAAGGCATTGCAATTCCACCCTGGGCAAAGATACCTGTGAATCAGTGCAACAGGCTCTTTCCCCAGAAGATCAGCACTAAATTTATATCTTCCAGTAGTTAGTCTGAGTTTAAAAAGACAGAGGGTATCAGATTGTATAAAAAAGCAAGACCCATCAATATGCTGTCTGCAAAAATTTACCTCCAGATTGAATGTAAGGGGGATAAAATAATTTATCATGCTAATGGACATCAAAAGAAAGTGAGGGGTGGCAATCCTTATATCAGGCAAATTAGATTTTAAACCAAAGACTGCAATAAGAGATGAGGAAGGAAACCATATTATAATTAAAAGGTCTATCCAACAAGAAGTTCAAAAAATTATAAACATTTATGCCCTAATATAAGAACAGCCAATTATATAAAACAGCAATAACAAAATTAAAGAAACACATTGATAATAATATGATAATCATAGGGGACTTTAACACCCCACTCACAGCAATGGACAAATCATCTAAGCAGATCAACAAGGAAACAAGGCTTTGAATGACACACTGAACCAGATGGACTTCACAGATATATTCAGAGCATTTCATCCTAACGCAACAGAATACACATTCTTCTTGAGTGCACATGGAACATTCTCCAGAATAGATCACATTCTGGGTCACAAAACAGGTTTCAACCAAGACAAAAGATAGGGATCATTCCCTACATATTTTCAGACCACAGTGCTTTGAAACTGAAATTCAATCACAAGAGGAAATTTAGAAAGAACTCAAATACACAGACACTAAGGAATATCCTACTAAAGAATGAATGGGTCAACCAGGGAATACATGGAAACAAATAAAAGTGTAAACACAACAGTTCAAAACCTTTGGGATGCTGCAAAGGTGGTTTCAAGAGGGAAGTATATAGCAACATAAGTCTTTCTCAAGAAACAAGAAAGGTCTCAAACACACAACCTAAACTTACACCTAAAGGAGCAGAGAAAGAGTAGCAAATAAAGCCTAAACCCAGCAGAAAAAGAGAATTAATAAAGATCAGAGCAGAAATCAATGAAATAGAAACCAAAAGAACAGTAGAACAGATCAATGAAACTAGGAGCTGATTCTTTGAAAGAACTAATAAGATGGATAAACCCCTGGGGAGACTTATCTAAAAGAAAAGAGAAAGGGCCCAAATAAATTAAATCATAAATGAAAGAGAAGCAATCACAACCAACACTGAAGAAATAAAAAATTATAATATACTATGAACAACTATATGCCAACAAATTAGGCAATCTAGAAAAAATGGATACCTTCTTAGAGATGCATAAACCAACAAAACTGAAACAGGAAGAAATAGAAAACCTGAACAGACCCATAACCAGTAAGGAGATTGAAGCAGTCATCAAAAATCTCCCAACAAACAAGAATCCAGAGCTGGAAGGCTTCCCAAGGGAATTCTTCCAAACATTTAAAGAAGAATTAATACCTATTCTACTGAAGTTATTACCAAAAAAAAAAAAAAAAAAAAAAAGAAAGAGGCCAGCCTTACCTTGATTCCAAAGCCAGACCAAGACCCCATCAAAAAGGAGAAATACAGACCAATATCTCTGATGAACATGGAGCAAAAATTCTCACCAAGATACCAGCCAATAAGAACCAACAGTACCTTAAAAGGATTATTCACCACATCCAAGTGGGATTTATTCCTGGGCTCAGGTAGTTTTCATTGAATATCCAATGGAAAAGGTAGTTTCAACATCGGCAAATCAATGTGATATGCTACATATAATAAAAGAAAGGACAAGAATCATATGATCATTTCAATAGATGCAGAAAAGTATCTGACAAAGTACAGCATCCTTTCTTGATTAAAACTTTTCACACTGTAGGGATAGAGGGAACACACCTTAATATCATAAAAGCCATATACAAAAAGCCCACAGCAAATATCATTCTTAATGGGGGAAAACTGAGAGCTTTTCCCCTAAGGTCAGAAACACAACAGGGATGTACACTATTACCACTGCTGTTCAACATAGTACTAGAAGCCCTAGCCTGAACAAGATACCAAAAAGAAATAAGAGCATCTAAATCAGCAAAGAAGTCAATCTTCCATATTTCACAGACGACATGATACTCTATATAGAAAACCTGAAAGACTCCACCAAAAAATTGCTAAAACTCATACAGGAATTCAGCAAACTGGCAAAGTACAAAATAAATGTAAGGAAATCAGTTGCTTTTCTATACACTAAAAATGAGAGAGAAGAAAGAGAAATTAATGAATTGATTCCAGGTACAATAGCACCAAAAACTATAAGATACCTAGGAATAAACCTCATCAAAGAGGTAAAGGATCTGTACTCTAAAAACCAGAGAACCCTTATGAAAGAAATTGAGGAAGACACAAGAAATGGAAAAATATTCCATACTCATGGGTTGGAAGAACAAATGTTGTTAAAATGTCTATGCTACCTAGAGCAATCTATATAATCAATGCAATCTCTATCAAAATACCATCAACTTTTTTCACAGAGCTGGAACAATCCTAAAATTTGAATGGAACCAGAAAAGACCCTGAATAGTCAAATGAATGTTGAAAAAGAAAGCAAAGCTGATGATATCAAAATTTCAGACTTCAAGCTATATTACAAAGCTATAATCATTAAGACAGTATGGCGTTGGGACAAAAATAGACACATAGTTCAATGGGACAGAATGGAAACCCAGAACTGGACCCTCAATTCTATGGTCAACTAATCTTTGACAAAGCAGGAAAGAATATACAATGGAAAAAAGACAGTCTCTTCAACAAACGGTGTTGGGAAAATTAGACAACCACATGCAAAAGAATGAAACTGGACCATTTCCTTACACCATACACAAAAATGACTCAAAATAGATGTAAGACCTGAATGTGGGACAGGAATCCATCACAATTGTAGAGGAGAAGACAGGCAGCAACCTCTATGACTTCACCCACAGCAACTTCTTCCTAGACACATCAGCAAAGGCAAGGGAAGCAAGGGCAAAAATGAACTATTGGGACTTCATTGAGATAAAAAGCTTTTGCACAGCAAATGAAATGGTTGACAAAACCAAAAGGCAACTGACAAAATAGGAGAAGATATCTTCAAATGTCTTATGAAATAAAATGCTAAAATCCAATATCTATAAAGAACTCAACACCCAAAGAACAAACAACCAAGAAATGGACAGAAGACAAGTACAGACATTTCTCCAAAGAAGACATCCAAATGGCCAACAGACAAATGAAAAGATGCTCAACACCACTCGGCATCAGGGAAATGCAAACCAAAACCACAGTGATATACCATCAGTCAGAATGGCTAAAATTAACAAGTCAGGAAATAACAGATGTTGGTAAGGATATGGAGAAAAGGCAACCCTCTTACATTGTTGGTGGAAATGCAAGCTGGTGCAGCTACTCTGGAAAACAGTATGGAGGTGCCTCACAAAGTTGAAAATAGGGCTACCCTACAATCCAGCAATTGCACTACTAGGGATTTACCCCAAATATATAAATGTAGTGATCTGAAGAAGCACCTCCACCCCAATGTTTATAACAACAGTGTCCGCAATAGCCAAACTATGGAAAGAGCCCAGATGTTCACTGAAAGATGAATGGATAAAGAAGATATAGTGTAACCATCCATATGTTGTCTACAAGATTTGGAACCTAAGGATACATCCAGAATGAAATTGAAGGGATGGAGAAGCATCTTTCATGCCAATGGGCCTCAAAAGAAAGCTGGGATAGCGATTCTCATATCAGATAAATTAGATCTTCAACTAAAGACTATACTCAGAGATAAAGAAAGACAATACATCATTCTTAAAGGGCCTATCCACCAAGAAGATAAAACAATTAAATATTTATGTCCCCAATTTGGTAGCAGCCAACTACACAAGACAACTGTTAATCAAGATAAGGAGTCATATTGATATGAATACATTAATAGTAGGGGATCTTAACACGTTACTTTCAGTGATGGACAGATCATCCAAGCAGAAAATCAATAAAGAAACAAGAGCACTGAACGACACATTGGACCAGATGGACCTCATAGATATATACAGAACATTCCACCCTAAAACAATAGAATACTCATTCTTCTCAAGGGCACATGGAACCTTCTCCAGAATAGATCACATACTAGGTCACAAATCAGGTCTTAACCAATACCAAAAGATTGAGATTATTCCCTGCATATTCTCAGACCACAAAGCTTTGAAACTGAAACTCAACCACGACAAAAAGTGTGGAAGGAATTCAAACACGTGGAAGCTAAATATCACCCTGCTTAAAAATGTTTGGATCAACCAGGAAATCAAGGAAGAACTTCAACAATTCACGGAAACCAGTGAAAATGAAGACACTTCAGCCCAAAACCTGTGGGATACAGCGAAGGTGGTCTTAAGGGGGAAATACATAGCCATCCAAGCTTCCCTCAAAAAAAAAAATTGAACAGTCCAGAATACACCAGTACTCTTTACACCTTAAAGAACTGGAGAATCAACAACAAATTAAGCTAACCCCACATACAAAAAGGGAAATAATCAAGATTAGAGCAGATATCAATGAGATAGAAACTAGAGATACAATAGAACACATCAACGAAACTAGAAGCTGGTTTTTAGAAAGAATCAATAAGATAGATAAACCATTGGCCAAAAAAATCCAAAAGAAAAGAGAGAGGACCCAAATTAATAAAATTATGAATGAAAAGGGAGAGATCATGACTAACATCAAGGAAATAGAAACAATCATCAGAAATTATCATCAACAGCTATATGCCAATGAGTTAAGCAAACTAGATAAAATGGTTGCAATCCTGGAAACCTATCAACTTCCAAAACTTAATCAGGAAGAAATTGACAACCTGATTCGACTAATATCTAGTAATGAGATTGAAGCAGTGATCAAAAACCTCCCAAAAAACAAGAGCCCAGGACCTGACAGATTCCCTGGAGAATTCTACCAAAAATTCAAAGAAGAAATAATACCTATTTCCTGAAGCTGTTTCAAAAAATAGAAACAGAAGGAAAACTTCCAAACTCTTTTTATGAAGCCAGCATTACCCTGATCCCCAAACCAGGCAAAGACCCCACCAAAAAAGGAAAATTTTTGAACAATATCCCTGATGAATATGGATGCCAAGATTCTCAACAAGATCCTAGCTAATAGGATCCAACAGTACATTAAAAAGATCATCCACTATGACCACATAGAATTTATCCATGGGATACAAGGTGGTTCAACATTAGCAAATCAATCAATGTGATAGAACAAATCAATAAGAGGAGAAAGAAGAACCACATGTTCCTCTCAATTGATGCAGAAAAAGTATGCAACAAGATACAGCAATCATTCCTGATTAAAACGATTCAAAGTACAGGGATAGAAGGAACATCCGTCAACTTCATAAAATCTATCTATGAAAAACCCACAGCAAATATCATCCTCAATGGGGAAAAGCTGACAGCCTCCCCTTTTAGATCAGGAACACAACCAGAATGTCCACACTCACCACTGTTACTCAATATAGTACTAGAAGTCCTAGCAACAGATCAGACAACAAAAAGAAATAAAAGGTATTCAAATTGGCAAAGAAGAAGACAAAGTCTCTCTCTTCACAGATGACATGATACTTAAATGGAAAACCCAAAAGACTCCACCCCAAAACTACTAGAACTCATATAGCAATTCAGGAATGAGGCAGGATACAAAACCAATGTACAGAAATGTGTTGCTTTCTTATACAATAACAATGGAAAAAATAGAAAGGGAAATTAGGGAATTGATTCCATTTCCTCTAGCACCAAGAACCATAAGATACCTGGGAATAAACCTAACCAAAGAGGTAAAGAATCTGTACTCGAAGAACTATAGAACACTCATGAAAGAAATTGAAGACACAAAAAGACAGAAGAACATTCCATGCTCATGGATTGGAAGAATAAAGGTTGTTAAAATGTCTATTCTGTCTAGAGCCATGTATACTGTCAATGCCATCCTGATCAAAATTCCACCTGTGTTTTTCAAGGAGCTAGAACAAACAATCCTAAAATTTGTATGGAACTAGGAGAACCCACGAATTGCTAAGGAAATGTTGAAAAAGAAAAACAAAACTGGGGGCATCGCGTTGCCTGATTTCAAACTTTACTACAAAAAAGCTGTGATCACCAAGACAGCATGGTACTGGCACAAAACAGACACAGAGACCAGTGGAACAAAGAAGAGAGCCAGATATGGACCCTTAACTCTATGGTCAAATAATCTTTAACAAAGCAGAAAAAAATACACAGTGGAAAAAAGTCTCTGCAATAAATGGTGCTGAGAGAATTGGACAGCTATATGTAGAAGAATGAAACTCGACCATTCTCTTACACCATACACAAGGATAAACTTGAAATGGATAAAAGACCTCAACATGAGGCAGGAATCTTTAATATCCTAGAGGAAAACACAGGCAGTAAACTCTTCCACATCAATTACAGCAACTTCTTTCAAGATATGTCTCCAAAGGCAAAAGAAACAAAAGCGAAAATGAACTTTTGGGACTTCATCAAGATCAAAAGCTTCTGCACAGCAAAGGAAACAAAGAGGCAACCCATGGAATGGGAGAAAATATTCGCAAATGACACTACAGACAAAGGGCTGATATCCAAGATCTATAAAGAACTCCTCAAACTCAACACACACAAATCAGATAATCATGTCAAAAAACGGGCAGAAGACACAAACAGACACTTCTTCAAAGAAGACATACAAATGGCTAACAGACACATGAAAAATGTTTATCATCATTAGCCATCAGGGAGATTCAAATCAAAACCACATTGAAATACCACCTTACACCAGTTAGAATGGCCAAAATCAACAAGACAGGAAACAACAAGTGCTGGAGAGGATGTGGAGAAAGGGGAACCCTTTTACACTGTTGGTGGGAATGCAAGTTGGTGCAGCCACTTTGGAAGACAGTGTGGAAATTCCTTAAGAAATTAAAAACAGAGCTACACTATGACCCTGCAATTGCACTACTGGGTATTTACCCCAAAGATACAGATGCAGTGAAAAGAAGGGGCACCTGTACCCCAATGTTCATAGCAGCCATAGCCACAGTCACCAAACTTTGAAAGAACCAAGATGCCCTCGAACAGACGAATGGATAAAGAAGGTATGGTCCAGGAGCTCGTGGGTGGCTCAGTGGGTTAAGCCTCTGCCTTCAGCTCAGGTCATGATCTCAGGGTCCTGGGATCAAGCCCCACATCGGGCTCTGCTCAACGGGAAGCCTGCCTCCCCCTCTCTCTCTGCCTGCCTCTCTGCCTACTTGTGATCTCTCTCTCTCTTTCTCTTTGTCAAATAAATACCTAAATAAAATATTTTTTTAAAAAAGAAGGTATGGTCCATATAATCAATGGAGTATTATGCCTCCGTCAGAAAGGATGAATACCCAACTTTTGTATCAACATGGATGGGACTGGAAGAGATTATGCTGAGTGAAATAAGTCGAGCAGAGAGAGTCAATTATCATATGGTTTCACTTACTTGTGGACCTTAAGGAATAACACAGAAGACATTGGGAGATGGAGAGAAGAAGTGAGTTGGGGAAAATGGGGAAATTGGAGGGGGAGACAAACCACGAGAGACTATGGACTCTGAGAAACAAACTGAGGGTTTTGGGGAGGTGGGAGGGTGAGCCTGGTGGTGGATATTATGGAGGGAATGTATTGCATGGAGCACAGGATGTGGTGCATAAACAATGAATGGAACATTGAAAAAAATAAATTAAAATTTTTTAAAAAGATGTAGTTTATATGTACGATGAAATACTACTCGGCCCTCAAAAAACTGAAGTCTTGCCATTTACAACAATGTGGATAGAACTAGAAGGTATTATGCTAAGCAAAATAAGTGAATCAGAGCAAGACAATTTTCATAGGATCTCACTCATATACGGAATTTACAAAACCAGATCACAGGGGAAGGGAAGGAAAAATAAAACAACAAAATCATAGAGGGAGACAATAAAAGATTCTTAATCATAGGAAACAAACTGAGGGTTGATGGAGGCAGGAGGGTGGAAAGATGGGGTGATGGACATTAAGGAGGGCAGCGGACATAATGAGCAGCAGGAATTATATAAGACTGATGAATTCCTGAATTCTAGCTCTGAAACTAATAATATATTATATGTTAATTAACTGAATTTTAAAAAACTAATATTGTTGAAAAAAATTTTTTTTAATTTAAAAAAAATCAACCACTATTTTTTCAATAATTAACTAGTTAATAGATATTTAAAAATGAAACACTTTTTCGGGCTGAATGAGAAATTTCCATGTGATACATATTGGTGTTGTCTATGGCCATACCACCCTGAACGCGCCCGATCTCGTCTGATATATATTGGTGTTGTTTCTAAACTTTGAGAGTTTGGCACAAGAGACATTAAAATATTATTTAAATATATAGCTTCTTTCTAAATTAATACAACCTAATATCCTATTAAAATGTTAAACATTCAAAATAAAAAATATAATAATCTTCAGAAATCTATGTTAGTATACTTGATTTAGCAGAGAAGTTTACAGGTGAATAGTGGTCAATGCTGATAAACATCTTTTCTCCATATCTCATCTCATTTCTAGTCAATGAAGAAAATACTGAAAAAAGGACAAAATAGCATCCTGCCATATTTTCTTTGATTTTCTAATAAAGTAAATAAGTCAGGTATGATTTTCAATTGCCATGAAGAAAGTGAAACACCCAAATCCTAAAGCATTTGCCAGATCAAGTTTTGTAGGGTTTTAACTTCCATTTAAATGATTTCTACAATTAAAATGTTATTCATCTACTTATGTAGTCAATTTCCATATTTCCTAGAATGAACAGGTTAGCAACAGAAAGACTAGCAACACTTGTATTGGGGTTACTAGTCACAAAGCACTCTTTACATATACTAACTTACATTCTTTTTAAAACTGAAAAGTAAGTAAGGCAGATCATATTGTCCCTCATTTTTCCAATGAGGGAACCAATGGTCTTAAAATGTAAGTGACTTGCTGAAGATCAAATGTGAATGACAGATCCTGATTAAAACATTCGATGCTCATTTTATGGCCTGGAACACACATGTGTTATTGAGGAAACCACAGACCTCCAGGGAAAGAGAAGAAATCCAAGTACAATACAAGGAAGTGGGGATAGTGTTAACACTGGCTTTATCTTTGTCAACTTCAGTTTAAACATTTGTTGAGTGTAAGAGGTTTTTAATAGTTCTGTAAAATAGCAGTATATTAATATAGTTCACTATTCTTTCCCCTCCACTCTAGTCATAGTGATTGAATTAATGTGCCTATAATTGCAGACTACTTGTGAGTGCACATTTGCATGGTATACACCAAAAAGTGATCCAAATTTGATGCCAGGTTGGGAAGACACAGTTGGAGCCCCCATCACCATTTGCCTCACCAGCTGGCACTGGCTGACAAGATGCTGCCAGATGGGTCTTCATGAACCTCCTAAATTAACAGTGAAATTGAGAGCAGTGTCATCAAATATGTCATTACAGCTAAAAACAAGAAAACGACACTGCATACCTATTTGATACACTGAATCAGCCTTAAATCACAATTAAAGTATCTCTTAAGAAAACTGGAATGAAAGGTTTAAAAAAAAAAAAAAGTACCTTATGCTGCAAACCTGTCTCTTACACCTACGATAAAACTTTTATGCAGAGGACACTTCAAGAGACAGCAGTGTCTTTTTATACTTGATTGATAATCACTCTCTAGGTTTTACATAAAAGAGAAAGAAAAGATGGTACTGGGTAAAGAGGTCTGCAAAGAATGTGGCAGATTCAGAGAACTGGCAAAAAGAGACAACTTTAAAACCCATTTGTAATTAATGTGGGAGCACATACCACCTTGTAATGTAACTGTTGTTCTCATAGTTTTGTTCTTGCTAAAACAGTATAATGAAATGATGCAGATTTCAGAACAAGATCAACCTGATTTGAATTCTAGGTAACTGCCATGTACATGGTCTTGAGTAATTTACTAATTTCTCTGGGCCTTGTTTCTTCATACTAAATAAGGCTGATATCTACATATCAAGGTTACTAAAAGAATTAAATGAGATTTTAAATACATATGTGTATATTCAGCACAGAATAGTAATATAATTAATGATAACTGTCATTTTTATTTTCATCATGTAATTTTGAGATTTACCCAAAGGCTAGCAATTGCTAAGAAAAGATAATAGAATCTTTCTCAAAAGAATAGTGGATGAGTGGATGAATGAAAACATAGAAATACCAAAGTTATATAAAAAAATGCCATGTGCCACACTAGCACAGTGAGATGGCAACAACACAGTAAAAAAGGTCAAATGCTAAGTCTGTGCTTTGTTAATGAAGGAATAACAATTCTTTATTTGATTTAAAATGAAACTCCCAAACCAATAACCTCTAGTCAGAAGTTTATGAATATTCAGATTTTAAATTTTCTCAGGACATAAACATACATATAGCAAGATCTTACTCATATTCAGTATGAAAGTAGCATTTGTATTGTTTTTTTCCTACACAGTATCTCCCAGATTGCAACTATATACGTTTGCATGGGCACTTGATTAATGATGACTTATTCTACTAGATTCAAAGCTCTGTGAAAGCTAGGGCTGGGTCTCTCTGACTTATTTTTTTTTTTTACAATGTGATTATTTTATTTTATTTTTTTTAATGGTTGAAAATTGTAGCTTTATTTTTTTTATAATTTTTTAATTTTTTTATTTTTTATAAACATATATTTTTATCCCCAGGGGTACAGGTCTGTGAATCACCATTCAGTTTCTGGCACAGTGGCTAGTGCATAGTGGACACTCAAAATAATCATTCAAAAAACAGAAATTAGCCTCTTCATATTTTAAGAGCACACCAAGGGATCAGCACTATATTTTCAGGTTTAGTCTTCCTTATTAAACAATTAGACTTTGAAAGAACTGTAAATATAGAAGTAATAGATCATTTTAGACACTCAGGCACACTTTTGTTTGCATATCTTATAGATTTTTCAAAACCAATGTCAGAAATGGAGACCTAAAATGGCATTCTGGGGTGCCTGGGTGGCTCAGTGGGTTAAAGCCTCTGCTTTCCGCTCAGGTCATGATCCTGGGGTTCTGGGATCAAGCCCCACATCGGGCTTTCTGCTCAGCAGGGAGGCTGCTTCCTCCCCTCTCTCTGCTTGCCTCTCTGCCTACCTGCGATCTCTGTCAAATAAATAAATAAAAATCTTATAAAAATAAAATAAAATGGCATTCTGCTTTCAACTAATGATCCTACAGAAACTGTGCTCTGACTCCCTCATTTTAAAAAATCTCTCAGGATGCTCTTCTTTTCTGGTGGCCCAATGAAAAGACACTGATGCTTAGGGGAACTGAGACCAGAGCTAGAGACCATCTCTTGTCTGAGACACTAATGTTTTTTTTTTTTTTTTAAAGATTTTATTTATTTATTTGACAGAGAGAGATCACTAGTAGGCAGAGAGGCAGGCAGAGAGAGAGAGGAGGAAGCAGGCTCACCGCTGAGCAGAGAGCCCGATGCGGGACTCGATCCCAGGACCCTGGGATCATAACCTGAGCCGAAGGCAGTGGCTTAACCCACTGAGCCACCCAGGCGCCCCTGAGACACTAATGTTTTAAAAACAGAAGGAAGTTCCAAAAGTAAAAATTCCATTCCATAATCCCCAGACTCAACTACATTTACCCACCCATGATTTGGTCCTGGTCTCTGACATCAGGATCAAGAACCATATGCCAAAACAAAACAAAATATCAAAAACTTTGAGGAGCACCTGGGTGCTTCAGTGAGTTAAAGCCTCTGCCTTCAGCTCAAGTCATGATCCCAGGGTCCTGGGGGCATTGGGCTCTTTGCTCAGCAGGAAGCCTGCTTCCCCGCCTCTCTCTCCCTGCCTCTCTGCCGACTTGTGATCTCTCTGTCAAATAAATAAATAAAATCCTTTAAAAAAAAAAAAAACTTTGAAAGAAAAAGCATTTGGTATGGTTTTCAAATAGAATAGAACTTACGGACAAGAGTCCATATCAAACTGCTGGTATTCACACAAACAAACACACACAGAGTTCTCTGTTCTCAAACAAGTCTGAAGATCCATGATATATAATAATTTTTGGTGAAGTTAAAGATACCTCCTTCATATGGCTATTTTAAGGAGTAAATGAGATCACACATATGAAATACCAAGTCGAAATTGGAATCTACTGAATGCTGGCCAGAATGAAGCAGTTTGTCCTTGATCAATGAGGAATGAAGGAATTGAGATCACTTAAGAACCAGCTCTCAATCATTGGCACTCGAGAACTGAAGATGTGTTTTCTGCTTAACCCTCTTATGCCCTCAGAGATATTCCAAATTTAATCAATTCCCACCATCTCCACCATCCCCAGCTGGTGCCAGCCACTATCATGTCTCTAGACCTGTGCCTTTCAAACTTTTAACTTCTACCTTACTTCCCCTTGTCTCCTCTGCCCCACCTTCACACTCCCCATCTCCCAATTTGGTCTATTATCCAAAGAGCAGCCAAAATGATCCTTTTACAATAAAAATTTAATCTGGTCACTCTCCTCCCAACACCCTCAAATAACTTCCCAGGAAAACCTAAGTTCCTTATAATAGCTACCTCTCCAAGCACACTTTCTTACACTTCACAATATCTGATGTTATACTTTATATTTATTTATTCCCTGTTCTTCCTAACAGAATGCAAGCTCTATGAGAATAAAAACTATATAGGTTTTCTTATTCTATCCCTAACATCAAAAAGAACCCATGAACATTATAGACATCTAATGATTATTTGTTAAATGAAAGACTGTATGAGTATTTCTTATCTATATTCAAATAAGTATTTGAGTATTTCTTATCTATATTCAAGTCATAGGTGTTCAGGACAGATCAAGTCAATAAAAAAAGAAATCCTAATTACAGATGTAAGGAAGACAGAAAACAGTTTTTAGTGGCAGAGCCAAAGGAATCAAAATAGAAAAATTTGAAATGTAGAAACATATATAAAAGCTACAGTGTATTTCTTTTCTATTGTTGTATAACAAATTATGGAATCTGCTTATTGGTTCATGGTTCTGTAGGTCAGTCTCTAGGCTTGTAAAGTCTCTGCTTGTAAAGCAGCAGCTCCTGTGACTAGATTAAGACCTACCCAGATAAACTCCCTTTGGTTTAACTCAGGTCATCTGATCAGCAAACTTAAGCACATACATAATTGTGGGCATATTATATTATATTCACAGTTCCAGAGATTAGGGCAGGAAATCATAAGGTGGGAGGCATTTTAAAATTCTGCTCATCACAAATTACTGATTCCAAACCAGAGGTACTCAATAAAACACTTAGAAGTGTTGCTCTTTGGGATTTCCTTCTTACCCTTATAATTAATTAGCTTAAGCCTCAGACTTTCCACTTAGAAGTACGGCAGATATCTTTTCCTTTTATCCTGGTAGCTATGCCTTTGCAGTGAGGCCTGCAGACAACTGAGCTGAAACCTATAAAGGAAGTATCGTATCGTGCTGCAGATGAGAGAAAAAAGGCTAAATTTCCCTGAACCCTCTCCTCCATCTAATTTCTCATAGACATCAAGAGTCTTTCTGCAAAGAAAGGATGCACGAATGCCCACCTCCCAGACATTGATTCCATTTTCTACAGGCTTAAATGACTGTGTTTGTTGTCAACATGCTGCGTGGAAACATATTTCTAATTTTTTTGTGTGTGGTACCTTATATTTTTCAAAATGCTTTACCATACTTAATCTTCATCATGACCCTATGAAGTAAAATTAGGCAATCACTGTTATCTCTAACAAATGAGGAAACTGGTGCCCAGGATGATTACATCATTTGTCTGTAACCCCCGAGAATTTATTGACAGATTTGCTACTAAAAATTTCATCTCCTAATTCCTAGGCCAGTGCTCTTCTACCTCTAGAAGCAATGCCAGAAGATAGTTCTCCTATGCAAAATTTCCCCCTTGATGGGGCCTGCTGGTCTTCTGGGCCTATCTAACCTTGTTTACACTGGGTGAAATTTAAGAAAACTGTCATGAATTGTTTGGTTAGTGCCCTTAACTGCAGATGTTGGGTTTTACCACAGTGCAATAAAGGAAAATGCTCAAGTGAAAGAGGAAATATAAGAGGAATTGCATCTTGAATAAAAAGGGTTATATCTCAAGGAATACTAAGAGGGACTCTCTTAGAGTGCCATCTCACCCACAAGCAAAACAGGTCACTGCAATAGAGGGATAGGAGCTAGGGAGGCATGTGGGGAAAGTCCTAGTTGTTCAAGCAGCTATGGCCTGCCAGGGTGAATCCACATATAACACCAATCAGAATAGGTCAGCAAAAAAATCAATGACCAAAAGTATCTACTATCAGTAATACTCATATCAAGAACACTCCGTAAGAGAATTTGATTGCAAAAATCCATTCTCACTCACAATTGATTTAAATCATAATACACAGCTTCCTGACAATTTAAAATCCAAAGAAATGCTGTCTATATACAGAATTACTAAGTAACAAAATATATAGAGCTTAAGGGTGCTGGCTTTGGGGGGCACCTGGTGGTGCAGTGAATTAAGTGTGGGACTCTTGGTTTTGGCTTAGGTCCTAATCTCAGGGGTATTGAGATCAAGCCGCAGGGCATGTTCTGTGCTCAGCTCAGAGTCTGCTTGAGTTTCTCTCTCCCTCTCCCTCTGCCCCTACTGCTTATGCTCACTTTCTCTGGGAACAAACTTACTTGTTATACCAGTTCCATCACTTATTGTCTGTGAGTCTGGGAAATTTACTTCACCCCACTAGGCTTTCATCTCCTCATCTATAAACCTGGAAAGACAGCATTACCAACTTCTGAGTGCTATTGTGAGGATTAAATCAAATAATGTTTGTAAAGTGCTTAGCTCATAGTAAACACTAATTAAGTGTTTGCTATTGTTAGTATTGTTACTTAGCATTAAAGAACATGTCTTACACTTTTTCCAATTTATTAGCATAAATATCATGATGAGTCTCATGCATTAGATTAGGGAAACTCATTTATAATTATTAAAATATGGAAGGTGATAGTGGGAAAATTTGTGTTTAAATTTTTGTTTTTAAAAACAATATTTAATTAGTAAGATTTTATCTCAGAAAAAGCAAACCATATTGCTAGGCAATTATATCTGTTTGTAAACATTAACTACCAGAATATATATGAATATATTTAGCTATTATGTATCACCCAAAACAGTTTTTGTAAGAAAAAAAATAGTGGGTGGAAGATGTGGCAGAAAATACTGGTTTTAAGATTAAGTGTGAAATGTGTTGGAAATTCACCATGGAAACTTTGTAAACAGCCAAACAACCCAAAATCTAGCCAAAATTACAATTCTTCTGGATTTTATAAAGCAGGTTCTCTGTCCTAGTGTTTCAAAGCCTTAACAACTAATAATGTTTTAAAGAGATAATTCTCCCTTCCCAGATGTTGAAATTAAAATGCTTCAATATGTCTAAATTGTCAAATCAGTCCCTGCATAAAAGTTTTAGAGGTCAAACTTCAAGTCCAACCTTTTTTGCAGTCTCAGTAAAGAGTACTACCTGATTGGCCTGGGAGTTAAAAAAGGTAAAAAAGATTTCTTTCAAGCCACTGGCCACCTGTTCCAGGGCATCTCTACTTCTCCTATAATAACTTTTAGGGGTCATAGGCTCTCATGAGTTAAAAGGCATAGATTTCCTAAGGGAGCATGCTCCTAATTCTACGCCTAACAATAGAAGAACTTCATATCATTTTATAAGTAGAAAACAAGTTTGGCCAATGACAATAATCTTCGACTGATACTAGATAACCAGAACTACCAGTTTAAATCATCTTAAAATACATCAAATTTTTTTTGATCCCAGCAAACATTTATAACTCCACAAAGTACTTTAGATAAAAACTCATCATGTTAAGCATTAATGTAGAGGGGAAAAAGTTACTTTAAGATCCAGAAAGAAACGGGATTCACCTCAGACCAAAAAGCAAATTAACTTTTTTTGCAACAATCCATAGATTCCTAAATGTCGTACAGTATAAGAGGACACTGGAACTCAATTCTTTACTATGGGCATCTCAACAATTATTCCATTTCATATTCCTCAGATCCCATTCTCTTGGTCATCTGTGCACATTCAGAGCCTTATATTCCAAAATACCCCTCAACTCTACATACCAGTGGTGGGAGATACCAAGTGGAAAGGTTAGGGACATCCCCCTTGAGTTCCCAACTTGTCTCTTATTTCTGTAACTGAAATTTTGGTGTGCCCAAGGTTGCACAGTCCCTCACAAAGAGATTTTCAGAGACCTGTGAGTCCTACTGATATCATCTCAGTATCACCAGCATTATTCTCATTCTCTATCTCCCACATCATTGACACAACAACATTTTATGAGAGCCCCCAAACCAGCATTGGCAAGGTTAGGAGACGACAGATAGAGGGAGATAAAGGATACAAGTAGAATCTTATTCTACGTGAATTTTCTATCTAGCAGCACAGGATGGTGGCCAAGTAGATGTTTTATTCTTTTCATTGAGTAGATGAGGAATAGAGCCAAGAAATACAGATCCAACTCTTTAATGACTTCAAAGAGATGGAAGGGGTGGGAGTGGGAGGAATCCAGGCTCTGAAGTCTACTCTATTTTGGAACAAAAGAGGATCCAATTTGTAAGGATCAATGGCCTATGTGGTAAAATTTTAATGGGGGGAAGGGGCACACTAGGCATGGAATGTTCCGAAAATATCACCAGTAAGTGTTAGTTCACCATTCTTTTTTTTTTTTCCCAGCATTTTATTTATTTATTTATTTATTTATTTATTTTATAGAATGTATATTCTATAAATATGTAGTAATTATCACTTTCACCTCAGCAGCCATATCCCTGAGGAAGTGATCTCTCAGCCTCTTTCCAGTTCACAGTATAGAAACGTAGACACAAGCCCTTACCCAAAGCACAGCTAGTTAGAACCTTTGGCATTTAGTACAATGTTAACAGCCCAAAAGCTTGTGAATAAGAGAGTAGAAAGTAAAACTTAACATATGCATTATACTGGGACCAAATATGACTAGAATACCTCTGTGTCTTGGGCTACCCCATTACCAAGAGTTCCATGGTAGGTTCCCATCTCCTCATCTCCCAGGATTTAGGAACTAAACCCATCAACTCACAGTGGGCGTGTCTTTCAATGCTTTCTTCACAGACTGAAGCCTCTCAGAAGTGTGTGGGATTTTCTTGGGTCAAAGCTCCGGGGTGTGATTATTTCTCCTACAGCCACAATAAATACAATATGCCAGTTAAAATATAGAATAGAAAAGAGCAATGTGACAAAAAGTACTAAATCTTATACTATATTACTATGTAGAGCAGTTTAGCTTCTTCTACAATGCCAAAGGTCTCCATTCCAGAATAGGATTTTGGCTTTTCCATTTGTACAACCAAAATGTAAATGAAGAGTTTTTTTCTAAATGCAAGAGCAATTTGCTACCCCTCAAACAAAATCAGAAAACCTATCAGCGATTTTTTAAATTTTTCATTCAAATTCAATTTAGTTAACATATAACATAGCTCTGTCTACCAACAGCCATCTCCCAGGCATAAAAGATCCCAAAGTTGGGACACCTGGGTGGCTCAGTGGGTTAGGCGTCTGCCTTCAGCTGAGGTCATGGTCTCAAGGTCCTGGGATCGAGCCCCACATCGGGTTCTCTCCTCAGCAGGAGCCTGCTTCCTCCTCTCTCTCTGCCTGCCTCTCTGCCTACTTGTGATCTCTGTCAAGTAAATAAAAAATAAATTAATTTTTAAAAAAAGATGCCAAAGTTGTGAAAATGTGGCATTTTCTTAGGTAGAGCAGAGTACAGTGTAATGATTACTCAATTTAATCCTAACAACAAACCTATGAAGCAAGTATTATTTCTCCATTTTCATAGAAAAGTAGACTGATCTGAGAAAGTCCAGTAATTTTTTCCAGTTGTCCAGGCCATCTGACTGCGTTGTTTTTGGTAGACAGTTCAGACTAAGAATGTGACCATGGTAATGACATGGAGAAATGTGATTTAGCAAAAAGGAAAATGGAAAATTCAGACAAGACCCACAGAAAGACACCAAAGCTAAAGTGCACCCATGGGGGAGTTTATACATTCATCTTCAGACCTACATCTGTGAGAGCCAGTATAACCTAGGCAACCAACATCCCTGATGGCTTAGCTTGAGTTTAGCTTTAATATGTTAATCAGTTCAAACTGCCTCTGGAGTCTTGAATATTTGGTGTTGAAGATTTATTCTTCTCTCCTAATGTATTCATTTTCTGAAATCATTTTTAAATTATTTTATTGGTTCATGTTGAAGAAGTCTGAAGTCAAAACGCTGAAGTCATTTACCCTGATTTGTGAAGGCTGACAATACTATTATTATTTTTGTGCTCAGTTTGTGTCTCCTGTCATTGCTATTGGCATGAGCTGATGAGTTTCCCAGGATAAGCCACCAGACATGTCATTTAATCATATGTACTTCATGCATCTGTGGTGCAGTAGGAACTGGACTTATTTATAACTATGACTGTAAACCTCTTAACAGAGTTAACCAAAATCATATCTTGAATAAGAAGCTCGATTTAAAACCCATGCCTTAATTTCATGATAAAGAGGGACAAATAAAAAAATACCAGAATTGCCTTTGTGTAAGAAACAGCTCCTGCAGAGTCTATTGAAAAAAAAAAATCTAGATTTCTGATGACATATAAACTGACAATAACAGGTCCACCCTATATACCTCTATTTTGATACTGGTTTTGATTTCCTAATGAGGCCATTTAAAAACTCCAAAAGTTCTGGAGGTGTACTGCTGAATATACTTAACACTACTGAACCGTACACTTAAAAATAGTGAAGATGATAAATTTATGTTTTTTACCCCAATTTTAAATCTTTTTATTAAAATTTTTATTAAAGATATTAAAAGTACTCCAAGACAATGAAACCATTAAAGTTATTTATGCCACAAAGCCATTACAATTATTTGTGCCTCAAAACTCCATGCATCAAACAATAATTGTCATAACAACAATAACGATAATGCTAATTTTAAAATATTGGTTTGAGGATACTACCAGTTGTCATGGGTAATATATAAGTATCATCATTGTATTAGGTTCTAGACATTTTATTTAAAGGATAAAGATAATCACATCTGAAAAATACTTCCATTAATGTCTTCAAAAGAAAAAAATACCATACAATTTCACTGGTATGTGGAATGTAAAAAACAAAACAGATGAGCATAGGAGAAGGAAAGGAAAAATAAAATAAGAACAGAGAGGGAGGCAAACCATGAGACTCTTCACTACAGAGGGTTCACAAACTGAGGACAGCTGGAGAGAAGATGGCAGGGGGTGGGCTAAGTAAGTGATGGGCATTAAGGAGGGAGCCTGTGATGAGCACTTGGTGCTATAGGTAATTGATGAATCACTAAATTCTACACCTGAAATTAATACTACATGGTAACAAACTTGAATTTAAATAAAATCTTGGAAGAAAAAATAATAATAAAATAAAATAACAATGATAGCCTCTCCTCAAAAAAAGTAAATTTTTTTTATTAAAATTGTATGCTTCATATACTAGCATTCACATGCTAGAAAACTTTTTCTCTAGAGACCTGGAATAAAGTGCTTATATTATGCTTACTCTTAAGAGGAGATTATTGAAGATAAATTCAAAGTTTACAAAGATATGAGAGAACAATAGTAATTATTGTAAAACCTGAGAAACAAATGTGCGTATTTTAAATTCTGGTTGTGAGACAACATAATCAACAGGATTTAACCAATGAACACAGGAATCACAGTATAATACAAAATTTACAATTATCAAATTTTGCCGTTTTCCAAACTAAGGATTAAAATTATTATAAAATTGTAAAAACAACATTTTTAAAAACAATAAACAAATGGGCAAAAATAACATGGTCTTTTCCAAAACATATTTTAAATATTAAAAAAACCTTTATGCCCCCCCAATATCTAATGTGTTATAGGTCTCTCCCTTATTTTAGATTTTATAATTACTTCATCACCCCCACGCAGTAAAAGAATAGTTTCATATTCTAACTGCTTATGTTGTTTTGTTTTTAATAACAGAGGATTAATACCTGCAAAAATTCCTCAGATCTAATTTTAACCCAAACACTAAGAAGGCTAATAGAAAAGGTTATATAGACTCTGTTCAGAAGACTTAAATAGAACAAATTACGGAGTGTCTGGCTGGCTCAGTCAGAAGAGCGTATGACTCTTCATCTTGCGGTCATAAATTCAAGTCCCATGTTGGGGTAGACAGTAAAATCAAATAAATAAATAAGTAAATACATACATACACACATACATACATATAAATTATAAGATTTATAAGTATTTTGGGTATGCTAATTAGTTGTTTAACCTAACAAATGAAATGTTTCAATTCAATTGTTTCCTACAACTGGATTAACTAATCCATTTAACATTTAACATCAGTATAGAATATTTAAGCCCTCATCTAGAATAAATCTATAATTGGAGCCACAACTCACCGTATGTTTTATCTGACAGAATATTAAAGTGGAAAGAGTGGACATATGAAAAGGAGAGCTTTCGGGCACAAAGAAGATTCCCCTGGAAATGTGGCATACGGTGACTCTATGTAGTAAGAAACACTTCAAGATCTTAAAGCTTTCTCAGTCTAATTGTCCCAGTATAGAATGTCCTAGGTGATTGGCTGAGGAAAATGCTATAGAAAACATGACCTCAAAATACTTTAACAGGTAACCTCCACTTCCCCCACAATGTTTTAAGGGATTTTATGTGCAATGTTAAGCTAATAACTGAAAAACAAAGTTAACAAGAGCATATTACACATTTCTAAGATACTCAAAATGTAAACTGATCAACAACAGAAGACGAATTACAAAAACACAAAAACCACCACGGAAAAACCACCTGAGCTTTCAGGGGTACCCTGGAAGTTCTTTCCGTAAGGTGTAATCATTTTTTAATCACCTAAATAGACAAGTTAAACATTCACACTTACTTTTTTATTCACAAACTAAAGCAGGCCACAGGAAGTTCAGGCCTCTTTAAATACCACCCCAACCCCCAGAAAGCACCTCCTATAGAAGCTTGGTGCAACTCTTTCAGGCATTTTCTTTTTTTAATTTCTTTTCATCGTAACAGTATTCATTGTTTTTGCACCACACCCGGTGCTCCTTGTAATCTGTGCCCTCTCTAATACCCACCACCTGTTTCCCCCAACCTCCCACCCCCTGCCCCTTCAAAACCCTCAGATTGTTTTTCAGAGTCCATAGTCTCCCATGGTTCACCTCCCTTTCAGGCATATTTTGTACAAAAACATGGTTTTACCAAGAATATGACACTGTGGAAAATATGACACGACACCATTTTGTTTTTCAAAAAGAGTACCACATTGTACATTCTGCAACTTGGATTTTTCACTCAACATTACATTTCTGAGATCTATTCTTACCACAGAGTATCAGTCCAATATATTCTTTTTACCTACTCATGTAGTGCTTTCTAACTTTTTTACTAAATCTCACAGGAAGAAATACACTTTATATTGTGACCCAGTTCACATTTAACTATGTAAAACTGAAACAAAATCTTACCAAATGAACTTATCCACACTATGTGCAAATGCACTTCTTTTCTTTTCTTTCCCGGTTTTATTGTGATATAATTGACATAAAACATTGGATTCATTTTACATATACAATATGATAATGTAAAACCATCTGGTCCTCTTGCTTTATTGTGGTAGTTCATTGCTAACTCTTCTATTTCTTCTATACAAGTGATTCCATTTAAGCTCTCTATTTTTACTGAGATCAATTTTGGTAATCTATCTCTTCCTAAAAAAAAAAAAAAAATCCACTTTATCCAAGTTTTCAGCTTTATTTGTATAGAGATGTGTAGAGTAGCATCTTGTGATTTTTTAAAAAAATTCCTCTATATCTATCAGCATTTCTGCTTGCTATTTATTATTTCATATATTTCCCCCTTCTCCTCCTGATTAAATATACTAATAATTAATTTTGTTGGTTTTTCTAAGGACCCAGCATTTTGACTCCCTGATTAGATCTGCTTTTTCATTTCATTTCTCTTCCTCATTAACATCTATTATCTTTGTATTTGCCTCTTTGTGCTTCCTTGAAATGTCCTTTGTTTTTCTTTTTGTAGCTTTTTGAGTTGGGAATTTTGTTATTATTCTCCTTCTATAAGGCTTGCTATGGTTTTTGGTGCATAGGTATCTATAAGATAACTTCATAATAAATTGCAGCTCTTAATATTAGAATGTATCCTAAGTGCCATTTAACATTTATTTGCCTAAATTCTACTATCTGATATAAGGATCAGAACATGTGTTTTCTTATTGTTTCCAGCTCTCTTCTGTATCTTTGACCATCCTTTTATTTTTAGGGATTTAAATCACTGTGTTTTAGCTGAATCTCTTGTGGATAGCCTGGCACTGGTAAGCCAATTTAAAAATCTTTTCCTTTAATAGGCAAGTCAAGCTTGATCACCTTTATCGATGTAATGGATATACTTGGTCTCAACTTGATTATGCCATCTTACTTGATTTGTGCTATGTGTATTATGTCATGCCATGCTTCTCTATTTGGTGTGCCTTCTTTATTAATTAAAAATTTGGGGGCGCCTGGGAGGCTCAGTGGATTAAGCCTTTGCCTTCCGCTGGGGTTGTGATCCCAGGATTCTGGGATCAAGCCCCACATTAGGCTCTCTGCTCAGTGGGGAGCCTGTTTCCCTCTCTCTGCCTGCCTCTCTGCCTGCTTGTGATCTCTCTTTGTTAAATAAATAAATAAAATCTTTTAAAAAAATAAAATCTTTTCAAAAAAGATAAAACCTTTAAAAAAAGATAAAATCTTAAAAGCATCTTTTAAAAAAGATAAAATCTTAAAAATATATATTTTATTTATTTATTTGACAGAGAGAGAGATCACAGCAGGCAGAGAGGCAGGCAGAAAGAGGGAAGCAGGCTCCCCGCTGAGCAGAGAGCCCAATTCTCGATCCCAGAATTCTGGGATCATGACCCCAGCCAAAGGCAAAGGCTTAATCCACTGAGCCACCCAGGCACCCTAAATAAAATCTTTAATTTTTTTTTTTTTCCTGGGGCACCTGGGTGGCTTAGTCTGTTAAGTACCTGACTCTTGATTTTTGGCTCAGGGTTATGGGACTGAGCCCCATCAGACTCTGTGCTGAGCAAAGAGCCTGCTCGATTCCCTCTCTCCCGTTGTCCCTCCCCCACTAGCATGCACACATGCGTACATTCTCTCTCTTAAAAATAAAAACCTTTTTTTTTTCTTGTATTAAGAACGTTTATGTTATTATCCTATTGGCTACCTTTCTACATGTACCTTTATTGTGCTCTGAATCCTGTTGTTGCTGTTGTTGTTTAATTTAAATTTTTACTGTCTGGGCTTCCAGTTTAAATGCTATCCTTTGACTCCTACCTCCTCATAACCAGTCAATGGTGGTCTACTTTCTCTTTTCTCTCAGCTTTGCCTATCAGTTATTTAAGTGCATTTTTTTACTTTGTCAGAACATATAATGTTTACACACTATTTTTGCAACCCTGGCTCCAGCCTTTCAGTCTCAGCTCTACATTGAAATATAATCAATGCTCACCATCTATCATCTTACTGAAGACTCCCTGGTTATCTCCAGGTTGGAGGAAACACATTCATCAGATTCCTCAAGAAGGACTCGTGTGGAAAATACTCCCTTAATTCCCTTACGTAAGTCTCCCTGCCACCACACCTTTCCTATGTATCTAATTATACCCAGAAGCAATGTTTCTCTGGGGCTGCCACCTCTGCTCACTTCCAGCCCATTCCCTGTAGCTGGGGATATGAATTACCAAGTCCCAGATCTCTGTTGTGGATCTGACTCTTAGTGTTGAGCTTTCTCATACTGGTCTGTGTTTGTCTTTGTTTCTTCCATGTCCTCTGTCCTCTCCTCTTACTTGAAGTGCCCTAAGCATCCTTTCTCCACTCAATATACCTAAGGGTTTGTAACAATAATGCCAACTCTCATGGAATTCGGTGTTTATTTCTCTGCTTATGAGAAATTAGAGGTCATGCTAGTCTCTGCCTCCTGATAATGTTCAAAGGGTGGCTTGTGTGAGGTTTTATTTGCACTTGTTCTTACGATTTGGGAAGAGGATATATAAGATTTGGATTCAGGCGGCTATCTTTATCCTCTAGTGTTTCTCTAATGTTTTTGATGTAGTTAAGATCATTGATTTTTTAGTCTTGCTTCCTTTCTAACACGTTTACTCTTAAGCACTGCTTTAGTTTCATCCACAAGTTTTGAAGTTTGATTTTTATCATGAGTTCAAGGTATTTTCTAATTAACATTGATTCATGAATTATTTAGACATAAATTATTGTTTTTAATTTTTAGACATATATTTTCTCTTTACCTTTATATGATTGGTTTCTAGCTTAATTCTGCTGTGATCAGAGAATATATGTTCTATATGTTTTCAATCCTTTGTTGCAACTTTATGACTCAGCATACAATCAATTTTGGTAGGTTTTCCATGCATATTATAGTTGTTGGAATCAATGTTCTATGCTACCAATTTTGTTGATTATTTCACTTAAATATTCTATATCATTATTCATTTTTGGTCTGTTTAGTCTATTAAATAATGAGAGAGGCTTAATAAAATGCCCTACATTGATTTCAGTATTTCTTTGTTTTATGTATCTTGAGGTTATGTTATGAAGTACATTCAAATTTAGAACTGAACCTTTAAGCATTAATGCAGAGTCCTATAGTTTTGTTAGTAAGGTATTTTTGTCTTCAAACACATTTAATCTATTATTAAGTTACTAAAATAGATTTAAAAACCTTTCCTTGGGTAATATTTTCATGATATATCTTTTCTATCATTTTACTTTCAACCTTTTTATATGCAGATATTAAAATATTTCTAACTAGCATATTGTCAGACTTGGTTTTATTATCCTGATAGTATTTGTTTTTTAAATTTACATTTAATGTAATTACATTACATTTTTTAACATACTCTCTTCCTATTTGTTTTGTATTTGGTCCATCTAAATTTTTTCTTTTTCTTATTCTTATTTTTCTTGTGATTGTTATTATCTCTGCCCCATTACCACAGGAGTTATACTCATCCTTTATCTGTTATCTTTAAGGTCATGTAAAATGCATCCTTGACTTATTTGAGTCTAATATAAATTAATATTTGTATGTCTTCCTAATGTATGAGCCTTAGGACTCTTTAATTATTTACCCTTTCTTTCTACTTATTGTAACTTATTTTAATTCCATATATATTTAAAATTTTAAAAGACATTTGATTTTGTTCGTGGTAGTTTTGAGCTTAGGTTTACTGACATATGTCCTTCTTCACAGCACCTTGGAGGACTATCTGCTGTTTATGGCTTCTACATTTTTGTTTGACCCAAAATATATTTATTTCACCATCATTTTGAAGGTTATTTTAACTGAGTATAGCATTCAAGCTTGGTAATTATTTTCTCTCAGTAGTTTGAAGATATCATTCAATCGTCAATGGCCTTCTATTATTCTTTTGAGACGATAGCAGTCAGTTCCATTTTCCTCTGCCAATTTTAATATTTTTTATTTCCTTCTTTCTGTGTTTCTCTCTCTTTCTTTTGTAATATAACTGTGATATCTTTAGATGTAGTTTTCTTTTTCTTTTTTAACCAGGGTTTGTAGGCCTATACAAGTTTGTAATTTGATGTTCTTCATCATATTTGAAAAGTTCCCAACCACCAATTTTCCAAATATTGCTTAAACTTTCTCAACTCTTTCTAGGGTTTACAATATTTCCTATATCTCTTACTTTTTTCTCTACATTTTATCCCTTTTTCTTCCATGATTCAGACTGATAATTTTCTTTGACCTATCATTTAGTTCACTAACTCTACTGTCATTAAAATGGTCAGTTAAATTCTGAATTTCAAGTAATGAATTTTGCAATTCTAGAATTTCCTTTTTTCCTCTATCTTTACTATTTCTTGTCCTCTGCAAGATTTCTCAAACTTTTTATTCCAATAAAAGTATTTGGCATTTTTTAAAATATCTAACTATAATAACACTGTAGTATGAATCCTTTCTGAATCTTTTCCAATTGTGTATTATTGTTCTTTGCCTTTACCCACATTATTGTGTCTCCTCATGGGTCTGGGTGTTTTGGTCAAGTGTCAGACATGTTATATGACATTGGGGGAAATAATGTAAGGCATAATATGATATTATCTTCCTCCATGGGAATTTAAATTTGGTTCTTATAGGCAGCAATTCCAGAGCCTCTAATGTAATAATAGAGATTAAAACAGAGGTGATTTGAAGCTGGACTTAGATCCCTATGTGAGCTCTCTTGCTACCTTTTCTAATTATATATAGAATATACAAATCCATGGCAAAATTTCTCCAAAGCATTGTCTATATTCATTTTCTCTATTCAGTTTCATCCCATTTTCTCTCTTTAAAAAAAAAAAAAAAAAGATTGATTTATTTATTTGAACAAGAGACAGAGAGAGTGAGAGATCATGTAGAGGACAGGGAAAGAGAGACAGAATCTCAAGATCTCCACTAAGCATGGGGCTTGATAAGGGCTCATGACCTGAGCCAAAGACAAGAGTAAGACACTTAACTGACTGAGCCACCCAGGCACCCCTCAACTTATTCTCTCTTAAACCCACTCTCATCAATATTTTTTCTTATTGCTATAAACTTTTCTTATAAATCACATTGATGCCCACATATTTCTAAATACAGAAGTCTCAAAACTCATTTAAATAATCAAAATAATATCCTTATCCCCTGTCTCATCAATAACATTTACCCTCCCTATACCCATTTCAGCCACACTGGCCTCTTTGCTCTATTACAACCACATACACACACACCTCAGCGCCTTTGCATTTGTTATTACCATGGTCAGAAACATTTTACCCCATATATCAATGCAACTCTTTGATTCATTTCATTTGGTTTTGGTTTGAATGACAAGTTATCAAAGGGACCTATTCCAAAAAAAAAGAAGAGGAACCTGTTTCCAAATTCATCCTATGATACCCAGTATCATTAACCTGATGCCAAAACTAGAAAAAGACAGTACAAAAAAAATAAAACTACAGGCCAATAATTCCAACGAACATAGATGCAAAAATCCTTAACAAAGTATTACCAAACCCAATCCAACCCAATCCAAACCCAATGCATTTAAAAAATCATTCACCATGATCAAGTAGGATTTGTTCTAGGGATGCAAAGTGGTTCAATATTCACAAACATCTCAACATGATACACCACATTAACAATATAAAGAATGGAGCACCTGGGTGGCTCAGTGGCTGCTTCAGCTCAGGTCATGATCTCAGGGTCCCAGATCAAGTCCCACATCCGGCTCTCTGCTCAGCAGGGAGTCTGCTTCTCCCTCACCCTCTGCCTCTTCGTACTCTTTCTCTCTCTCTGCTTGTACTCTCTCTCTCTTTAAAAAATTTAATTTAATTTAATTTAAAAACAAGAGAAATAATAAATATTATCATCTCAATAGATGTGGGAAAAGCATTCAAAAAAGTACAACACCCATGATAAAAACTCTCATAAGGTAGATTTAGAGGAAATGTACCTGAACATAATAAAGGCTATCTATGAAAACTTAGAGCTAAAATCATACTCAATGATGAAAATCTGAGACCTTTTCCATTAAGATCACAAACAAGGCAAAGATGTCCACTCTCACCACTTTTATTCAACATAGTACCAGAAAGCCTAGCCTAAGCAATCAGACAAGAAAATTGATAAAATGCATCCAAACTGGTAAGGAAGAAGTAGTACCATATGGAGAAAAACCTAAAAATTCTACCAAAAAACTATGAGAACTAATAAATGAGTTCAGTAAGTCATAGGATATAAAATATACAAAAACTGTTGCATTTCTATACATTAATATTGAAGTAGCAGAAAAAAATTTAAGAAAAAAATCCCATTTACAATTCCATCAAAAAGAATAAAATACCCAGGAATAAACTTAACCTAGAAGGTAAAAGACCTGTACTCTGAAAACTATAAAACTTTGACAAAAGAAATAGAAGTTGATGCAAATAGACATTCCATGTTCATGGATTAAAAGCACAAATATTGTTAAAATGTCCATACTATGAAGAGCAAGCTACAGATATAATGCATTCCTTATCAAATTACCAACAACATATTTCACAGAACTAGAAAAAATAATCCTAAATTTGTACTGAACAAAAAAAGATGCCAATAGCCAAAGCAGTCTTGAAAAAGAACAATAAAACTGGGTGTATCACAACCCCAAATTTCAAAACATATTACAAAGCTGTAGTAATCAAAATAGTATGGTACCGGTACAAAAATAGGAACAGACAAAAGGAACAGAATAGAAAATGTAGAAATAAATTCAAAATTATATAATTAATTTATCTTTGACAAAGGAGGCAAGAATACACAATGCGGAAAAGATAGTCTCTTCAACAAATAATGTTGAGAAAACTCGGAAGCAACATATAAAAGAATAAAACTGGACCACTTTCTTATACCATACATAAAATTAAACAAAAAATGGATTAAAGACTTAAATGAAAGATCTGAAACCATAAAATTCCTACAAGAAAATATCAGCAGTAATCTCTTGGACATGGGCTGTTGAAACATTTTTCTAGATATGTCCTCTGGCAAGGGAAACAAAAGCAAAATTAAACTATTGATTCTACACCAAAATAAAAAAGATTTTTCACAGTGAAAAAAACCATCAATAAAATAAAAAGGCAACCTAGTGAATGAGAGGAGCTATTTGTAAATGATATATCCAACAAAGGGATATATATATATATATATATAATTTATATAAAATATTAAATAGTATATATTTATATAATTATAAATAATTATATATATAATTATACAAAAAATATAAAGAACTGATACAGCTCAACACCAAAAAACCCCCAAATAATCCACCTAAAAAATAACAGAGGTCTTAAATAGATTTTTTTAAGAAGACATACAGATGACCAATAGAAACATGAAAAGAAGCTCAGTATCACTAATCATCAGGAATATGCAAATTAAAACTACAATGGAATATCATTTTACACTTTCAGAATGGCTAAAATAAAAAATCAAAAAAAACACAAGAGATAATAAATGTTAGCAAGGATGTGGAGGAGAAGGAACTTTTATGCACTATTGGTGGGAATGCAAATTGGTGCAGCCACTGTGGAAAATGATATGGCGTTTCTCCAAAAAAGTAAAAATAGAATTACCATATGATTCAGTAATTGCACTACTGGGTATTTATCCAAAGAAAACAAAACACTAATTTGAAAAGATATATGCACCCTTATTTATTGCAACACTATTTACAAATAACCAAATTATGGAAAAATTCAAGTGTCCATTGAGAGATTAATCAATAAAGAAGATGTAGAATATACATATATATACACACACACAATGAAATATTATTCAGCCACAAAAAAAGATTGAAATCTCACCATTTGCAACACATGGATAGATTGGACCTCCAGGATATAATTCTAAATGAAACAAGTCAGAGAAAGACCAACACCATATAATTTCACCCATGTGTGTAATTTAAGAAACAAAAAAACAAAGCAAAGAATAAATGTTACAAACAAAAAATCAGTCTCTTAAGTACAGAGAACAAACTGGTTGTTGTCAGAGGGAAAGTGGATAGGGGAAGACAAGTACACTTACCTTGAGGAGCATTGAAAAATGTATAGAATTGCTGAACCCATTATATCATTACCTGAAACTAATATAACACTGTATTTTATATTAGTTATATATGTTAATTACACTTGAATCAAAAAAATATAAATTAAATTAAGCTAAAAAAAAGGAAAATGTGTGTATGTGTGTGTGTGTGTGTGTGTGTGTGTGTGTGTGTATTTCATTAGGGCACCTCTTTCTTTGTAGATGATCAAAGGAAGACCCAAAGGAGCACACATAAAACTGTTCTCTACTCATATAGATAAATGTGGATTTTGTAAGACAAGAAATAGATGATGGTTATATGACTGCTCAACTTTATCTTAAACTTATATCCTAAAATACAACTCCTATTTTACTAAATACTCAACTTGTATCCTAAAATACAATTTCCTTACTCTGAAACTTATAACACCTCTGTAATATATCAGCCTTATTCATCCAACAAAAGAAGAAAAGTAGCTCCATAATTCTTTTTTTTTTTTAAGATTTTATTTATTTATTTGACAGAGAGAAATCACAAGTAGACGGAGAGGCAGGTAGAGAGAGAGGAAGGGAAGCAGGCTCCCTGCTGAGCAGAGAGCCCGATGCGGGACTCGATCCCAGGACCCTGAGATCATGACCTGAGCCGAAGGCAGCAGCTTAACCCACTGAGCCACCCAGGCGCCCTCTTTTTTTTTTTTTTTTTTTTTTTTTTAGATTTTATTTATTTATTTGACAGACAAAGAGCACAAGTTGGCAGAGAGAGAGGGGGAAGCAGGCTCCCCGCTGAGCAGAGAGCCCGATTCAGGGCTCAATCCCAGGACACTGGGATTGTCAACTGAGCCGAAGGCAGAAGCTTTAACCCACCGAGCCACCCAGGCACCCCTAGTTCCATCATTCTTAAGAAATCTCCTTAACTCCATTAATATGAAGTACTAGATTAATAGCGTCTAACTTGGGTCCTGGAGGAGGAAGGAGTGAGAAGATTAATCAAATAACCAATGAAATTCTTGTCATTTAAATGTATTTAATTTTAACTTTCAAAGACACTAGTGCCTCAATACTTCAATAAGTTGCATGTGTAAGGCACCTGGTTGGCTCAGTTGGATAAGGATGTGATTCTTGATCTCAGCTTGGGTCTTGATCTCAGGGCCATGAGTTCAAGCCCTATGTTAGGGACCACACTGGGTTTGGAGCCCACTTAAAAATTAATTAATTAATTAATTATATGTGCAATCACAGGTATAATTCAGTGCAGGAAGTTGTAAGTTGATTAAGAAAGAAAGGCTACACCCTAGGGATGTGTTAAGGTAGCAGAAAATAGGGGAACCCTGAGTTTGTCTTGTCCCTTGAATACACTTAGATCAACATCAAATCATTTTGAACAACTAGGAAATCCATCTGAGGATTAAGAAAACAATCTGCACAACTGGAGGAGGAAACATGGCAGATGGAAGATTTGGAGATGTGAGTTTTGGGAGAGAAAAGCCAGGGTGTCCCACTGGGGAGGAAGCCCATTTCCTGGAGACAAGTTAGGGAGAAAGGGAAAGAGCGGGACAGAGAGCAGTGCATAGGATTTGTGCAAGATGTCATGGTGTGTGGATCCCCTGGGGTGCACTGGGAAAGAATGTTACCTTTCCTGAAGTACATTTTGAAAAAGGTATATTGCCTCACCAAGAACAAAAGGCCCACCAAGCACCATTAAGCAGCCACTGAACAGCATGGAACACAGCTGTGCACAGAGAGCAGATAACCTGGTAGCAGCTTTTTGCTAAGCATCGCCATAGACTCCAGCCACCTGTACTATAATGTGACTGCTTTTTTGGGACAGAACAGTGCTGGGCACAGTACTTTGGGGTCTCCTCCTGGGGAGGACAGCAGATCCAAGTTTTACTGGGTCCTTTGAGGTTTAGAGGTTTGAATCTCAGCTGCCCACAGAGATAAAACACAGAAGAACTGTGGTGCTGGGCAAGCCAACAGCACAGGCACAGACAGATTGAGGGCAGAGATCTGACAAGGACCTAGGACAGAGGAGGGGAGATTGTTCATTTTCCAATAAGAACTACCTGAACAGTGGCAGCCCAGAATTCCCCACCCCAAGAAGAGGGTGGGGTGATGCCATCTTCCACACTCCACCCCACCCACCCACCTACCAACACGATCAGACTTCAGAAAAAACATAGTGCCTCCCGGGAAGGCTGGAGTCACACAAACTCTGCCCTCCCCCCAAATCCCAGATCTGCACCAGCAAGGGCAACTTTACTAGGGCAGGTCTGACTATGAGCCAGTGGAATGAGACCTCTCCCTCAGAAGACCAACATAGGTCCCCTGCAGGTAACAAGTCTACTGATCATGGAGTGCTCCAAAGTGTCAGCTTCAGTTCAGGTGGAAATAGGACTAGCTTTTTTTATCTCCCTTTGGAATCAGGCTTATAGTTTTTTGTTCATTTGTTTGTACCTTTTCTTGATTTTTAGAACAAGCTTCTCTTTTTTGTTTTTTATTATTTTTTCTTTTGTTTTTTCTTTCTTTTTCTTTGGAATCAGGCTTACAGTTTTTTGCCTATTTGCTTGCTTTTTTGTTCTCTCTTTTCTTGGATGAGTCATTGTTTTTTGGTCTTGTGCTTTTTTTTTTTTTTTTTTTTTTTTAAATCAGGCCTGTCTTAACAAATGAATCAAAGCATACCTAGTAAAAACATAGCAAATACTCCACACTGAAAGCAAGGAGGAACTTTGACAGAGGACTAACCTGTGGGAAACAACAACAGAAACAGAGTGCACACATAATGTACCAGAAGTATTTCCTGAACCTCTAGGTCTTGGATAGTGTATAACTTCAGAAGCAGGAAACAAAACAAGACTTCATAACAAACAAAAGATAGAAAATTAGGCTTAATGACCAGATGGAGGAATTCTCCCCAAAAGAAAGACCAAGAAGAAACCACAGCAAGGTATTTGCTCAAAACAGATATAAAGCAATATATCTAAACAAGAATTTAGAACAACAGTCATAAGAACACTAGCTTGGCTTGAAAGAAGCATGGAAGACATCAGAGAAATCCTGGCTGCACAGACAAAAGACATAAAAACTAGTCAGGGCAAAAGAAAAAATGCTATCACTGAGATGCAAAACTGACTGGATGTAATCACTATGAGGATGGAAGAAACAGAGGACTGAATAAATGATATCCAAAATTGTAAAAAAAATAATGGAGCTGAAAAGAAGAGGGAAAGAAAACTATTAGATTATGAAAATAGACATAAGGAACTCAGTGATTCCATAAAGTACACTAATATCCGTATCTTAGCACTCCCAGAAGAAAAAGAGTGGGAAAAGGGGGTGAAAGGCTTATTTGAACAAATTAGAGGTGAGAACTTCCCTAATCTGGGGAAGGAAATACTCCCCTCAAAATCAACAAAAACATGTCAACATCAAGACATATCATAGTGAAATTTGCAAAATACAAAGATAAAAAGAGAATTCTGGAAGCAGCTAGGGACAAAAGGACCTTAACCTACAAGGGTAGACAAAGAAGGTCAGCAGCAGACCTGTACACAGAAACTTACAGGCCAGAAGAAAGTGGCATCATATAGTTAATGGGCTAAGTGGGAAAAATATGTAGCCAAGAAACTATATACCACAAGATCATCATTCAGAAGGAGTGATGAAGATTTTCCAAGACAAACAAAAGCTAATGGAATTCATGAACACTAAATGCACTCTGCTAAGCAGAAAATCCACCATTCTTTTCAAGGGCACCTGGAACATTCTCCAGAGCAGATCACATACTGGGTCACAAATCAGGCTTCAACCAGTACAAAAAGATAGAGATTACACCATGCATATTTTTAGACCGCAATGCTATGAAACCTTATATCAGTCAACCACAAGAAAACATTTGGAAAGACCACAAATACATGAAGAATAAAGAACATCCTACTAAAGGATGACTGGATTAATCAGGAAGTTAAAGAAAATTTTTAAAAATTTTTAATTTAAAAAAAATTGAAGCAAATGAAAATGAAAACATGACACAGTCCATGGAATGCAGCATGGAATGCAGCAAAGGCATTCATAAGAAGGAAGTATATAGCAATACAGGCCTTCCTCAAGAAGCAAGAAAAGTCTCAAAGACACAACCCAACCTTACACCTAAAGAAAAACAAATAAAGAACAGCAAATAAAGCCTAAAACCAGCAGAAGAAAGGGAATAATTAAAATTAGAGAAGATATAAAAGATGTAGGACTTTCTACAAAAGAGAGTAGAACATATCAACAAAACTAGGAGGTGGTTCTTTGAAAGAATTAATAAAATTAATAAACTTCTGCGAGACTTATCAAAAAGAAAAGAGAAAGGACCCAAATAAATAAAATCACAAATGAAAGAGAAGCAATCCCAACCAACACTGCAGAAATAAAAACAATTATAGGGGGCACCTGGGTGGCTCAGTGGGTTAAGACTCTGCCTTCAGCTCAGGTCATAATCTCAGGGTCCTGGGATCAAACCCTGCATCGGGCTCTCTGCCCAGGAGGGAGCCTGCTTCTGTCTCTCTCTGCCTGCCTCTCCGCCTACTTGTGATCTCTCTCTCTGTCAAATAAATAAATAAAATCTTTTTAAAAAATTATAAAAGATTATGAAAAAATATATTATATTTTGAGAAATATTATATAAAAATATTGTATATAAATAACATTATTATTTCTATTATATATTATATAAATTATATATAATATATGATACAAAATATTGCATTATGAGAAAAAATAATATGCCAACAAATTGGTCAATCTGGAAGAAACAGATAAATTCCTAAAAACATATAAACTATCAAACCTGAAACACAAAGAAATAGAAAACCTGAACAGACCCATAACCAGCAAAGAAATGGAATCAGTAATCAAAAATCTCCCAACAAACAAAAGTCCAGGGCCAGATGGCTGCCCAGGCGAGTTCTATCAAACATTTAAAGAAGAATTAACACCTTTTCTTCTGAAGCTATTCCAAAAAAAAATAGAAATGGAAATAAATAAATAAATAAATAGAAATGGAAGAAAATTTTCCAACTCATTCTATGAGGCCAGGATTACTTTATTCCAAAATCAGACAAAAACTCCACTATAAAAAAGAATTACAGGCCAATATCCCTGATGAACATGGATGCCAAAATTATCAACAAGATACCAGCTAATCAAACCCAGTTGTACATTAAAAGGATTATTCATCATGATCAAGATTTATTCCTGCATTTCAGGTATCATTCAATATCTGCAAATCAATCAACGTGATGCACCACATTAGTAAAAGAAAGGATAGGAACCGTAAGATCTCCTCAATAGTGCAGGAAAAGCATTTGAAAAAATACAGCATCCATTCTTGATTAAAACAAACAACAAAAATCAAAAATCCTAGGGATAGAAGGAACATACTTCCATGTCATAAAGGCCATATGTGAAAGACCCACAGTTAATATCATCCTCAATGGGGGAAAACTGAGAGCTTTTCCTCTATAGCCAGGAAGAGGACATGGATATTCACTCTCACCACTTTTGTTCACCATAGTGCTGGGAAGTCCTAGTCTCGGCGATAAGACAGCAAAAAGGAATAAAAGACATCCAGATCAGCAAGAAAGAAGTTAAACTGTCACTCTTTGAAGACTGCATGATACTCCATGTAGAAAACCTAAGACTCCACCAAGAAACTGCTAGAACTGACACATTAATTCAGCAAAGTCATAGGATATAAAATCAATGCTCAGAAATCTGTTGCATTTCTATATACCAATAATGAAGCAGCAGAAAGAGAAATCAAGGAATTGGTCATATTTACCACAGCACCAAAACCCATAAGATACCTAGGAATAAACCCAACCAAAGAGGTGAAAGATCTGTACTCTGAAAACTATAGAACATTTATGAAAGATATTGAAGAAGACAAAAAGAAATGGAAAAGCATTCCATGCTCATGGATTGGAAGAACAAATATTATTAAAATGTCTTACTGCCAAAGCAATCTATGCATTCAATGCAATTCTGATCAAAATAACACCAGCATTTAAACAAACAATCCTAAAATTTGTATGGAATGAGAAAAGACCTAAACAGCCAAAGTAATGTTGAAAAAGAAAGGCAAAGCTGGAGGCATCACAATCTGGCCTTCAAGTGACAAAGCTGTAATCATTAAGACAGTATGGTACTGGGGTGCCTGGGTGGCCCAGTTGGTTAAGCATCTGCCTTCCACTAGGGTCATGATCTTGGGGTCCTGGGCTGGAGCCCTGCACTGGGTTCCCTGATCAGTGGGGAGTCTGCGTCTGCCTCTGTCCCTTTCCCCTGTTTGTGCTCTCTCACTCTCTCTCTCAAATAAGTAAATGAAATCTTAAAAAAAAAAAAAAAGAGTATGGTACTAGCACAAGAACAGATATACAGATCAATGGAACAGAATAGAGAACCCTGAAATAGACCCACAACTATATGGTCAACTAATCTTTGACAAAGCAAGAAAGAATATCCAGAGGGAAAAAAAGATCTCTTCAACAAATGGTGTTGGGAAAACCAGACAAACTGGACCACATTCTTACACCATAGACAAAAATAAACTCAGAATGGATGAAAGACCTAAATGTACATAGTAAATTATCAAAATCATAGACGAGAACACAGACCAGCAACCTCTTTGCCCTCAGCCATAGCAACTTCTTATTGGACATGTCGCTGGAGGCAAAGGGAAAAAAAAGCAAAAATGAACTACTGGGACCTATCAAGGTAAAAGTCTTCTGCACCACAAAGAAAACAGTCAACAAAACTGAAAAACAATCAAGCGAGTGGAAAAAAATATTTGCAAATGACACATTGGTTAAAGGGCTAGTATCCAGAATCTATTTAAGAAAAAAAAATCAAAATCAACACCAAAACCATAAATAATTCAGGCAAGAAATGGGCAGAAGATATGAACAGACGTTTCTTCAAAGGAGATATACAAATGGCTAATAGACACATCAAAAAAAAATTTTCAACATTACTCATCAGGGAAAGATAAATGAAAACCACAATGAGGTATCACCTCATACTCGTCAGAAAGGCTAATTAACAACTCAGCAAACAACAGATGCAGAGAAAAGGGAAAACTTTTGCACTGTTGGTGGAAATGCAAACTGGTGCAGCCACTCTGAAAGACACTATGGAGCTTCCTCAAAAAATTAAAAATAGCGGTACCCTAAGACCTAGCAATTGCACAGTATGTATTTATGCAAAGAATACAAAAATGCTAATTTGAAAGGGCATTTGCACCCCAGTGTTTATACTATCAACAATAACCAAATTATGGGAAGAGCCCAAATGTCCATCAAATGATGAACGAATAAAGAAGATGAAGTAGGTATATATAAGGGAATATTACTCAGATATCAAAAGAATGAAATCTTGCCATTTACAACAATGTGGATGGAACTAGAGGGTATTATGCTAATCGAAATAAATTAGAGAAAGACAAATATCATATGATTTCACTCATATGTGGAATTTAAGAAAAAAACCAGATGAACATAGGGGAAGCGAAGGAAAAATAAAACAAGTTAAAAACAGAGAGGGAGGCAATGCATAAGAGACTGTTAACTTTGGAGATCAAAAAGGGTTGCTGGAGGGGAGGAGGGTGGGGCAATGGGGTTAATGGGTGTTGGGCATAAAGGAGGACATTTATTGTGATGAACACTGGGTATTACCTGAAGTGATGAATCACTAAACGCTACTCCTGAAACCAATACTATACTATACTATACTAACTTTAGTTTAAATTTAAAAAGAAAGGAAAAAAAAAAAAGAAGGAAGTCCTACAATGCAATAAATATTTACATGTGAGATGCCTCCAGCCTCCTAATGGAAACAGGAAAGGAATACATAGCATATCAACATAACAAAGTTCCTAATTAAAAATACAAAAATATATTCCCAGTCCTATAAAATTTTCTCTGAGAATTGGGAACAGTCAATAATGAAGGCTTTTTCTCTCTGAGTCACTGTGGATATTATAAAAGGATAACATTTCTCTTAATTATCATTTGTGAAATATCCACAAATAGCTATAAAACTCTAAATAATGTTTTCCATATACAGAATAGAGTGTGTACTATTCTGAGAATAAACTCTGTCCTTTATTCTGTCATTCTAATGTGCTCTTGAAAGATTCTCAGCAGCTTCTAACACTTGTTGAAAAAAAAAAATCTATAAAGATCCCCCAGAAGGATTTTCAAAACAAAATAGAGGAAAAGAGGGATAAAAGTTGGAAAGATTTCTGAAGCCTAGGGAAATATAAATCAGTATCATAAAATCCATGACCTGACAAGACTAAAAACTGTGTTTCTCACAGTTGAGTCACAGTACTAGGTTACCTTTTACAACACTTCTCTCTCTCTCTCTCTTTCTTTTCTTTTCTTTTCTTTTCTTTTTTTTTTTAATTCTTGAGTTAGGTGGTAAGGATAAAGGAAATGATAACAATATAAGCAAATGTAATCTGAGTACTTCATAGAGTCTCCAAATCAAATTTTCTCCCTATAAATTCAAGTTTGGCTTTTCTAGTACAAGAAGAAAATATACCACAATTCCCAGATATGATTTTTTTGATATTCACCATCAAGTAAATTTTAACCCACAGCAACAGGTTAAAGAGTTCCATTTTGGGAGATTGCTTAAATCTAAACTGAGTGAAACCCAAATAGAACTGAATGCAAGTCAGAAAATCAGGAATGTAAACATAATGGCACAATTCTGCAACCCCATAATAGTAAAGACTTTTTTTAAGAAAATATAATCATAAAGAATTTTTTAATAAATTCTCAAAGACAGTATGATTTGGAAAGGAGACAACAATATACATTTCATGTTTGTTGCTAGAAATATCCATAGCAGAAAAATCCTGGCTCCTGAGAGTATTTCATATATGAGATAGGAGCACATTTGGGGCAGAGTGAAGGCCGGTAGCTGAGAAGGAACTGACATAATTAAGGAAAGAAGCACTCTTCAGAAGAAGCACCTTGCTTGAATGCAATTGTCTCTTGGGATTAGAACCTGAGTAATAGGACCACTCCCTGTTTTCTTAAAAGCCTTTAGTTTCATTTAGTTTATAGACATTTATTACTTCATGAAAGTAAAAAATTAATGTACTAAATTAAAATCTAAAAGGGTATTATAAGAAGGAGATAAAAGCACATCTCACAGCATGTGAAGGATTGAAAAAACAATTTGTGGGAAGGTTAATATGATAAATCATTCAGACTGTTAGATCAGCTATTTCCTGGTTCTCCCCTAATCTGGGCATACGGTATGTACTTCATGGCCCCCTTGTGGTTAAGTGGTACAGCATAACTACCCCTGGTGGATGATTTATACCCAAAAGTGATATGTGACATTTCTGGGCTTGAACATTTAATTATTAGTGAGAAACCCTTCAGAGCTAGCTCGTTTCCCTCTGGTATGGTGAACAACAACATCTGACATGGGTCTGCTCCATAAACCTGGACCTTACATGCTTGTGATGAACAAAGTACTCCACTCACCCATGATGAGTATGAGCATGGTCAAGAAACAAGTCAGCATTATGGAAACCACTGAGGTTTGGAAACTGTTAATTGTAACAAAAATCACAGACCATCCTCGTTATTATGGTTGGGAATACAGATGGATCTGAAGGACAATCAGAATCTGGGACTCTGTCTCAGTTCCCATTTCCACTTTACCACATTTCCACTTTTCTTTCTCTTGCCCTTCATTTAACAGCAAAATGGGTGCCTGCAGCTCCTGGGCCTCAATCCCCCAGCCTCTGTCAACAGAAGGAGACTAACATTCTTCCTCACCTCTGAGTCAGAAAACCTTAGGGAAGGACTTTGATTGTCACAAGTACCCTTCTGAGCAATAAAGACAGGTCAGGCATCATAGTCCGAGAAGAGAGAAGGGCATATCTTCAAAATGGCTGAGTAACGGTCCCAGGACAAAAGAACTCACTGGGAAGACAAAATAATGGCCATCCACTCCAAGTCACTGTCAATTTACTTTATATCTCCTTTACCATTTTAATGTTTAAATAAGACAATTTAACATCTATGATATAATGCTTGCTTACATTTATAATTACACCTTCCATCATTAACCAAAGCATATTAGTGACTATGCTAGGTAGTTACAGGGAACATGCATCATTTTCAGACAAGGCATCCTCTTTCTTGGCTCTGTGCCAATGGAACAGTGTGGAATCCTCTTACTTTCTTCCCTAAGACTCAAATCTACTCATTGCCAGAGTCTACTCAGGTGCTATTACTTCTGAAAAGCCACAAGAGAGTCAGTGTGCCATTGTGGAAGGAGTCCAAACTTTCAACTCAGAGAAACATAAACTGAATCATTATCCAATTTATCTGCAACGATCTTGCTCAATTTACTAACCTTTTTGAAATTTAATTTCAACATCTCTAAAATGATAATAGTGGCAAACTTGTAGGGTTTATGGATTAGAAATGTATGTATGTATAGTTTCAAAACACAGTAATAACTTTAAAAACTTACCATGTATTTCATCTATATAGTGCAAATTTCTACATATATATTTGCATTCTATATTAGTCTGTGAGCTCCTCGAAGAAGGACTATGCTTTATCCATTGTCAGTAAGTAGAGCAGTTTCTAGCATATTAGAATTACAGGGGGGAGTTAAAAACAATAGTTACTGCTGAGCCTGACCCTACAGACATGGACCGAATTAATCTGGGGTGCCACCAGGGCATTGTGGGTTTGTTCAAAATATTCCCTGATAGAGTTAATGGGTAGTCAGGGTTGGCAATCACTGTATTAGGTGCTCAAATATTTGTTGAATGAATGTTGTTTGTTCTACAAGGCATTTCCAAGTTCCTGAATGTTTCCAAGGCATTTCTTAATGTTTCATTTATATACAACTTTCACCTAGTTTAACCTTAATGAAAGCCTAGAAACTTAAGGAAGGTGACCATTTAATGAGATATGTTACTCTATTGTACATTTGAAGAAACAAATGGTAATAGACAAGGAGCTCAAGGCTGAACAATGTTGAGTACAGTTCCTCATTCCTTTTCACTCTCATGTAAGCAAGTTCTACCATCTTAAAAATGAGAAAAGCTGTCTATCTTTAAAAGTTAGAGGGAAAAGAATACTGAAGCCATGCTGTCTTGTTTTTTCCTAATTCTTATTTATAGCTGGCTTGCTGAGTATATATTACCTCCACCACAAAAATATTCGGATTAATGAATGAACTTTCTGTTTATAACACAGCAGATAATATTTGTTCCTCCCTCCAGATAATACTCCTGAAATGTGAGGGGGAAAGTAATTAGACGATAGATAGGTAGATAGACAGACAGACATAGACATATAGATATGTATCAGTTGCCTCTACTATCTGGTAATAACATATTGAATTTGCCCTTCTTTTAAAGGTGCAGTTCTGATTTATGCTGTTTCTTAGATTTTAATTAAAGTACGCAATGGGTAGAGAAGATTTACAGCAGCTCCAAGTATTACCCATTAAATAACATTTTTTTGTCAAAAGGGTGTTTATAGCTATGGACAATAAAGAAAATAGATCTTGGAAAACTCTAAACACTGTAATTAGTCTCTATTCATTTCCTTTCTTTTCTTTCTTTTTTGCCTTTGATGGTCTTGAAGCAAGTGACTAACATTAAGATGTGGTCTCTGTGACTTGAAGGATTTGAAATTACAAAGAAAACCCAAGAGTAACTTAATCCTTTCCGGACCTTCTGCCCAGTCTCTAGGCAGTTCTGTATAATTAGTTTTGTGTGAGTTGAAGGGCCCAACAAGAACTTAGAATAGTTTCAGAATGGATAGTTCACCAAATCTAGATGAAATAGTATTTGAAGTACTCAATTTTTATACTAATTGCATGTAATTGTTTTGATAATTCAAATTAGTCAATTTACATTTTTTTTTTAATTTTGAAACAGTTAGCCATCCCTAACCATCTCTGAGACAACACACTGTGACTTTCTGGACCTCAGCTTGCCTGGTTGCATAGTAAATAATTAAAATAGTTGAATTCTAGATTCCCTTAAATTTCATCAACTCTGTGTTTATGAGATGCAGAGTTAAAGAAAAAGCAAAATAAAACCCCAAAAGAGAAAAATTATCAATCAATGCTTCTTCATTCTTTTTTTTTTTTTTTTTAATGCTTCTTCATTCTAATTAAACTGTTAGCCAAGTGGTGCCTGGGTGGATCAATGGGTTAAGCCTCTGCCTTTGGCTCAGGTCATGATCTCAGGGTCCTGGGATTGAGCCCCACATCAGGCTCTCTACTCAGCAGGGAGCCTGCTTCCCCCTCTCTGCCTACTTGAGATCTCTCTCTCTGTCAAATAAACAAAATCTTTAAAAAAAAAAAAAAAACAATAAACCGTCAGCCAATTTTGTTTTCCTATGCAACACCCACATGCTACTTATATAGCTGATGGCCATGTTTGTGTCAGGTTTTAATTAGCTTTCACTGAGAGAAACCATTTTCAAGGTGTGCTTTTGAGACCCTGGGACCCCCAAGATCCATTAAGGGAGTCCAGAAGGTCAAAATTATTTGTATAAAAATACGAAGCCTTGTTTACTCTCATTCTCTGACAAGTGTACAGTGAAGTTTTCCAGAAGGTATGTGACTCATAGTACCCCAACAGATTAAATGCCCAAGTTAGTATGAGAATCCAGATGCATCTATTAAGTCAAAGATAGGTAAAAAGGTAAAACAATGCTACTTTGAGCATATTTTGTTTGTGAAATATAGTTATTTCTCATAAGAAATATTTTAATTATGTAAGCACATAATGGGTTTATTGTTACCTAAATGAATTAAATATTTTTCAAAAGTCTTGGTTTTAATTTCTAATATATAAATATCTATAGACATAATGCATGTAAAAAAAAACTATATGGTGTTCTCAAAATTTTTTAAGAGTATAAAAGGATCGGGGTGCCTGGGTGGCCCAGCCAGTTAAGTATCTGCCTTTGACTCAGGACATGATCCCAGGGCCGTGGTACTGAGCCCTGTTCCAGGCTCTATGCTCAGTGGGGAGTCCGCTTAGCCCTCTTCCTCTGCCCCTTCCATACCCCCAGCTTGTGCTCGTGTTCTCTCTCTCTCTCTCTCTCTCAAAAAATAAATAAAATTCTCTTTTTTATTAAACAGTATGAAAGGGTCCTGAGACCAACATTTGACTACTTTTGACTGAAGACACTGAAAAGAATCAAGTTCCATATAATTTCTTTGTAATTATGCATAATATTTTCAAAACAGTTATTCATTTTCCAGTGTAAGTAGATTGTCCTGGCCTTCCATGTGCCAAAGCTATGTCATCTGGGCCTGTTGCCTTTCCTTCCAGAAACACTTTAGTTAGCATAAGCTATGTGTGAACTCCCTGAGAACTGGAATCATGTCTGTTTTACTAGCCATGGAGCCCAGCACTAGTATTTAATGTATGAATGAATAAGAAGATGTCATGCAAAGCACAGTATGTAATGTTTATATCACTTTTGAAGTTTTTTTAGATGATAATATTAAATGTAAAATAATAACTACATAGAAAGCCTAACACCAGTTAGAAATAACTGCTTTCTACGCCAGAGCCCTCTCCATAGACAGCTGACATTCAAGGATGCTAACTATAGTGTCTCACTTGAAATTTGTGAGTATTAATTTGAATTGGGTTCTCAAGGAAACCTGGCAATCATGATTTATTTCCTTAGATAACTATTACATATCTTCTCTTATTATCTCCAACATGCAACCTTCCTCCCCAGTCTTCACTCTCAGCTGATGTCTTAATTTCCTATTTCATCACAGCTCACCTACAAGCACCAGTCCCACTGTGCTCTCTCTCTCTGCACAATAGATAAACTGACTGAATATCTTTAGGGCCAGTGCCTCCACTAGACCTATCCCCTCTTACTTACTCAAAGATAAGCTCCAGAAATTCCCTCTATCAATTGTGCCTCTTAACCATAACCATAAAAATATGCTGTGACTTCTATCTTCAATTTGTTTTTTGCTTATCCTCTTTTCCCTCCCCAACTATAGCTCCATCTTTCTGCTCCTCTCTATCTCCCATTTTCTCTTATCCTCACTGCAGTCAGTCTTTCCCCCACCACTCCACTCAAACTGTTTTGGCCAACGTCACCTGTGACCTCCATGTTGTTAATCTAATGATTAATTCTAAATTCTCCTACTGAACTGTTGAGATATACTAACACAGTTGATCACTTAGCCTCCCTAGAACACCCTCAACATTTGGTTTCTAAGACACTTCGCTCTTCTGGTTTTGCTTTTGCGTTACTGGTCATTTCTCAATCCCATTTGCTGATTTGTCCTCATTGTTCCAACCTCCTAAAAGTGGCATGCTTGAAGAGTCAACCCTTGGCCCAATTCCCTTCTTTGTCTTATACCCATTTATTTAGTCAATAGCTTTGAATACTATTTATACTTTGGGACTCTTAAATTTATAACTCCCAACCTATTTTCCTGAATTCCAGACTCTCATATCCAAATACCATCTCAAACTTTCCACTTAGATGTCACAGAGATGTATTCAATGTGATTTATCCAAATCAATCTTCCTTGAAAAATCAGCTCTCCCTACTTCTACAGTTGTGCCTATTTCCACTAATGGAAACTCCATCTTCTTCATCACTCGGGTCAAACACTTAGAGTGCCCTTAGATTCTTTCTCTCATAACCAGCATCTGACATATCAAAAAATCCCACTGGCATTGCATTTTTTGTTTGGGGAAAGGATCTGACCTTTCTAAATATGGTTAAGTATGATATAAACTAAAAGTTAGAAACAAAGTTAAGAAAGGTAGGGATTTCTCATACCTGTATATCATTTTAATACAAATAATAAACATTTTGATATGGCCTATTAAGGATATCAATAAACACTGTATGCAGAAATGTCACAGGGATCTTCAGTATGTGGGTAGGATGAAAGGAATTTACTCTGACAAAAAAAATCCCACATATTTGAGCTTTCTTTGATTTTTATATATTGGTTATTTAATTTACACATGGATATATGAGTAAAAATCAAAGTATTATTAAGATATGTTGAAGTATCATTATCAATATTAACAACTACTTATAAATCAATACCCAGAAACTCTTGAGTCAGAGAGTAAAACAAATAGATTTATCTACAGATGCAATGCCCCAAAATGTTATTTATTAGCCTGAACCACAGCTTTTTTTTTTTTAATATAAGAAGAGCTCTAGTTTATTCCTTGGCATATACTGTACTTTCAAATCTAAGACATCCTATAAAATACACATGAAAATGCCAACTGGCTATATTATTAATGAAATTAATGGACTGGGGTCTGTTTTTTATTGACATATAGTTGACAAACAATGTTATATCTGCTTCAAGTGAACAACACAGTGATTCAACAATTCTGTACATTAAGTTGTGCTCACCACAATAAATGTAGTTACCATATGTCATGTTACACCATTATTACAATATTATTACAATATTATTGACTGTATTCCCCATGCTGTATTTTCACACCACGACTTATTTATTTTCTAACTAGAATCTAAAAAAACAAACAAACAAATGAACAAACAAAAGGAACAACAACAGGCATGGGCAGAGAAAGACAATTATCATATGATCTCCTTGATATGAAGAAGTTGAGAAGCAACGTGGGGGATTGGAGAGTAGGAAAGGAATAAATGAAACAAGATGGGCTCGGGAGGGAGACAAATCATAAGAGACTCTTAATCTCACAAAACAAACTGAGGGTTGCTGGGGGAAGGGGGTTGGGACAGGGTGGTGGGGTTATGGACATTGGGGAAGGTACGTGCTATGGTGAGTGCTATGAAGTGTAAATCTGGTGATTCACAGACCTGCCCCCTGGGGTTAATAATACATTAAATGTTAATAAAAAAATTAAAAAATTAGGCTAGGAGGAGTCAAGATGGCGGAGAAGTAGCAAGCTGAGACTGCTTCAGCTAGCCGGAGATCAGCTAGATAGCTTGTCTAAAGATTGCAAACACCTGAAAATCCATCGGCAGATCGAAGAGAAGAAGAACAGCAATTCTGGAAACAGAAAAACAACCACTTTCTGAAAGGTAGGACCGGCGGAGAAGTGAATCCAAAGCGACGGGAAGATAGACCCCGGGGGGAGGGGCCGGCTCCCGGCAAGCGGCGGAGCAACCGCGCACAAAATCAGGACTTTTAAAAGTCTGTTCCGCTGAGGGACATCGCTCCAGAGGCTAAACCGGGGCGAAGCCCACGCGGGGTCAGCGTGGCCTCAGGTCCCGCAGGGTCACAGAAGGATCGGGGGTGTCTGAGTGTCGCAGAGCTTGCGGGTATTGGAACGGGAAAGCCGGCTACAGAGACAGAGCCGACAGTAAGCTCGCAGCTCCGTGTTACCTTGAACCGGTCGCAGGCTCGGTGAGCTCGGAGCGCGGCCGGAGGTCAGGCAGACGGGAGTAACTGGGCGCTGTTCTCTGAGGGCGCACTGAGGAGTGGGGCCCTGGGCTCTCGGCTCCTCCGGGCCGGAGACCAGGAGGCCGCCATTTGTATTCCCGTCCTCTGGAACTCTACGGAAAGCGCTCAGGGAACAAAAGCTCCTGAAAGCAAACCCGAGCGGATTGCTCACCCCGGCCCCGGGTAAGGGCGGTGTAATTCCGCCTGGGGCAAAGACACTTGAGAATCACTACAACAGGCCCCTCCCCCAGAAGATCAACAAGAAATCCAGCCGAGACCAAGTTCACCTACCAAGGAGTGCGGTTTCAATACCAAGGAGAGCAGCAGAATTCCAGAGGAGGAGAAAGCCAAGCACGGAACTCATGGCTTTTTTCCTGTGATTTTTTTTAGTCTTGCAGTTAATTTAATTTTTTCTTTTTCATTTTTTTTTTTTCTCGCCTTCGGGTAAAATTTTTTTTTTTTTTAACTGTTACCTTTTTCTTTTTTAACGATTTTTTACTAGTTTATCTAATATATATATATATTTTTTTACATTTTTCTTAGGTGTTTTCTTTTTTAAAAAAAATTCTTTTCTTTTTTTTTTTTTTTTTCTTTTTTCTTTCTTCCTTTTTGAACCTCTTTTTATCCCCTTTCTCCCCACTCACGATTTTGGATCTCTTCTAATTTGGCTAAAGCATATTTTCCTGGGGTTGTTGCCACCCTTTTAGTATTTTACTTGCCCCTTCATTTACTCTTATCTGGACAAAATGACAAGACGTAAAAATTCACCACAAAAAAAAGAACAAGAGGCAGTACCGAAGGCTAGGGACCTAATCAATACAGACATCGGTAATATGTCAGATCTAGAGTTCAGAATGACAATTCTCAAGGTTCTAGCCAGGCTCGAAAAAGGCATGGAAGATATTAGAGAAACCCTCTCGAGAGATATAAAAGCCCTTTCTGGAGAAATAAAAGAACTAAAATCTAACCAAGTTGAAATCAAAAAAGCTATTAATGAGGTGCAATCAAAAATGGAGGCTCTCACTGCTAGGATAAATGAGGCAGAAGAAAGAATTAGTGATATAGAAGACCAAATGACAGAGAATAAAGAAGCTGATCAAAAGAGGGACAAACAGCTACTGGACCACGAGGGGAGAATTCGAGAAATAAGTGACACCATAAGACGAAACAACATTAGAATAATTGGGATTCCAGAAGAAGAAGAAAGTGAGAGGGGAGCAGAAGGTATACTGGAGAGAATTATTGGGGAGAATTTCCCCAATATGGCAAAGGGAACAAGCATCAAAATTCAGGAGGTTCAGAGAATGCCCCTCAAAATAAATAAGAATAGGCCCACACCCCGTCACCTAATAGTAAAATTTACAAGTCTCAATGACAAAGAGAAAATCCTGAAAGCAGCCCGGGAAAAGAAGTCTGTAACATACAATGGTAAAAATATTAGATTGGCAGCTGACTTATCCACAGAGACCTGGCAGGCCAGAAAGAGCTGGCATGATATTTTCAGAGCACTAAACGAGAAAAACATGCAGCCAAGAATACTATATCCAGCTAGGCTATCATTGAAAATAGAAGGAGAGATTAAAAGCTTCCAGGACAAACAACAACTGAAAGAATTTGCAAATACCAAACCAGCTCTACAGGAAATATTGAAAGGGGTCCTCTAAGCAAAGAGAGAGCCTACAAGTGGTAGATCAGAAAGGAACAGAGACCATATACAGTAACAGTCACCTTACAGGCAATACAATGGCACTAAATTCATATCTCTCAATAGTTACCCTGAATGTGAATGGGCTAAATGCCCCTGTCAAAAGACACAGGGTATCAGAATGGATAAAAAAACAAAACCCATCTATATGTTGCCTCCAAGAAACACATTTTAAGCCCGAAGACACCTCCAGATTTAAAGTGAGGGGGTGGAAAAGAATTTACCATGCTAATGGACATCAGAAGAAAGCAGGAGTGGCAATCCTTATATCAGATCAATTAGATTTTAAGCCAAAGACTGTAATAAGAGATGAGGAAGGACACTATATCATACTCGAAGGGTCTGTCCAACAAGAAGATTTAACAATTTTAAATATCTATGCCCCCAACGTGGGAGCAGCCAACTATATAAACCAATTAATAACAAAATCAAAGAAACACATAAACAACAATACAATAATAGTAGGGGACTTTAATATTCCCCTCACTGAAATGGACAGGTCATCCAAGCAAAAGATCAGCAAGGAAATAAAGGCCTTAAATGACACACTGGACCAGATGGACATCACAGATATATTCAGAATATTTCATCCCAAAGCAACAGAATACACATTCTTCTCTAGTGCACATGGAACATTCTCCAGAATAGATCACATCCTCGGTCCTAAATCAGGACTCAACCGGTATCAAAAGATTGGGATCATTCCCTGCATATTTCAGACCACAATGCTCTAAAGCTAGAACTCAACCACAAAAGGAAGTTTGGAAAGAACCCAAATACATGGAGACTAAACAGTATCCTTCTAAAGAATGAATGGGTCAACCGGGAAATTAAAGAAGAATTGAAAAAAATCATGGAAACAAATGATAATGAAAATACAACGGTTCAAAATCTGTGGGACACAACAAAGGCAGTCCTGAGAGGAAAATATATAGCGGTACAAGCCTTTCTCAAGAAACAAGAAAGGTCTCAGGTACACAACCTAACCCTACACCTAAAGGAGCTGGAGAAAGAACAAGAAAGAAACCCTAAGCCCAGCAGGAGAAGAGAAATCATAAAGATCAGAGCAGAAATCAATGAAATAGAAACCAAAAAAACAATAGAACAAATCAACGAAACTAGGAGCTGGTTCTTTGAAAGAATTAATAAAATTGATAAACCCCTGGCCCGACTTATCAAAAAGAAAAGAGAAAGGACCCAAATAAATAAAATCATGAATGAAAGAGGAGAGATCACAACTAACACCAAGGAAATACAAACTATTATAAGAACATACTATGAGCAACTCTACGGCAATAAATTTGACAATCTGGAAGAAATGGATGCATTCCTAGAAACATATAAACTACCACAACTGAACCATGAAGAAATAGAAAGCCTGAACAGACCCATAACCAGTAAGGAGATTGAAACAGTCATTAAAAATCTCCAAACAAACAAAAGCCCAGGGCCAGACGGCTTCCCGGGGGAATTCTACCAAACATTTAAAGAAGAACTAATTCCTATTCTCCTGAAACTGTTCCAAAAAATAGAAATGGAAGGAAAACTTCCAAACTCATTTTATGAGGCCAGCATCACCTTGATCCCAAAACCAGACAAGGATCCCACCAAAAAAGAGAGCTATAGACCGATATCCTTGATGAACACAGATGCGAAAATACTCAACAAAATACTAGCCAATCGGATTCAACAGTACATTAAAAAGATTATTCACCACGACCAAGTGGGATTTATTCCAGGGCTGCAAGGTTGGTTCAACATCCGCAAATCAGTCAATGTGATACAACACATCAATAAAAGTAAGAACAAGAACCATATGATACTCTCAATAGATGCTGAAAAAGCATTTGACAAAGTACAACATCCCTTCCTGATCAAAACTCTTCAAAGTGTAGGGATAGAGGGCACATACCTCAATATCATCAAAGCCATCTATGAAAAACCCACCGCAAATATCATTCTCAATGGAGAAAAACTGAAAGCTTTTCCGCTAAGGTCAGGAACACGGCAGGGATGTCCATTATCACCACTGCTATTCAACATCGTACTAGAGGTCCTAGCCTCAGCAATCAGACAACAAAAGGAAATTAAAGGCATCCAAATCGGCAAAGAAGAAGTCAAATTATCACTCTTCGCAGATGATATGATACTATATGTGGAAAACCCAAAAGACTCCACTCCAAAACTGCTAGAACTTATACAGGAATTCAGTAAAGTGTCAGGATATAAAATCAATGCACAGAAATCAGTTGCATTTCTCTACACCAACAGCAAGACAGAAGAAAGAGATATTAAGGAGTCAATCCCATTTACAATTGCATCCAAAACCATAAGATACCTAGGAATAAACCTAACCAAAGAGACACAGAATCTATACTCAGAAAACTATAAAGTACTCATGAAAGAAATTGAGGAAGACACAAAGAAATGGAAAAATGTTCCATGCTCCTGGATTGGAAGAATAAATATTGTGAAAATGTCTATGCTACCTAAAGCAATCTACACATTTAATGCAATTCCTATCAAAGTACCATCCATCTTTTTCAAAGAAATGGAACAAATAATTCTAAAATTTATATGGAACCAGAAAAGACCTCGAATAGCCAAAGGGATATTGAAAAAGAAAGCCAACGTTGGTGGCATCACAATTCCGGACTTCAAGCTCTATTACAAAGCTGTCATCATCAAGACAGCATGGTACTGGCACAAAAACAGACACATAGATCAATGGAACAGAATAGAGAGCCCAGAAATAGACCCTCAACTCTATGGTCAACTAATCTTCGACAAAGCAGGAAAGAATGTCCAATGGAAAAAAGACAGCCTTTTCAATAAATGGTGCTGGGAAAATTGGACAGCCACATGCAGAAAAATGAAATTGGACCATTTCCTTACACCACACACAAAAATAGACTCAAAATGGATGAAGGACCTCAATGTACGAAAGGAATCCATCAAAATCCTTGAGGAGAACACGGGCAGCAACCTCTTCGACCTCTGCCGCAGCAACATCTTCCTAGGAACAACGCAAAAGGCAAGGGAAGCAAGGGAAAAAATGAACTACTGGGATTTCATCAAGATCAAAAGCTTTTGCACAGCAAAGGAAACAGTTAACAAAATCAAAAGACAACTGACAGAATGGGAGAAGATATTTGCAAACGACATATCAGATAAAGGACTAGTGTCCAGAATCTATAAAGAACTTAGCAAACTCAACACCCAAAGAACAAATAATCCAATCAAGAAATGGGCAGAAGACATGAACAGACATTTCTGCAAAGAAGACATCCAGATGGCGAACAGACACATGAAAAAGTGCTCCATATCACTCGGCATCAGGGAAATACAAATCAAAACCACAATGAGATATCACCTCACACCAGTCAGAATGGCTAAAATCAACAAGTCAGGAAATGACAGATGCTGGCGAGGATGCGGAGAAAGGGGAACCCTCCTACACTGTTGGTGGGAATGCAAGCTGGTGCAGCCACTCTGGAAAACAGCATGGAGGTTCCTCAAAATGTTGAAAATAGAACTGCCCTATGACCCAGCAATTGCACTATTGGGTATTTACCCTAAAGATACAAATGTAGTGATCCAAAGGGACACATGCACCCGAATGTTTATAGCAGCAATGTCCACAATAGCCAAACTATGGAAAGAACCTAGATGTCCATCAATAGATGAATGGATCAAGAAGATGTGGTATATATACACAATGGAATACTATGCAGCCATCAAAAGAAATGAAATCTTGCCATTTGCAACAACATGGATGGAACTAGAGCGTATCATGCTTAGCGAAATAAGTCAAGCAGAGAAAGACAACTATCATATGATCTCCCTGATATGAGGAAGTGGTGATGCAACATGGAGGCTTAAGTGGGTAGAAGAATAAATGAAACAAGATGGGATTGGGAGGGAGACAAACCATAAGTGACTCTTAATCTCACAAAACAAACTGAGGGTTGCCGGGGGGAGGGGGTTGGGGAGAAGGGGGTGGGATTATGGACATTGGGGAGGGTATGTGATTTGGTGAGTGCTGTGAAGTGTGTAAACCTGGTGATTCACAGACCTGGGGATAAAAATATATGTATATAAAAAATATATGTTTATAAAAAATAAAAAATTAAAAAAAAATAAAATAAAAATAAAATAAAAAAATTAAAAAATTAAAAAAAAATAAAAACCAGGCATGGAGTCTTAATGGCTTGTGCATACTCTATTCCCACTTAGAACAATTGATAAATCAAGATCTGTCTGATTTTCCTTCCTTGTTCATCTCATTACATTGAATAAGCACAACAGATCAGATGACTTACAGAAATTTATTAAAATTGGAAGTTGTTTAATCTTCTACCCCATGAGCATCCATCCAGTTGCCTTTCAGCTGGTCAGCTGCATGACTGCTACTACCATAAATGCCTTTGAATCTTCAGAGCAACAAAAGATCTGTCTTCACTTCTGCAAACATGAAAGTTTAATCCTTTGTCTAAAACTCTGGTCATGACTTGTAGCCAACCCTACTCTACTCTTTCATTTAAAAGTTCTCCAAAATCTGCACCCAAGCAAGCCATGTGCAGACATCCTTTTTAAAAACAAAACAAAATCCAAGAGGAAATGATTGATTGATCTCAGTGTCAAAGTTATCTGTGCATCACCTGAGGAATTAGTGAATTGTATAACTAAATGAGTTTGTTTTCATGTTAGCTACTTAGGGTCAAATTAATAGCTCAATCTTTAACAATTCTATAGGTTATTAGGTTGTGCATATCAGGACCCCTGTAATCTCCAATCCATGTTCCATATTTTCTCTTTTGTTTTAAGTACAATTGACATAATATTAGGTGTTTGGGTTTTTTTTTTTTTAACTGCTTACCAGGTAAATTATTTATCTTCATTTCACCAAGGCTTTTTTTTCACTGATGTTTTATCTTGTTCTTTTATTTGAAACATATTCCTCTGCTTGTTTGACTCTTTTTCTCTATGTATTAAGCAAAAAAAAAAAAACAAAAAACTACCTCTAGAATGGCAGTGTGTGGGAGATGAAACTTGTCTTTCAATTTTGCCCTAGCTCTTGGTTGTCTCGTAAACCTTTGTAATTATTTAAGCAGCCTTGATTTATTAATGATAAGTCCCAGTTGTGGAGGGTGTGCCAAGACAATCAGTGCTCCAAAGGGAGCAATCTCAGTGAGCACCTAATTTCAGACTGATTAGAAACCACACCCTCATGCAACAGCTTTTGAAGTATGCAAGCATGTATGGGTCTTATGAGATTGCTATCGTAAATTCTGCTGGCTTTCTTTCAGACCAGACAATCTTGACGTATGCTATGGGTGAGAGCTGCAAAAACTGGGCCTCAGAGGAGTGTATAAGCTCCTTTTTGGGAGGTACTAGCAAGCTGCAGCTAGCTAGGCCAAGGGAGAACAGAAAGATGGTATCCCCCTCCCATGTTCTCTGAGAGCAGGTCTGGAGCCTCCAGATACTATGGCAAACAGGAAGTCTGCCCCTCAGGCATGGTAAGTAAAACAGGTCTTTTTAACAGATAGACTGAGGGTGTGGTTTAATGCAGTTGTCTGTGTAGTGCCCTGGGGCTGATAACCTGCAAAGAACTATCCATCGAATTGTTACAAGCCTGTGGGACCCAGGAACAAGATCTCCTGGCCACCAGAGCCAGGCAATCAAAGAGCTGTGCATTCACACCAGTTTTAGGAAGACAGCAGGAAAACTCAGGGCTAGGGCTCACATGCCAATACTACCAAGGTACAGGGGAAGATATCAAGACACAAATAGCACCTGACAATGTCTCCCTCCCCAGAGAGATGCCCCAAAGTTCCCTCTTCCTCTGGCAGATGCTCTGAGATTAACAAATAATCTCCTTCTCATGTAGTCTGAGATTTTCAAACTGCTGCATTTACACTGGTCTTGGAGTAAGAAGGTCTGTGTGTGAGTCCTTTAAGAGAAGACTCTCAGTTCCCCCACAGCCTTTTAGGTGTCCTGGATGTGAGCCTCCTTAGTCTGCAGAGCCAGACCTTTGGGGGCTCATCTCTCTCTTCCAGGTCCCAAGTGATAAGGAAGCAGAAAACAAGCTGAGGGCAAAGCACAAGCTAAGACTCCACAACCCCCTCCCCCCAACTCCCAGGTGGGATATGTCTGACATTCCTCAGGCACTCCTGGCTGCCCTAAAATTAAGGAAAGGGAAAAACAAATGGTTAACTGATAAAGATTACAGTCCTGCAAGACATGAGTCTATCAGTTTCCCAATGTCTTAGTGATTTACAAGGAAAAAGCATTCACATCACATAGCCTAGATTTCAGAGACCCATAACTCAATTTCCTGTAGCCCTAACATCACCCTTCCCTCCATAAGTGATGTGGGAAACAGAAGCAGAAGGGAATGTAAACAAAGTTAAATTTCTTTATGACCTGCAGCCCATTGACAAGGACCTGAGATAGGCAGAGTATAACACTCCTCCAGGAAGCTCCCAACTGTCTTAACCTTAATGTCTTACTAGAAGGAGAAACAACAATGCTAGCTAGACAATAGCAAGGCCTCCAGTATCTTGAGAGTCTTCTTTAGCATGTCAGAGTCCTTTTGGACACCTCCTTTTTCCCTTTCCTCCCCCAGCTCCCAAGTATATAGTCAGACATCCCTCACAACTCCAGTGCAGCAGCTCTTTCTTCCCACAGGTCCTGTCCCTGTATTTTAATACAATTACCTTTTTTTTTTTCTTTGCAACAAAGACCTCTCAAGAATTCTTTTTTGGCCATTGGCTCTGGACCTTACCAACATTCTAAAACTACCACATCAAGGGTGGGGATGCCTAATGTGGAGCTTGAACCTTTCACTCCTCAGGGAGAAGCTCTAGACTTGTGAGATCTTCCCCGTCCAGGTGGCTGCACCAGGGGTGGGATTTCTGGTGAGACTGCACCTCTGCCTCTCCTATTCATCTTGGTATGGCCCTTTTACTAATTCTATTTCAGGTCTTTTTTCAGAGAAAATTGTTTCATGTGTAGCTGTATATTCAGTATATCCATTGGAAGAAGTGAGCTCAGGATCTTCCTGCACCACCATCTTGGATTGCTTCCCTATGTCCCATATTTTCTTTTATTTACCCTTTCACTATCATTATTAAATTCTGTAATTTTGGTATATTTCTTCTTCTATATTTGGTATATATCTTCTATATTTTGGTATATTTCCTGTAGTCTCACAAGGCACCTATTATCCAACCTACCAGCCGGGGTGGGGGGCGGAGATGACCAAACCCATAAATAAGTGCATACACATACATATATAGACACATACATAAACACAAATGCGTTAGCTGGAAGACTGGAAAGGAAAATGTTGAAAGACTGAAGACGGCTCCTCTGTGTTTCTATGTCAAGGCAAATTTAAGAGAAGTTTGTGAAAATTGGTTATCAGTAGGAAACAAGAATTGTATTTGTTACTTATTCCAGGACTAGTTTAGAAGGAAGGCAGTTCTTCCTCTAAAAGATTTCTGGACAAAAATATATTGGATTACCTGCCAGAGGTTCTGCAAACCAAAGAACCAACATAATACTATTGGGCCAACTAAATAGAAATAATTAGAAATATACATGAGTTTTCTGGTCATGCTAATATTGCTTTTCTACCAAGACCTGACTTTATTAAGCACAAAAGCTATAATAGCAACTGATTTGGATCAACTAGCAAAACAGAATTTTAGTATGTACATGATTTATTTCCCTCTGTTTTACAGTTAACCAATCTTTTCATCTTCTGTGTGTGTGTGATGTGCGTGTGCATGTGTGTGTGTATGCATGTGTGTGTTTTACAGGAAAAGATCCCACTCTGTCATCAGATGAGCCAGAGGGAGCCAGAAAAGGATTAGACATTTGAAAGACAAATATGGATGAAATCCATTTCCTACATGGAGTTATTTAGTATGAGTTGTTTTGGTGACTAATTTTGTTCTGTTTGTTAAATGATCATACTGTATGATGTCCTCTCTGCTTATGTGTTTTCTGAGGCTGTGGGGCAAGTGAGGTACATTAGACCACACAGAGAAAGAAAATGAGGTGTGGCAGCTGCCTCCTATTTCTGAAGGCAGGAACAAATAATGTAAATCAGGAATTGAAAGCAGAGTTGGGTTTCTGTGTTGTTACTTATTCTTCAAGCCAAATGTTAATAAGTGAAGGATTTTCAGCATTTCAGACCAAGCCTCTGAATTTGGGAACAATGATTCCTATGCATGATGGGGAAACAGACTAAATAGCTAATCACCTTTAAAAAAAAATCTTTTAAAATCCTATAATTTTAGCCCCCACTTTCTAATATGTTTAAAAAAAAAAAAAGAGGCACTTCATAACTTTTAAAATGGTTGTGAAATAGTATCAACTTCACAAAATGTATTCCTCTCTGTGAACACTTCAAAAATCTTGAGTAAATTTTATCTCTAACAATGTCAAGTCTTGGTTTTGTTTTTCCTCCCAGGAATTACCAAAAGAAAAATGCATTATTAACATGTAGCTCACAATCATTTGACAAGCAGGGTAAGAAGTGTAGCCATTTTTAAGAAGTTTCTGATAAAGGGCTATACTCATTGAAGTGAATTTAAAGGCTCATGGCTAAGTGGTAAAATATTTCAGAGGATCAAATCTAATAAACTAATAAGAAAGCTAAATGAGTACCATATCTACTATGCACCAATTTAATTCAATGTTGCGCACATGGTGAACCTCTTAGCCCAACACTTGACAAAATAATTACCTCATTAGATGAAGCATGTAAGTGTAGTTAGAAATCTTCATGGACTCAGATTTACCCAAGGAAAATAAAACCTTTATATAATCTATTTTCCACTTGCTAAGAGAAAACATTAAGCGTAAAAGTGCCATCAGGTTTTTTTGGAAAGTAAAAAAAAGGACTTTAAAAGAAAATAAAAATCAAATAAAAAATAAAAATAAAAACATATCAATATAATTATAAAAAAGAAGAAAATTTTATTATTTATTTATTTCCTACTGTATTCATAATAGTAGCAGAGTTCCACGCTTTGCTTTCTTTGTAGAGTATGACATATATTTTCAGAAAATAGAATTATGGGATTTATTTAAGATTGGAATGGAAGAAATGATCCTCTGATCCTCCAGGCAAGGGATTCTCAGCCCTGTTACACATTAGAATCCTGTGAAGATTTTAAAACTACTGATGCCTGAATTTCATCATCAGGATTCTGATTTTAGTTGATGTGGGGCATCCAAACTTTTGAAAAGTGACTAGAGTTCCTCCAATATTTGACCAGGAGTGAGATAACATTGTCCTAAGTAAGTGACCAACCATATCATTAATTGAAGCACTTTTGAAAGAAAAAAATAGATGCCTCCATTAATAATTACACCTGAATTAAAGAGTAAACAGTCATTCTCTGGGCAAATTGGGAGGTATGATCACCCTACCACATATTCATTGTTGTATATATCTACAATGTTCCTGGTAAGTGATTAGAAATGAATCTCAACCTCATTACCTGCATAATAAGAAATTCCTTATCTCACAAGACAATGCCTTAGATGTTGTGACAACTGGAAATACTCCCTGCTAGCACTACCCTTTATTTCCTGAATTCAGATATGAGTTTAACCCCTTCCATAGACAGGCCCTTCAGATATTTGGAGATATGTATCTTATTCCCTCCTTAGCAACCACATTTTCTCTTCTGAAGCTAACATTTTTCATGCCACATTGTAAATACCCTTCCGTTTTTTAAGTCTTGCCTCACATGTCATGGATTTAAGTTCTCTCGTCATCATGATTGCTCCCATCTGAACATCTTCTTTTTTTTTTAAAGATTTTTTTTTTTTTTTATCAGAGAGATGGAGGGGGAGAGAGCAAGCACAGGCAGACAGAATGGCAGGCAGAGACAGAGGGAGAAGCAGGCTCCCCGCTGAGCAAGGAGCCCGATGTGGGACTCGATCCCAGGACGCTGGGATCATGACCTGAGCCGAAGGCAGCTGCTCAACCAACTGAGCCACCCAGGCGTCCCCCATCTGAACATCTTAAAAAATAATATAAAGTCAGTGAAGGTAATCCTCAAATGGTTATTATTTGAGATACAGATATATGTGTGAAATTTAAATAAAGATTTGATAGAAGACCAAAGCCTGTATGATTCTCTATACTGGTCAAATCTCTTTTCCACCAACCAGAAGAGTTGTAGTCACCCTAAATAAATAGGCCTTATGACTATGGGGAAGAAAAGGGTCAATATGAGTTGCAATGCATGTATCCTCAAAGGTTCCTAAAGCATTTTTGGTCGTAACCAGGACTCCCTCCAAATACTGACTGATGGAATTTACTAGCTAAAAGATCAATAGGAGACCTAGGAAGTTGCTTTCTAAAGATTTCTTATCTAGGACAGTTTTAGCTGGCTATACCTGGTCTGTCTATATTATTTGTTATAAATTATCCTGCAGTTTATGTGCTGCAGCCAGGGTGGATAAAGCACATTAGTCATTTGACCAGACGTGGATGTGGGCTAACAAGACATAAAAATAGAAGTAAGAGATTCCCAAACTCAATGATTTCTCTCTACTAACGTCCCTTGGATGCAGTTGCCAGTACTCACCCAAAACTAAACTGCACCTCAATATGGAAGAGGAGATCTAAAACAAGAGATTGAAAGAGTCAGGACTCCCAGGCACACTGTTGCTCATGACTTCTTTGTGCTAAGCTTAGTAAAACTCAGAAAGCCCACAATTTGCCATATATCTAATAATTCTAGTCTTTGGGAATTCAGTTTTGCTACCTTCCTATAGAACACTCTTTAAGTCCCTAAGATATATTCCAAACCACTGGGTTGTGCTCATTGTCTTTGGCTGAAGTCTATCTGGTTAATCACTTAAGACTAGTATTGCCTTTGGAATAAAAACTTGGCTTTTGATTCCAACTTTCCCTCTATACATGGTCTTTAAAAAACAGTGTGGACAGCATGAAGGCTCCTCAAAAAGTTGAAAATAGAGCTACCCTACGACCCAGCAATCGCACTACTGTGTATTTACCCTAAAGATACAAATGATCAGTGATCAGAAGGGGCACACACACACGAATGTTTATTGCAGCAATGTCCATGATAGCCAAACTATGGAAAGAACCTAGGTGTCCATCAGCAGATGAATGGATAAAGAAGATGTGGTATATATATATACCACATATATATATATATATATATATATATATATATATATATATATATATATAATGGAATACTATGTAGCCATCAAAAGAAATGAAATGTTGCCATTTGTGACAACGTGGATGGAACTATATGGTATTATGCAGAGTGAAATAAAGTCAATCAGAGAAAGATAATTATCATATGATCTCCCTAATATGAGGAAGTTGAGAGGCAACATGGGGGATTTGGGGGGTAGGAAAGGAATAAATGAAACAAGATGGGATTGGGAGGGAGACAAACCATAAGAGACTCTTAATCTCACAAAACAAACTGAGGGTTGCCAGGCGAAGGGGGGTACAGAGAGGGTGGTTGGGTTATGGACATTGGGGAGGGTGTGTGCTATGGTATGTGCTGTGAAGTGTGTAAACCTGGCGATTCACAGACCTGTATTCCTGGGGTTACTAATACATTATATATTAATAAAAAAAAGTTTGGCGATATTACTCACATACCATATAATCCAGCCATTTAAAGTGCACAACTCAATGTCTTTTTGTATGTTCACAAAGTTGTGCAACCATTACCACAATCTAACTTTAAAACATTTATCACTCCAAAAAGAAATCATGTACCCATTAGCAGTCCATTAATCCCCTCTCCTCAGACCTAGACAGCCACTAATCTACCTTCTGTTTTTATAGATTTGCCTATTCTGTACTATCATATGTGGTCTTTTGGACTGCTTTCTCTCAGTTTACATAATATCTTTAATCTTCATTCACATTGTAGCATATCTAAGGACTCCATCCTTTGTATTGCTTAATATTAATTACTCCATAATATAGACACAACATTCTATTTGTTCATTCATTGGTTGATGGAATTTGGATTGCTTCCACTTTTTGGTTATTTATTGGGAATAATGGTGCTATAAACATTCTTGTACTAGTTGTTTTTTTTTTTTTAAGATTTTATTTATTTAACAGACAGAGATCACAAGTAGGCAGAGAGGCAGGCAGAGAGAGAGATGGGAGGGTGGGGAAGGAGGCCCCCTGCTGAGCAGAGAGCCCAGTGCAGGGCTCGATCCCAGGACCCTGAGATCAGGACTTGAGCTGAAGGCAGAGGCTTACCCCACTGAGCCACCCGGATATCCCACTTGTACTAGTTTTTGTGTAGGCATGTTTTACATTTCTCTAGGGTACATACATAAGAGTGAAATTGCTAGGCGCATGCAACTCAAAGTTTGACATTTTGAGAACTGCTGATCTGTTCTGTGAAGCACGTGTTCCTTTTACATTCTCACCAGCAATTTATGAGGGTTACAACTTCTCCACAAACTCTCCAACACTTGTTATTATCCATCTTTTCTATTTTATCATGATGTCACAATGTAATTTTGATTTGCATTGGCTAATGAGGTTGAGCATTTCAGATGCTTACTGGCCATTTATATATCATCTTCAGCAGAATATCTTTTCATATTTTTTGCTCATTTTTATTTACTTTTTTATTAAAAAATGATATGTTAAAAGAATTCTTTTTATATTGAATTATATTGATTATATATTGATCAGATATAAAATTTAAAAATATTTTCTTCCATTCTGTAGGGTTGTCTCTTCCCTTAATGATTTCCTATGAAGTACAAAAGTTTTTAATATTATTGTAATCCAGCTTATCAATTTTTGTCTTTTGTCACTTGTGCTTTGTGATCATATATCAGAAGTTTTGCTTAAAATCACTAAGATTCATTCCTCTCATTTGTTCAAAAATTTTCTTAGTTTTAGCTCTTATATTTATTTTGTACTTTTTAAAAAAGATTTTACTTATTTATTTGAGAGAGAAGGCACAAGTGGGGGGGAGGGACAGAAGGAGAGGAACAAACAGACTCTCCCTACACAGGGCTCAATCCCAAGGCCCCAAGATCATGACCTGAAATGAAGGCATATGTTTAACTGACTGAGACACCTAGGTGTCCCTAGCTCTTATATTTAGAACAATGATTTATTAGAAGTTAATTTTTGGATATGGTGCTAAAAACAGATCCATCTTTATTATTTTGGATGTGATATCCAGCTGTCCCAGCATCATTCTTTCCCACAATGAACTGTCTTGGTACCCTTGTTGAAAACCTATTGACTTTAAATGTGAGGGTTTATTTCTGGACTCTTAATTATATTCCATTGATATATTTCTCCATCCTTAATACAGTACAACACTGTCTTGACCACTCTACATTCATATTAAGCTTTGAAATCAGTAAGTGTGACTCCTTTTTTCTTCTTTCTCAAGATTCTTTTAGATAAATAAGAGAATGGGCTGCTTGCATTTCTATGTGAATTTTAGGGTATTCTTCTCAATTTCTGCAAAAAGATAGTGTACAGCTTTAATTTTGGTAGGAATTGTGATGAATTTGCCATATGTAAATCAACTTTTAAAGTATTGTCATTTTAACAATATTGAGATTTATATTCATCAATATGGCATGCTTTCCATTTGTATAAGTCTTCTTTACTTCCTTTCAGCAATTTTTTTTTTTCGTTTTCAGTAAACGAATCTTGCACCTCTTTGGTTATATTTATCTCTAAATTTTTGTTCTTTGTGACTATTGCAAATGTTGATACTATTGTTCATTCATTTTAGAATTGTCTATTGCTAATGTACAGATGTGCAGTTTATTTTGGGGTACAGATCTTATGCCCTATAAATTTGTGAAAATCACTTATTTTTTCTAAAGGTTTTTACTGTATTCTTTAGTATTTTCTATATACTAGGTCATGTCATCTACTCATAGAGATCATTTTACTTCTTCCTTCCCAACTGGAATAACATTATTTTTTCTAGCCTAACTGCCCTGGCTAGAATCTCTAGTGCAACGTTGAATAGCAGCAGTGAGTGTAGATATCCTTACCTTGTTCCTGATCTTATGCAGGAAGCATTCTACTTCATCATTAAGTATGTTTTAAGCTGTCAGATTTTCATAGATTCCCTTTAGGGTTAAGGAAAGATTTTTCCTATTTCTAGTTTAATAAATGTTTTTCCATAGAAGTATATTGAAGTTAGTCAAGTGGGTTTCTTTTTTGGTATGTTAAAATCATCATTTGATATATCCATTATTCTATTCATATGGTATACTATATTAATTTTCAGACATTAAACTATTATTGCATTTCTGGGATACACCCCACTTGGACATGGTGTATAATTAGTTTGTTCTCAAGTTTGGTTGGCTAATATTTGTTAAGGATTTTTTCTTTCCTATAATCATAGAAGATTTCAGTCTATATCTTTTTTTGTGTTTGTCTGACTTTGGCATCAGGGTAATACTGGACTCACAGAATGAAACTAAATGTATTCTCACCTCTTCTATGTTTGGAAGTTTTTGAAGAGTTGGTTTTAATTCTTCTTTAAATATTTAGTAACATTGACTGGAAAATCTTGGCTGGACTTTTCTTTGAAGGAAGATTTTTAGCTACAAATTTAACCTCTACTTGGTGAAGATGTATTCAGATTTTCTATTTCTTCTTGTATAAATTTCATTAGCTTGTGTCTTTCTAGGAACTTCTCTGTGTCATTTAAATTATCTTATAATTTATAATTAACTTATAATCTTCTATTATTTTTGTAAGATGGGTAGTAATTTAAACTCTTCATTCCTGATTTCAGAAATGTGAGACTTCTTAATTTTTCTTTGTAAATTTAGCTAAAGATTTCTCAATTTTGTTGATCTTTTCAAAGAATCAAATTCAGTTAACTGATATTCTCTATGTTTTCTCCTTTTGACTTCATGAATTTCCTTTCTAATCTTTACTATTTCGTTTGTTCTTTTACCAGTGTCTGAAGGTAGAGCCGGTTATTAACCTCTTTTCAACTTTATTGTGGTATAATTAACAAATAAAATTAAATGTTTTTGAAGTGTACAACATGATTTGACTTGCATATACTTTATAAAATGATGACCAAAATCTGGTTAATTAACATATCCATCACTTCACATAGTTTCCTTTGGTGGATCAGTGGTGGAAATATTCAGATTTTCTATTTCTTCATGATTCAGTCTTTCTAGGTTGCATGTCTCTAGGAATTTATTCACTGCTAGGTTATCCAAACTTTTGGCATATAATTGCAGTAGTTTTTTATTACATTATGCATTTCTGCAGATCATTTGTAATATCTCTTCTTTCACTTCTGATTTTATTTGACTTTCTTTTTTTCATCAATTTCATCAATTGTTCATCAATTTTGCTTATATTTTAAAAAACATATCTTCATTTCATTGGTCTTTTCTCTTGTTTTTTGTCCCTATTTCATCATTTTAATATGAATATATATTTACATCCTTAAGATGTAAAGTTAGGTGTTTGAGAGCTTACATTTTTCTTAATGTGTTTCCATTTGTCATTTTTTAAATTTCTTTTAATTTTTTCTTTGACCCATTGTTCAGAAATATGTTGTTTAATTTTTACCATATCTGTGAATTTTCCAGGTTTCTTCCTGTCATTGATTTCTAGTTTCATGCCATTGTGGTTAAAAAAGATATTTGATGTGACATCAATCTTCTTAAATTTGTGAAGACTTGTTTTTTTCCTTATTATATGATATATCCTGGAGAATGTTGCATACATTTCAAAAGAAGGTGTATTCTACTGTTGTTGGATGGAATGTTGTGTAATGTGTATTAAGTTTATTTGGTCTTAAGTTCTAACCCCATGTGTCTATATTGATTTTTGATCTGGATGATTTATCCATTTTGACAATGGGGTAAAGAAATCCTCTACTATAATTATTGTTGTTGAATTTACCCTTTTATCATTATATAATGACCTTCTTTTTCTATTACAGTTTTTGACTTAAAGTCTATTTTGTCTGATATAACTAAATCTACCCCTACTTTATTTTATTATCCATTTTCTTGAAATATTTGTTCCCCATCCTTTCATTTCAAGTCTATCTGCCCTTAAAGCTGAAGTGTCTATCTTGTAAGCAACATACACTGGGTCATTTATTTTTCATCCATTCAGTCACTCTCTGTCTTTTGACTGGAGAAGTCAACCCATTTACATTTAGAGTAACTATACACTGATAAAGACTTCTGGTTTTTTATCGTTCCCTTGTTTCTTTCTTCCTCTCGCACTGCCTTCCTTTGTGAATTGATGATTTTCATACTGGTGTTTTGATTCCCATCTCTTTATCTTTGTGAATTTACTGTAGGCTTTTGCTTTATGGTTACCATGTGACTCATAAAATATCTTTTACTTATAACAGTTTATTTTAAACTAATGATAACTTCAATCATATAAAAAAATTAACACTTTTACTCCATTCTCCACATTTATATTATTGATTTCACAATTTATTACTTTTTTCTAAGAGGCTCCATGCCCAGTATAAAGCCCAATGTGGGCTTGAATTCATGACCAACCCCAAGATCAAGACCTGAACTGAGATCAAGAGTCCAATGCTCAACCAAGTGAGCCACCCAGATGCCCAAAATTACACTTTTTGTACTTGTTAATGAATACATTAATAAATTATTATACCTGTAGTTATTTTTAATATTTGTGTTCTTAGCCATTGTACCAGAATTATTAGAACACCATCTTATTATGCAGCATTATAATATTCTGAATTAGAAAAATATACTTTCCTTTATCAGTATATTTTATATTCTCATATGTTTTTCATACATTGATATGTTTCCAATTAGTGTGCTTTTATTTCAACTTCAAGAACTCCTTTCAGCTCTTGTAAGGCAGGTCTACTCTTGATGAACTCCTTCAGCTTGTCTGGGACAGTGTTTATCTTTACTTCCTTTATAAAAGACAATTTTGCAGGTAAAAAAATGCTTGGTTGCCATTTCTTTCTTTTTTTTTTTTTTTTAAGATTTTATTTATTTACTTGACAGACAGACAGAGTAGGCAGAGAGGCAGGCAGAGAGGAAGGGAAGCAGGCTCCCCGCTGAGCAGAGAGCCCGATGCGGGGCTCGATCCCAGGACCCTGGGATCATGACCCAAGCTGAAGGCAGAGGCCCTAACCCACTGAGCTACCCAGGCGCCCCTGCCATTTCTTTCTTTAAGGATTTTTTTCTTTGAATATATCATCTACTCTCTCTTCTCTAGCAAAGTTTCTGTTGTGGATTTTGCTGATATTCTTATATGTGTCCCCTTGTGTGTGAACTATTTTCTCTTGCTGCTTTCAAAATTGTTTTTTCTGTCTCTGATTTTAGACAGTTTTATTATCTTTTATTATTTTGGGGGTTGATGTTTGGGGGGGAACTTTGAGCTTCATGAACTTGGATATCAAAAACTCTTCCTAGAGTTTGGGAAGTTCTCAACTAGTATTTCTTTAAATAAGCTTTCTGTCTTATTCCCCTTTTATACTCCTCCTGAGACTCCAGTAATACATTTTTTTCTCTCAATAGTTTTCCATAGATCACATAGATTTTATTCACTCTTCTTCATTCTTTTTTTCTTTGTTCTTCTCTAACTGGTTGTTTTAAATGACCTGTAATCAACTTTGCAAATTCTTTCTTCTGATTGATCAAGATTGTTGATGAGTATCTCTTATTGCATTTTTTTTTCCATTTCATTCATTGTGTTCTTCAGATCCAGAGTTTCTGTTCCTTTCTTTTTTTATGATTTCTATCTTCACACTTCCCATTTTGCTTGCATATTAGTTTTATGATAAATTACTGAAGGGCCTTAAAACAACTATATTGAATTCTTTATCACAGAAATCACAGACATCCATTACTTTGGGGTCAGTTACTAGAAAATTATTGTATGCCTTTGGTGGTATCATATTTCTTTGATTTCTCATGTTCTTTAATGTTTGCCATTGCTGTCTTCACATTTGAATAATCAGTCACCTCCCCCAGTCTTTACTGATTGCCTTCAGGAGAGGAATTCTTCTGTCGGTCGTTCTAGGGACTTTGAGGCTATCTTATATCTTTTCTCTGGACACACCAGGTCTATACTTCTTATTCCCTCTTGAGAGGTAATTCTGAAAATTTTTAACCTTCTCTCAATTCTATAAAGCCAGATTATATATTGATAGCTTCCACTTTTCTTTCCCTAGGATGGTGCCAAATGCTCAAATTTGTATGTACTCTCCCAATCCCACAGTGTTGGGCTAACGTATTACATATGTTCACAGGTTATCTGCATAGGCTCATACTCACTGCCATCAGGGGCACAAATAGGGAGTTAATCACAGGATGGAGGGAGGGGTTAGATTAGATGTGCAGAATCTTTACAATGCCTGTGAGCCATCTGGGGGGATCTGCATGTCAGTCATCCCCAGTGGCTCATATGTGAGCATTCTCATGAAAGTCCATGAAACAGTAAGATCCTTATGTCTATATATAGCCATGAGCAGGTGCTGTCTCTCTTAGTTTGAAAAAGATAAGTGACAGTCCCAAAAAGCAGCTTCACACCCATCAACAAATGAATATCTTCCCATCACCCAAGAATATGTTAGAGTATATCTAGAACTGCTCAGTGATTTATTGAGCTCTTACTGTACATCAATCATTGTATAAAACCCTGTGGAGGACATGGTAAAGACAAGACACAAGGTCTCTAACTTTAAAGACTTCATGTGCTGTTTGGGATGATAACTTTATGAAACAAGGTTTAAGTCACAAAGAAAACACTATAAATATACCAGAAATCAGTGAAGAAGAACATTGTATGTTGAAGTGGCTAAAAATCAAGTCCTAACCAACCTGTAATTAGATGTTGTTTTGATTCTGGCCTCCACTACTTCCCAGTGGTATGATTTTAGGTAGATCATTTCATCTCTTGATTCTTGGTCATCACCTCTATGAAAGGAAATGAAAGTACTTACTTATGTCAGAGAGTTCTTTGAAAGATAAAATGAGATGAAGCCACCTGAACATAACGCCTGACATAATTTAGCACATGACCAACATTAGCTAAATAGAGGATGAAAAGGATCTGAAGTGGGAAGGAAAAAAAAAAAAAAAAAGCAGTGGGAGGGATTCCTGGATGGCTCAGTGGGTGAAGCATCTGCCTTTGGCTCAGATCATGATCCCACATCCTGGGATAAAGTCCTGTCAGGCTCCTTGCACAGCAAGGAGCCTGCTTCTCTCTCTGCCTGCTGCTCCCCTTACTTGTGCTCTCTCTCTCTTTCTCTCTGTCTCTCTGACAAATAAATAAATAAATACATCTTTAAAAAAAAAGAAAAAGCAGTGAGAGATTTCCAGGGGGAGAAAAAAAATAATGTAAAATATCAAAATTTATGTAGGATATAAATAAGCAGTTTGTTTTCCCTTCTTTTTTAAGTTAAAGTATATCTAAAATTCTAATCATTTTGTCAGCTCAAATAAAAAATACACTAGATTCTCAGTCATATCAGAAATATTTTCACTAGAAATATTTCCTAAATGTATGCTAATTCAGAATATTTTTTGGCAAGAAAGATGGAGACTACTTGGACCATTGTATCTATTTTAGATCCTTACTTAGAACCCTATGAAATGTTACATATTAAAAATAAATTTCAAAGCATGTTATTATATATCTGCTCATAAGTGGTTTTCCAAATTGATTGTCACCTTTTCCTAATTTTGGATTGTGTTTTTTAAATCAGAGTGAAATGTTGGCATGCTTACTATTTTTTTTTTCTTCAAATCTGGATGCCCAACTGTCGAACTTCTAAAATTTTACTTCCTACTACAAGATGAACATGTTTTTAGATAAGCTTTTAAATTTTGCTCTAATATATTTTGCCAAAGCAATGCAGTCTATATGACAAAAGAGAGATGTCTGCAACAAACAGAGAAGGAAGAATGAAATCATTCTAAACATAAGCATTTTATAAATTATTTAACACATGTAAGAGGTTGCTGAAGCTATCTTTCCAGTAGCTCACAAATTCTCTGACTTTTTTGTTTTGTTTTTTTTTTTTTTAGTTTTGCTACTGTAAAAGCTGTTTTTAGAGTTACATTACTAAAATGTATCCACAAATAAGCAGAATTTTGTGAGTCAAACCTGTAACACATTTTGTTCACAATTAGTCCCTTAGTGATATATATAATTGAAACACTACAGATTCTGACACTAGTTAGAAGTAATTTAAAATCTGAGTCTGTCATTCACAAATTATGTGGTTCTAAACAAACCACTTCTTATTACAGAGTCTGTTTCTCAATCTGTAAATGGGGATAATAATAAATGATGACCACATAGAGTTTATGAGATTCATAATAGATAGTAAATATGAAATGACTGCAAATTAGAAGGAGCTGATTAACTACATGTTATCATTTTTATTAGAGAAAGGAATTGGTGGATCATACCAAACATATGAAAAAGTATTTAAGGGATATTGTAAAAAATGTGGTCGTTTAGCTTAGTGACCCAAAATATGAAGATAAATAATATAGATGGTATCATAAAACAATACATAATAAAGAATTAGGTGAATAGGACAGGCAACAAATTTACAGGAGTAATTACTCATAATATAAAAACATTGGTGTTTTATGTAGTGAAAATTGAATATTACCTCAGGAAGGATGGCAATGTAAAGGATTCTTTTGCCCACAGGTCATGAGAAAATAACTTTGAAAATCATTTTTGATGTGAGAAGGATTAACCCAACTCTCAAAATCTAAATATTTTATGATACTCTCCATAGGAAAGATTTCTTACCACTGTAAAATTAATTCTCCCTCTTCTGATCTCCTAAGCACTCTTAAAAAAACAATATATACTGGATTCAAAATAGATGTGGTAGACTGAAAAATGGCCCCACAAAAGATTCATGTCCTAATCCTTGGAATCTGTAAATATTACATTATATGGCAAGAGAAAAAGAGAAGTTGCATATGTGATTATGTTAAGCATTCTGAGATGGGGAGATTATCCTGGATTATCCTCCTATATATGGGTACTTGTGAGCCCTAAGTGTCATCACATGTATCCATATAAGAAAAAGGAAGAGAAAGACATAGCATGTCTTCAAAAATGAATAAAGGGGACAGGAGCCAAAGAATACAAAAATGAATAAAGGGGACAGGAGCCAAAGAATACAAAGAAAGTAATTCTAAGTGCTGTGAAGGCCAGGAAGTAAATTCACAACTAGACCCTCTAGAGGGAGCATGATCTAGTTGACACCTTGATTTCTGGTCAGTGATACCTATTTTAGACTGCTGTCCTCCAGAACCATAAGAGAATAAATTTTTGTTGTTTTAAACTAACAAATTTATGGAAATTTGTTATGGCAGCCATAGGAAACTAATACAATAGATAAAGTGCATATTTTTATATATTTTCTCTTTTAAATCCCCACTAAAGGTAATAAATTTAAAAGTCACAGAACTATAATAACTAAGCAAATAGGGGGAGAACCATCAGTGAAAAAGAAACCTCAAGAAATCTCCGGTTAATGTTAAGTGGCCAGAAATATTTGCAGAGGAGATTTTACTGTAAAAGGAAATATCTACTAAGAAGAATCTAAAAGAAACCACTGAAGAAGACACAGAAGTGGTAATGGTTGGAAAGAAGTCCCATGTAACATAAGACTAAAGACAGAAATATTTCCTGAAGGTCTATATGTTGCTCACATAAGTTCCTCGAGACCCTCTCCTGCCTCTATATACAGAATGATTTCTGGCCAGACATTCATGTCTAGGTTCCAAAAAGAACAGCTCTTTTTTTTAATATAAAATTGAGTAAACTCTCTAAAGAGAACAAGAACTAATTTAGTAGTTGGTAACCAGAGTAAAATTTTAGCATTCTGATAAGTTGAATGCCCTTTCAAGACAAAACAAATCTTGTTTTCATGCCCAGAGTAAATAATCAATTCGCATCTTAAACATTCACTCTTAAGTTTGAATAGGCAACTATACATTAAGTCTTTGAGGAAAACCTGCAGAAAATGGCCCAAGAATTGAGTAATTATTAGGAAAGATAAAAAACATTAAATTACAATTCTAGTTAAAACCACACCAATATCCAAATGTTTTATCCCTAAAATAAGAAAAGGATGTCATGAACAAGGAACAGAAAATAAGGCAGAACTTGTGGTTTCCAAAAAAAATTAAAATTTCAAAAAGAATAGAAAATTTAAAAAAATTAAAATTTCCAGAATTGGAATATTAAAAAATCAATAAAACTTTCCAAAGTATATGACAAAAGGATAAAAATAGATATATGAGAAAAGGAAAATGCAATAAACATATAGTAAATATATAGAACAAGAATTCTAATATTAAATTAATAGAAATTCTAAAAAGAAAATGGGAGGAAGGAAATTAAGAAAGTACAGAAAATCTTCCAGAATTAAATGAAGCAGTAAGTCCTCAAATTTAGACAGTGATCAAGTATTGATCAAATCAAATGTACTTAAACCTATAATTATAAAATATTTTTATATCATGTCCCCTTGTGATTTACAGAGAAAATGGAATTTTTTTATGTTCTTAAAAAAATCTAGAATCAAATTGGTGTTAGACCAATACACAATGCTTGAAGAACATAATGTTCTGAGGGAAATGACTTTCAACCTAAAGAAATAAAGCTAGCACAATAATCAACTACTATCAGAAAGATTAATTCCATACATTTTCAGCAATCAAGGGTTTAGAAAACTTACCATCCTCATTCACCTGCCTAGGAAGTTACTTGTTCTAACAAACAGAGAAAACAAGAATAATGAAGACATGAGAATCAGGAAACAGGAGTGGAGTGAACAGAAGTTCCTGGACTAGAGGCTAAACCGGGGCGAAGCCCACGTGGGGTAAGCGTGGCCTCAGGTCCCACAGGGTCACAGAAGGATCGGGGGTGTCTGAGTGTCGCAGAGCTTGCGGGTATTGGAACGGGAAAGCCGGCTACAGAGACAGAGCCAACAGTAAGCTCGCAGCTTGGGGTGACCTTGAACTGGTCGCAGGCTCGGTGAGCTCGAAGCGGGCTGGAGGTCAGGCAGACTGGAGTAGCTGGGCGCTGTTCTCTGAGGGCGACTGAGGAGTGCGGCCCTGGGCTCTCGGCTCCTCCGGGCGGGAGACCAGGAGGCCGCCATTTGTATTCCCGTCCTCCGGAACTCTACGGAAAGCGCTCAGGGAACAAAAGCTCCTGAAAGCAAGCCCGAGCAGATTACTCGCCCCGGCCCCAGGTAAGGGCGGTGTATTTCCACCTGGGGCAAAAGCTCTTGAGAATCACTACAACAGGCCCCTCCCCCAGAAGATCAACAAGAAATCCAGCCGAGACCAAGTTCACCTACCAAGGAGTGCGGATTCAATACCAAGGAGAGCAGCAGAATTCCAGAGGAGGAAAAAGCCAAGCACGGAACTCATGGCTTTTTCCCTGTGATTTTTTTTTAGTCTTGCAGTTAATTTAATATTTTTCTTTTTCATTTTTTGCTTTTTTTTTCTCGCCTTCAGGTAAAATTTTTTTTTAACTGTTACCTTTTTCTTTTTTAACGATTTTTTACTAGTTTATCTATATATATTTTTTTTCTTTTTTACATTTTTCTTAGGTATTTTCTTTTTTTTTTAATTCTTTTCTTTTTCTTTTTTCTTTCTTTCTTCCTTTTTGAACCTCTTTTTATCCCCTTTCTACCCCCTCACGATTTTGGATCTCTTCTAATTTGGTTAAAGCATATTTTCCTGGGGTTGTTGCCACCCTTTTAGTATTTTACTTGACCCTTCATATACTCTTATCTGGACAAAATGACAAGGAGGAAAAATTCAACACAAAAAAAAGAACAAGAGGCAGTACCAAAGGCTAGGGACCTAATCAATACAGACATTGGTAATATGTCAAATCTAGAGTTCAGAATGACAATTCTCAAGGTTCTAGCCGGGCTCGAAAAAGGCATGGAAGATATTAGAGAAACCCTCTCAAGAGATATAAAAGCCCTTTCTGGAGAAATAAAAGAACTAAAATCTAACCAAGTTGAAATCAAAAAAGCTATTAATGAGGTGCAATCAAAAATGGAGGCTCTCACTGCTAGGATAAATGAGGCAGAAGAAAGAATTAGTGATATAGAAGACCAAATGACAGAGAATAAAGAAACTGAGCAAAAGAGGGACAAACAGCTACTGGACCACGAGGGGAGAATTCGAGAGATAAGTGACACCATAAGATGAAACAACATTAGAATAATTGGGATTCCAGAAGAAGAAAAAAGAGAGAGGGGAGCAGAAGGTATACTGGAGAGAATTATTGGGGAGAATTTCCCCAATATGGCAAAGGGAACGAGCATCAAAATTCAGGAGGTTCAGAGAATGCCCCTCAAAATCAATAAGAATAGGCCCACACCCCGTCACCTAATAGTAAAATTTACAAGTCTCAGTGACAAAGAGAAAATCCTGAAAGCAGCCCGGGAAAAGAAGTCTGTAACATACAATGGTAAAAATATAAGATTGGCAGCTGACTTATCCACAGACACCTGGCAGGCCAGAAAGATTGGCATATTTTCAGAGCACTAAACGAGAAAAACATGCAGCCAAGAATACTATATCCAGCTAGGCTATCATTGAAAATAGAAGGAGAGATTAAAAGCTTCCAGGACAAACAACAACTGAAAGAATTTGCAAATACCAAACCAGCTCTACAGGAAATCTTGAAAGGGGTCCTCTAAGCAAAGAGAGAGCCTACAAGTGGTAGATCAGAAAGGAACAGAGACCATATACAGTAACAGTCACCTTACAGGCAATACAATGGCACTAAATTCATATCTCTCAATAGTTACCCTGAATGTGAATGGGCTAAATGCCCCTGTCAAAAGACACAGGGTATCAGAATGGATAAAAAAACAAAACCCATCTATATGTTGCCTCCAAGAAACTCATTTTAAGCCCGAAGACACCTCCAGATTTAAAGTGAGGGGGTGGAAAAGAATTTACCATGCTAATGGACATCAGAAGAAAGCAGGAGTGGCAATCCTTATATCAGATCAATTAGATTTTAAGCCGAAGACTATAATAAGAGATGAGGAAGGACACTATATCATACTCGAAGGGTCTGTCCAACAAGAAGATTTAACAATTTTATATATCTATGCCCCCAACGTGGGAGCAGCCAACTATATAAACCAATTAATAACAAAATCAAAGAAACACATCAACAATAATACAATAATAGTAGGGGACTTTAACACTCCCCTCACTGAAATGGACAGATCATCCAAGCAAAATATCAGCAAGGAAATAAAGGCCTTAAACGACGCACTGGACCAGATGGACATCACAGATATATTCAGAATATTTCATCCCAAAGCAACAGAATACACATTCTTCTCTAATGCACATGGAACATACTCCAGAATAGATCACATCCTCGGTCCTAAATCAGAACTCAACCGGTATCAAAAGATTGGGATCATTCCCTGCATATTTTCAGACCACAATGCTCTAAAGCTAGAACTCAACCACAAAAGGAAGTTTGGAAAGAACCCCAATACATGGAGACTAAACAACATCCTTCTAAAGAATGAATGGGTCAACCGGGAAATTAAAGAATTGAAAAAAATCATGGAAACAAATGATAATGAAAATACAACGGTTCAAAATCTGTGGGACACAACAAAGGCAGTCCTGAGAGGAAAATATATAGCGGTACAAGGTTGGTTCAACATCCACATATCAGTCAATGTGATACAACACATCAATAAAAGAAAGAACAAGAACCATATGATACTCTCAATAGATGCTGAAAAAGCATTTGACAAAGTACAGCATCCCTTCCTGATCAAAACTCTTCAAAGTGTAGGGATAGAGGGCAGATACCTATCATCAAAGCCATCTATGAAAAACCCACTGCAAATATCATTCTCAATGGAGAAAAACTGAAAGCTTTTCCGCTATGGTCAGGAACACAGCAGGGATGTCCATTATCACCCCTGCTATTCAACCTAGTATTAGAGGTCCTAGCCTCAGCAATCAGACACCAAAAGGAAATTAAAGGCATCCAAATCGGCAAAGAAGAAGTCAAATTATCACTCTTCGCAGATGATATGATACTATATGTGGAAAACCCAAAAGACTCCACTCCAAAACTGCTAGAACTTATACAGGAATTCAGTAAAGTCTCAGGATATAAAATCAATGCACAGAAATCAGTTGCATTTCTCTACACCAACAGCAAGACAGAAGAAAGAGAAATTAAGGAGTCAATCCCATTTACAATTGCATCCAAAACCATAAGATACCTAGGAATAAACCTAACCAAAGAGGCACAGAATCTATACTCAGAAAACTATAAAGTACTCATGAAAGAAATTGAGGAAGACACAAAGAAATGGAAAAATGTTCCATGCTCCTGGATTGGAAGAATAAATATTGTGAAAATGTCTATGCTACCTAAAACAATCTACACATTTAATGCAATTCCTATCAAAGTACCATCCATCTTTTTCAAAGAAATGGAACAAATAATTCTAAAATTTATATGGAACCAGAAAAGACCTCGAATAGCTAAAGGGATATTGAAAAAGAAAGCCAACGTTGGTGGCATCACAATTCCGGACTTCAAGCTCTATTACAAAGCTGTCATCATCAAGACAGCATGGTACTGGCACAAAAACAGACACATAGATCAATGGAACAGAATAGAGAGCCTAGAAATAGACCCTCAACTCTATGGTCAACTAATCTTTGACAAAGCAGGAAAGAATGTCCAATGGAAAAAAGACAGCCTCTTCAATAAATGGTGCTGGGAAAATTGGACAGCCACATGCAGAAAAATGAAATTGGACCATTTCCTTACACCACACATAAAAATAGACTCAAAATGGATGAAGGACCTCAATGTGCGAAAGGAATCCATCAAAATCCTTGAGGAGAACACAGGCAGCAACCTCTTCGACCTCTGCCGCAGCAACATCTTCCTAGGAACAACGCCAAAGGCAAGGGAAGCAAGGGCAAAAATGAACTATTGGGATTTCATCAAGATCAAAAGGTTTTGCACAGCAAAGGAAACAGTTAACAAAATCAAAAGACAACTGACAGAATGGGAGAAGATATTTGCAAACGACATATCAGATAAAGGACTAGTGTCCAGAATCTATAAAGAACTTAGCAAACTCAACACCCAAAGAACAAATAATCCAATCAAGAAATGGGCAGAGGACATGAACAGACATTTCTGCAAAGAAGACATCCAGACGGCCAACAGACACATGAAAATCATGTGTCCATATCACTCGGCATCAGGGAAATACAAATCAAAACCACAATGAGATATCACCTCACACGAGTCAGAATGGCTAAAATCAACAAGTCAGGAAATGACAGATGCTGGCGAGGATACAGAGAAAGGGGAACCCTCCTACACTGTTGGTGGGAATGCAATCTGGTGCAGCCACTCTGGAAAACAGCATGGAGGTTCCTCAAAATGTTGAAAATAGAACTGCCCTATGACCCAGCAATTGCACAATTGGGTATTTACCCTAAAGATACAAACGTAGTGATCCAAAGGGGCACGTGCACCCGAATGTTTATAGCAGCAATGTCCACAATCGCCAAACTATGGAGAGAACCTAGATGTCCATCAACAGATGAATGGATCAAGAAGATGTGGTATATATACACAATGGAATACTATGCAGCCATCAAAATAAATGAAATCTTGCCATTTGCGACAACATGGATGGAACTAGAGTGTATCATGCTTAGCGAAATAAGTCAAGCAGAGAAAGACAACTATCATATGATCTCCCTGATATGAGGACGTGGTGATGCAACATGGGGGCTTAAGTGGGTAGGAGAAGAATCAATGAAACAAGATGGGATTGGGAGGGAGACAAACCATAAGTGACTCTTAATCTCACAAAACAAACTGAGGGTTGCTGGGGGGAGGGGTTTGGGAGAAGGGGGTGGGATTATGGACATTGGGGAGGGTATGAGCTTGGGTGAGTGCTGTGAAGTGTGTAAACCTGGTGATTTACAGACCTGTACCTCTGGGGATAAAAATATATGTTTATAAAAAATAAAAAATTAATGAAGGCAAAAAAAAAAAAAAGAAGAAGTTCCTGGACTATATATAGCTAAATGGTAGAAAAAGAAAGCAACCAGTTCATAATGGAATAGTATGATGCAAAGCTCCAAGAGAAATAGCTCTGGAAAACAAAGAGGAAACCATACAGTAGTTACTGTGTAGGAGAGACTAGAAATACTAAGAATGAAAAAAAAAGGCCCAAAAAATGCAAGGAAAAAAAAGGCTATTTGAACTTCAGGCGAAAAAGAAAAAAAAAGGCTGTGAAAGTAATTCATAGTATTCTTCTATGTCCCTATATGAAGCAAAACATCAATGTAGAACACTAAGTCCGTAAGAATCAAGTGGAATGAAATGGGATACATGAAATGCACAAAGTAGATATGAATTAGGAATATATTATATAAGTTTCTTCTATCAACAATAGGGAAAAGCAATAGTGAGAAATTATAATAACACACACAAAAAAGGTAAAGAAATACATAATTAAATTATATAGCAACAAAAAAGTAAGCAATTAATGAGTATGAACAGTTTCATCCTTTGAACAGGATGCTAAGAGTACTTTCTTTGGGATATGCAAAGGAGAAAAAATACTGAGTGAAATCTACAGTAGAAATGTAGATGGAATTATAATAGTACATTAAACATCTCAGTAGTAATAACATATCATGATTATAATTTAAACATTGTTCATCATTTCAACTTTTAGAATCAGACTATATACAATGCATAAATGGCTTAATTATGGCTGTAAGAAATAAAAATATAAATTTTGGTAAGGTATAAGTAAAAATGACAGAAGTTAGCAAGTTGTTAGCAAAGGGCGATATGAACTGGAAGGAAGGGAAAAAATACTAAACCATTGTTACATTGTATAGAGGCAAGAGTTATGACCATAATTAAATAAATTGAGGTTTAGAAATAATATTTATTAGATGCTTAATAGATTATTCAAAGTGAGTTAAAGTAATATTGGGAAAAACAAAAAAGATGACATAATTACATGGGTGAAAAGGGACTGATATAACTAAGTTAAATCTTATTCCATCACAGCAAGAAGTCATGTATAATGTCTAAATTGATAAACAACAAAAAAAAAACCTGATAGTATATTAATTAGCAATACAGATAGTACTGACAAAATTCTTTATTTAAAAAAAAATTTTTTTAGTGAACTGAATGCTCAGAGACAAAGACCAAATATTAATACTCATTAAATCTCAATGGTTAATGTACAGATGTTCTATCCTCTATATTTCTCTAGAGTTACACACACAGACACACTCACATAAACAAACACACTGGCTGTGGAGTCGAAAAGACTCAGTCAAACTCAGAAATTCCAGAACTAACTAGCTGTAAGACTTAGGACATCTTCTTTTCTCTAAATATCCTGATCAATATCTATGACACAACAATGTGGTTAGAATTAAATGAGATTGAATATTTCAAGGGTTTAGTATAGTTTCTGGCACCAGGAATCTAAATTAATAGTTTTCTTACAAAGTCACTCCCTCTCATGTGCAGTTCATAACATAAAATTGGAGCCCAAAGTACACTCACTTATATTAGCTGAAAAACAATATTTCAGACTGTTCATTATCTAGGTTTTATAAAACACATCCAAGGCAAACTAAAGGTAGACCTTCTTGACATAAATATGTGAAATAACTAAATTCCTTAGTTTTTATGTATCATATATACTTGTAGACTTTAAACAATGGAGTTTAATCATGGGGGTATAAAAGGGGGAAAAAAGAAAAGGAGAAACTTGATATTTGACATATCAAGTATGTCAAATATTTGATACTTTTTAAATGATAATTTTAACAAATTTTTTTAATGAAAGGCTTGAGAATGAGACTTTCATTAAAAAATATGAACAATTAATCCTTGCTTCCCAATGATGTCATAAATGTATGGCTCTGTAACAATTCTTGCTATTTTTAAAACTGTTTATTGTATATGGCATTAGTGCTTATATAAAGCAATTAATAAATTTCTACTAAACCTACCAAATGCCGAGTACTCTGAAATAGTTTCATCCGGATTCTTTTTTTTTTTTTAAAGATTTTATTTATTTATTTGACAGAGAGAGATCACAAGTAGGCAGAGAGGCAGACAGAGAGAGAGAGGAGGAAGCAGGCTCCCTGCAGAGCAGAGAGCCCGATGTGGGACTCGATCCCGGAACCCTGAGATCATGACCTGAGCTGAAGGCAGCAGCTTAACCCACTGAGCCACCCAGGTGCCCCAGTTTCATCCAGATTCTTATGATATGGTGGAACATGCACAAAAAAGTACACATCAAACAGTTCATGATAAATTCCAAATGACCATAATCAGACCTGGACTTCTCCTTGAGATTATAATTAAGATCGCCAGCACTAACAAATGCAGCAAAATGTTGCAATGAAACTGTACCAGGATTGATGCTGAGTCCTGGTTTATAAGCCAGTTTTTTGGGAGTGGGGTAGGGGACATGTTACATTGTCACTTAATCTCTCAGAGTCTCAAGTTGCTCACTAGTAATATACCATGTAGGCTGACTACCTCAGGCACTGTGGTGAATGTTAAAATGAGTTGACACATGAGAAATTGCTCTTAAAGAAAACAGACTCTTGCTGGGAAGCTGCTCCCAGCTGTGTCCAAAGCAGTTGCTAAATGTTCATCGATTTCCCCAGAACAGATCCTCCAGTTTTCCTGCTCTTATTTCAGAACCTAATTTTAACCTTCTTCCTCTCTTCCTTCTAGCCCCTTCTTCTCCTGAAGCAGTTAAAAAAAAAAAAAAAAAAAAAAAAAAAAACGAAACAAAACAAGATCAAATCAGCAGAACCGCCTTTCTTTCCACGGAAACAGAATTATCTTGACTTACGTGTGTAAATGCCTAAGGCCAGAAATACAGCCTAGGCCCCCGACTCCCAACCCCTCACTCTTGTGATGCCATACTGCATGTACCTACTCACAGATGGCTAGAACAGGGGAAAAACATACTTCAAGTAGAAACTCAATATCCCACTACCTAGTGTTGCCATACCACCTCTACTTATTCGTTGCTTACTTGTTAAGAGGTCAAAATTTCCTTAATCCTGTATCTTGACAATACCAGTTTGTCAAATACCAACTTTCTCCTTTTCCTTTTCTTCCCCTCTCTACTCCAATGTTGATATCATTGTTTAAAGTCTGCAAATATCTATGATATATCAATAAGTATAGAGTAGTCATATTATTGGTCTGGTATGGTTACTTTACATGAAGAATTATTTCTTTCAGCTAAGTATACAGATAGTTACCACAATTAAAGTACGCCAAACTTTGCCAGTTGGAAACTATGAGGACCACATTGTTGTCTAAAGGTCTTCAGAACTGATGCCTTCCAAATCCGGAGACTTAGGCTGAACTTTGCATAGATAATCTTATTGGTACAAGCTCTTAAAGGCTCATATAACTTCACGTCTTTGTTTCTAGGCAACTAGGAAGACAGAAATATGGCGACCTCATATTTCTAATGCAGAATCATACTGGCTTCAAGATCATTTATTGTAATATTTCAGCACTTCATAAAAGCTTATAAGGCTTAATCTTTGATTAAAAAAAGTAAACTATAGTTTGCTACCCATTCAATCACCATTTATAGAGTTGTGTAAAGCACCATTTAAAGAAGAAAAAATAAGACAAAATTCCTTCCCTGAGGAACCTAAAATATATATAAATATCTAAACCAGACTGTGATAGTTCAGCATTATGAGATAGGATTTTTTGCACTTGCTAATTGCTTCATTTATTTGTAATTATTGAGTGCCTGCTTATGCCAAAGCCTGTACTAGGAAAAGGGATTCTAACATAAATGCCATATTGTCTCTATCCTCTAAACTTACAAACTAGTGAAGGAAGCAGATAATAAGAAACTAATTTTATATCATCATATGATAAGTGCTATATTACATATTCAGATAGAATATTTAGTAACACATAAGAGAGACATTTTGGCCCCATTGTAGCTTTTTTTAATGAATGACTTTGCAATGAGAATACTGAACATTACTCTTTCATTTAGTTTTTCCAAGACCTGTACCCACCTTCTCAAAGAACAAAGAATTATTAGCTACTAACTATATGTGAACACTGACATTTAGTAGTTACTAAATCCAATTCTTCACAATGTCTAAATTAAATAAATTAAATATGACACAAAGTCATATTTCAAATTTATCTAGGGACTCTTAGTATCACAAGTTAAAACACCCAGTTCAATGGCTGGAGCATCTGCCTGGTGAGCCCTGAAATGAACAAGTACTAACGAAGTTAACACTATTTTTTCCCCAGTTCTGTGAAATTTAAAGAGAGAAGCCTCTCCATTTTATTGAGCTACACACATCAGTCAGGCTTATTAACACACAGGAATTTTCCATTCTTTCCACAAATTAGATTGTTAACTGTCTAAAATATCTGCTGATTGAGAGGCGACATTAAATATCAGTTGTCTAAAGAAGTACTAGTCCTAGAGCAATATACCTCTCACAAATCTTACCTTGCTAAATGTTTTTCTTATGGAGTCTATTTTTAGTTTTCTTTGTTCCTCTTTTTCTCTCTGAAAGCCAGGCTTTATTGCCTTTACATATTTCAGTGCATGCAGGCTCAAAATTATATTAAATTTCCAACTGTATAGCAGAGTTGTTGAAGATCAAAGTATTTACTTAAAATATTCAGAAGAATTTCTCTCTCTCTTAAAAAAACAATTTAGTTGTTCTTCAAGACCCACTCATATAATAGAGTGAAACACACACATGCACACATACACAAACACACTTTCTAAGCAGAGAGTGGTATATACAAAACAAAGACAGCAGAAATGTCAATAAATCTAAAATATTTTAAAAGCAAAACTTATTTAGAAGTAATGGAATGTTAGGATTAAAACAAAATGAAACCAAAAAGCAAATAGCCTTCATCTGTGTTTTGGTTACCTATTGCTATATAGCAAAGATCCTAAAACTAGGTGGCTAAAACCAGCACTTTAATATTATCTCTCATAGTTCTGTGTATTGATTGGGTTCCACAGAGTGGTTCTCACTTGAGGTCTTTCAGTGGATTCACCTGAACAGCTGGGCTGGAACTGTCTAAAAACATAACCGGCCTAGACATAGAAGAAAATATTTTCACTCACATGTCTTTACGTCAGATAGTTGACTGGAGTAGTTGGAAAATGTCTGTGCATCTCTCTTTCTCCATGAGGCCTCACTGCTTGGCTATACTGGGCATTTACTCACAGCATGATAGTAGCTGACTTCTCCCGGGGCATTTGTCCAAGACACCTCAGTGAAAAGCTACAAGAATTCTTATGACCTTGGTCAGAAGTCAGGCAGCATAACTTCCACCACACTCACTGGTTAAAAACAAGGCCAGTCCACATTCAAGGAAAGGGGACTGTGTAAGAGCATGAGCATGCTGAAGGGTGTGCCATCTGTGGGAACCAGTTAGATTAATACTATTTGTTTAACAGTAGTGATATTACAATTGAATTCGTGGTATTTTTAAATTATATTTCAAGTGGTAGTGCTCAGGAAGTTTGTAGGGAATATAAACAGACACTTCAACAGATTTTATAGGATGATGTCTCCCAATGATAATATTAGCAAACGAAAATGTATTTGACTTTTAACTTTTTGTATTTGTAAAGTGTTCAAATAATGCAATGTATAGATAATTCCTAAATCCTCATTCATGTCAGTATTATCGATCGCTATTCCTTCTTAAAATGACTAAAGAATGAAAGTAATAAGCATTTCTCACATACTTCAATAAAAAGTTTGTTTTTTTAAAAAAGCATTTGACACATTTGACTTGTATATATTTTGCTTTGGTACATATTCTAAGAAGCACTAGGCAGGGGGAAAAAAGCATTAAACAACAGCATGCCTAAAAGATGGGACAAAAAAATAAAGAAAACTATTCCTTCCTGTGACTTCAAAAATATAACAAAAGGACCAAAGCTTGAGGGAATCATGGAGGTCAAAGGAAAACAATCTCTTTACTACAACATGAAAAGACATTCTTCAACTATAAATTTTTGTATCATCCTACTGAGAAGGCCTATGTTGCTTACAGTGAAGACAAGTATGACTATGCATACTAATAATATGGCTTATTCCAGCACTCACTATTTGGTTAGAATTTATAACTTGATTTGGACTTGACTAGAGATATGATTCTGTTGACTAATCCACTTCTGTCTTAAAACAAGCAGATTATGTTTGTCAGTTTTTGAATGCTATTAGGTTAATTCAATTTAGGGAAGTTAATTGGCTTAGTATGTTATTTTTAAGAGGAAAAATTATTCCCAACCCAAGACAGACTGTAGAGATTTGTGCCTTCCCACATGGCTAAGAGTGAGCTAAGTGTTTCGAGTCAGTAAAGCTCCCTAACATGGGTGAGGCCAGGCAAGATTTGAATATCCCCTGAGTTTCTACAGTTTTGAAAATCTGATAGGAGTATGTGCTGTAGTGAGTGCTATGGAGTGTGTAAGCCTGAGGATTCACAGACCTATACCCCTGTGGTTAATAATACATTATATGTTAATTTAAAAAATCAGATGGGAGAGCAGAATTTGTGGGTTGCCTGTGAATAAAACCATAATTTCTTTCTCAGATCATGTTAGCAAAGGAGTAACTTCCTAAGTAACTAGTTAAGATGCTCATACTGGTTCAGGTCTTGAGACCTCACTAAACCCAAAGATCATTCATCATCATGCTGTGAGATTAAACTGAGCTTTATAAAACTTTTATATCAGTTTAAACATGTAATTGTGCAATATTCCAAGAAATGAGAGTTTAATAGGACTTATCGATTATTCTGTAACATTTAGAAATGTATATGCTATTTATAGTCACTGATGCCTCAATAATTAATTTATATCTAAACTATATGGACATCACCTCTTTTCCCAATAACTACATACTGGCATTTCTCATTTTATTGCAATTTCTTTTATTTCATTTCACAGATACTGTGCTTTTTACAAAGTGAAGGTCTGTGGTTTAACTCTGCATTGGCAAGTCTGTTGACATCATTTTTCCAAAGGCATGTGCTCGCTTTGTGTCTCATGTCGCATTTAGCAATTCTCACAATATTTCTAACTCTATCATTATCACTATATTTGTTATGGTCATCTGTGATTGGTGATCTCTTGGAGCACCAAAAACCATGCCCATATAAGACCACAAACGGATAAACGTTGTGTGTGTTCTAACCAGCCAACCAACCATTCCCCCATCATTTCTCTCTCTCCAGGCTTCCTTATTATTTGAGGAACAAAAATCTCAAAATTGGGTTAGATAATAACCCTAAAATGGCCTCTAAATGTTCTAAGTGGAAGAAAGAACTACATGTCTCTCACTTTAAATAAAAAACTAGAAATGATTAACCTTAGAGAGGAAGGCATGTCAATAAAAGCTAGGCCTCATGTGTCCAACAGTTAGCCATTTTGTGACTACAAAGGGAAAGTTCTTCAAGAAAATTAAAAATGCTACTTCAAAAAAATGCTTCTTCAGTGAATAATAAATAATAATAAAATAATTAATAAAATAATAATAAATAATAAAATTATTTAAATTTAAAATTAGGGATACATCTTCCATTAAGTGTGGTAAACCACACTCTGCAAACTGAAGCTGAAGCAAATGACACAGATGATGTAGTTGAGATCATTAATGAGGATGACTACACTAAACAAGATATTTTCAATGTAGATAAAATGGCCTTCTATTGTAAGAAGATGCCAATTAGGACTTTCACAGCCAGAGAGGAGAATGCCTGGCTTCAAAGCTTCTATGGACAGGCTGACTATCTTGTTAGAGGTTAATGCAGCTGGTGACTTTAGGTTGAAACCAATGCTCATCTACCATTCTAAAAATCCTAGAGCCCTTAAGAATTATGCTAAATCTACTCTGCCTATGCTCTAGAAATGGAACATCAAAGCCTGGATGACAGCATGGGTTACTGAATATGTTAAGGCCACTATTAAGACCTACTGTTCGGAAAAGAAGATTTCTTTCAAAATAGTACCGCTCAGTGATGATGCACCTACCGTCACCCAAGAGCTCTGATGGCAATGTACAAGGAAATGAAGATTGTTTTCACACCTACTGGCAAAACATTCATTCTGCAGCCCAGGAATCAAGGAGTAATTTTGACTTTCAGGCCTTATGATTTAAGAAATACATTTCATAAGATTAAAACTGCCACAGATAGTGATTCTTCTGATGGATCTGGGCAAAGTCAGTTAAAAGCCTTCTGGAAAAGATTCACCATTCTAAGTGCCATTAAGAACATTCATGAACCATGAGAAGAGGTCAAAATACTATTAACCATTAACAGGAGTTTGAAAGAAGCTGATTCCAAACTTCATGGATGACTTGAAGGAAGTATCTGCAGATATGATGGAAATAGCAAGAATAACTAGAATTAGAAGTGAAACCTGAAGATATGACTGAATTGCTGCAATCTCATGATGAAACTTAAATGTGTGAGAGTTTCCTTATTAAGGATGAGCAAAGAAAGTGGTTTTTTGAGATAGAATCTACTCCTGGTGAAAACTGTTGAAATGACAACATCATATTTAGAATATTATATGAACTTAGTTGGCAAAGCATTGGGAGGGTTTGAGAAAATTGTGCCCAATTTTGAAAGAAGTTCTACTGTGGGCAAAATGCTATCAAACAGTGTCGCATACTACAGAAAAATCATGCATTAAAGGAAGAGTCAATCAATATGGCAAAATTCATTGTCTTATTTTTTCTACTGCCACAGCCACCCCAACCTTCAGCAATCTCATCCTGATCAGTCAGCAGCCATCAACATGGAGACAAGATCCCCCATCAGCAAAAATATTGACTTGCTAAAGCTCAGATTATAGTTAGCACTTTCTAACTGAAGTATTTCTACTTTATATACAACTGTAGAAGTGAAGGTCTCTACATTGGGTTTTTTTGACATAATGCTATTACACACTGAATAGATTACAATATGGTATAAACATAATTTTATATCTAATGGGAAACAAAAAAAATTGACTTGCTTTATTGTGGTGGTCTGGAACAGAACCAACAGTATCTCCAAGGTATGCCTGTATTAGGTTCCATATTTTAATATTGGTGATACTGTTACAACAAAAAAGATAAACCACAACTTAAACATTTTTTTGCCTTAGAGTATATTTTGCTCTGCAAATTTTAAGGGGCAATAAAAGTATATTTTCTCTTTTTTGGCATATCCACTTTGAAGTCTGTAACAGTGTTCAGCTATTTCATTCTCTATAGTAATAATCTCACCTCAGTCCATGATGATTTTTATTACAGGTTATTTGAGAGGTAGGATGTTGTGTAATATTGATTAGAAAATAAATCTCCTATATTTAAAGAGAGAGATGTATCAGGATTAGGTTGTTGAAATAGAATGTATTAAGCTTGTGAATATTTCCAAGTCTCTAGGACATTATAGAGGAACAAATAGTTTAAGGACATGAAGACTGCAAAATATTTACTTTCTTGTGACTCTGTATGAGTAAGTAAGGAATGAAGTTGGAAATTGACAATGGAGCAGAGAATTCAGCTTACAGTAAACCACAGAGGCCTAATTCTTGGTTATTCTAGTAACAGTACTACCTCCTCACAATAAGGATTTGATGATGAGAAAAGACTTAAACAAATGAACTATTAATCCAAGATAGAGCAATATGTTTTCTGGGATCGAATTACTGACCACAACCACTTTTTGTGTAGCTCCCATGCTAAAAATGATTTTTACGTTTTTTTTTTTAAAGATTGTAAAAACAAAACAAAAGGAGAAGGAGCAAAAGGAAACAATATGGAGCCCACAAGACCTAAAATACTCACTTTCTAGCCCTTTACAAAAAGAGATTAGAGACACCTAGTCTACATCACTCTACTTTGAAGGAGGTCTACAAGGAGGTTTAGGAGAGGTATGCATGATAAGTAAAGGATAGTAACACAAGAAGCATGGGCTTACATTTTGCACCAAGGAGATAAAGTGCATCTTTGTGCATACAAATGACTTATATATTGCAAACCTATTGTACCTCTCGCTGAATCCAGCTGGAGTCAATATAACTAATTATTTTAATAATTATTTGTGGATTCAAGTTGCCTGGGCATAATGGTCTGGTAGGTAATATAGATTCCTTGTGTGTGTGTGTGTGTGTGTGTGTGTGTGTAGATGCAGACAGGTCCCTCAAGATAATGTGGATTATTATTTTAACATGTCCTCAACTTTTCTCTTTGGAAAAGCCTAGAATTCTATAAACCACATTGCCCAGGACCCCCACCTCCCCACCACATCTAAGGTTCTAGATGTAAATTAGGTATCATTATTTGGATACCCTCAAATGAGATTTGAAAATAGAAACTATTGTTACAGGCAAAACAGGTCACAGTGACATGAAGGATAAGACAGTTCTGATGACTGGAATAAGTGACTTAGATTCCAGTCACCAGTTTTGCAAGTGTGAAAGCAGTTGAGAGAGCAGTAATTGTGGAGGCAAGAGTGGGTCACACAATTTCTGTTTGTTTTACAACTTGATGATCTGCTCTTATAAATCCCTTTATACACTTAATTCCTTTTATTGAATACCTTTCTACATTAAATTGGACTGATATGTTTTTCTCACACCAAAACCTGATTGCAACAGTAAGTCAGCTACCATCTAACTACACTTGCCTCTTCACTAATTTCAATGCTGACAATGACAAAATCACTCTTTTCTTCCTCTTCTCTGTTGATTTGCTTGCAGCAAAAAAAAGTATTTTTTGGAGACCCTGATTTTTAAGGTTATAACACCAGACCTATACTTATAAGTAATACCTATAAGCCTCCCCTTGTGGCAAATAATTATAGGCATCATTTTCAAGTCCATAATGTAACTCCAGTACAAGTAGGTTCCTAAATTTCTTAGAAACTCTGCCCATGCAAAGTACATGGATATGCATAATTCAATAAATTGAAATCCTAACAAAATGCAAACTGGAAAAGAATGACAGACATAGGTCAAGAACACAGTAGAACAGAGTATGAGGCAGTATACCTTAACCTCAAGTAGAAAACATAGGGAATTTTTAGCAAATATTGCCATAAAAAAAAGCTGAATCACAGTATCAACAGATAGTTCCTGGTGAGAATCAGTAAGGAAGATGGGAACAGTGAGAACCAACAAACATGCTCTTTGGAAAACGAAGAGACAAAAGGAGCAGAATAAATCTCTTACCAGTAGCTACCAGGTGTTGTCAAAAAGAGCGTATTTAAAACAGTCAGCAACAAAACACCTATGGGTCATTCTTTGTTGCTACATTCATACACCTGGGAAAATTTTTTCCCTGGTAGATAACAATATTTAGTAACCTGTAAGATACATGTATGCGCTACATATATTTGAAACTATTTCTGGTAGAATATATAAACCCATATGTCTGCATTCAACCTCTTCCCATTATTCTCTGTCAGAGACTTAGGACCAAGATGCATAAGAGAACAATGGTTAATTTGACAATGATTTACTTAAGACTAAACCATAGTAAGTAAACTCTGAATTCAGAGAACAGAGTATTAAAATTTGATTATGCTATATGTTCATGTGGAACAACAAATATTAGCCCCAATTACCCAGTGGTGGGAGGGTTGGAATCTTATATTACCCATCCAGAATGAAGTTGAAAGAGCAAGTTCAATGGAAAGGTGACAACCTCCAAACACCATCAACCTATATCAAATCTCTTCTCTCTCTCTCTCTCTTTTAAGTAATCTCTACAACTAACATGGGGCTCGAACTCACAATCCTCAGATCAAGAGTAGCATATTTCACCAACTAAGCCAGCCAGGCACCATTGTATCAGGTCACTTCTTACCAAGAAAGTGGTTTTTCCTATTCTCTAAAACCAGATCAACACTCCTATGCCACATTCAACTTTTCTTATTTCTGTCACCAAGTTATAATTCATTATTTTTTTATATATTCATTCAATAAATATGTATTAAACACCTACCTTATACCAGGAACTATGCAGAAGATGGGAATATGGTGGAAAAGAGAATACACAAAACACATGGTGTCACTGTTCTAATGCCTGGATAGCCGACTTTGACTCACTGTTGATAAAAAAGATATAAACCAACTCCAGCATCCCTCCTATACCAAAAAAACTAACCTTTGCCAATAACTGAATTTTTGTCAATGTGGTAATAATTCCAGATAGCTACTAGGTTTGTAGAAATTGCTTAAAAATACAATCAGTGGCTAGTTAATGTTATGATATTGGAAACAATGTGTTGTCATCACTTTAAAATAAGTAAAACATTTTTCATTTATCCTGCATTTTCTATTGCCTTGTTTAATAAACACAAAATATGTACCAGTTACAAAACTTGACATCCATCTCCACACTACATGGAGTTTTTAGGAGGACCATCATTTTCCTATTTACTTCATTAATACCTCTAATCATCATGACTCAGAGACTACAATTCCTTAAAAAAAAAAGAAGAAGAAGCTTGCAAGAAAATGGTATGTTCAGTAAGAACACATTATATCTTAGTCAATACCTCCCACAATCAAAATGTGGGATGTTAGATATTTCCACATCCTCGATGAATGTAGTAACCCAAAACATGCTAATGCTTCTGCAAAGACAACTAGAAAAATCTAATAAACTAAAATTCCAAAGACAGAACATTTCTTAGATCAGTTTACAATCACCTACAGGCATTTACCAATGCTGAGAGAGGACTGAGGATCAGGTTTAGCCTAAGCAAAATGTCTCTGCTGGAAGTGAAAGAAAAGCATCAAGACTTTAGTGACCATGCTGAGCTAGAATAATAAATTCTAATCTTGAGAGCTCTCAAATGCACCGTTTATCCCAAAAGACATCTGCTGAATTTTGGAGCTATATTTGAGGCCAAAGAGTTAGGAATAAAACTTCTAAAGATAACAGTAAATTTCTTAAAGTTTCACAGTACAGATGAAACAAAGATGTGTTGAGAAAAGCCTCAACAAAAGCCAGTCTCCCCCTCAAGGCATTTGCCATATTTTGAAGTAGCAAGGGATTGGATTCTGGAGTTTGGGTCTGGGAAAATCAGAAAGACAAAACTAAACCTCCTGAACAGTTTGAAAAATATAAATATAAACACTTTAAAGACAATCAAAAGCTGGGAAAGTTCTGTGAAGAACATGAAACAAACACAAGTAAACTGAACTTTACTAAAACTGTAACCCCTCTTAACTCCTGTCGATCCTTGATGGGCTTAAAGTGATTAATCCTAAATCTTAAATGCCTAGCACAGAAAAGTGAGACAATTCTCTTGTGGATAATAAGGTCACCTGAGCCTTAATAATTCTTTTACACACAATGCCTGTGCTATGATAAAAAATGATTAGATATATGAATAAGCAAGAAAATATGACCAACCACGAAAAGAAAAATAGACAACAGTAGTAGATCCAATGATAATCCAGACCAACAAATTTAAATAACTGATATATATATATATATATATATATATATATATGTGTGTGTATACACACACACACACACACACATAATCATGTAAGAAGTTTGGAGGTCATTACTCCCATTCACACAACAAGAAAAAAAACAAAAACAAATGAACTGATAATCAACAACTCTTCTGAGATACATCAGATAACTGAAATCATACTATCATATTAAAAAGTTACTGGAGAATTAGTGTAAACAAGTCTCAGGGTTAAAAACTCCAGGGAGACCATCTTAGGGAGGCCTCACACTGAGTTCTGTATCAGGAGCTCACAAGCAGAATGTAGAATAATACCCACATGTTTCTGGTAAGGGAAAGGGATATGTAGTCATTTGAAATAAGCAAACAGTATTCTTCTCATAAGGCTTTCCTTCAGAGAAAACTATTTTACCAGAACCTTTTGACTGTGGCTTTACCAAAGTCTACCCAATCTGAAAGAAGGTAAATATCCAACTTCAGCTTATACTACCCTTCTATTTGAGGAAGAGATATGCCTAGATGGAACCATTCTAGTTTTCCTGTCTCACCTAAGGCAGGATGGGTAGGGATTTAGAAGAGAGGCTGCCTCCCTAAAGGCTCTGTAAAGGACAGAGACCTAATCATTGGACCACAGGATGTTTCCCCTTCTCCCACACCTTACCACCACAAAATAGGGATCTATAAAATAATAGGATATACAACTAAAGAATAGCACATCTTGGGCCTTAGAAAAGAAGTCTTTAGGGAATTCCTAAGACTGCAACGGAGATCAAAAAAAAGGACACCAGAGGAAATTTTAGCCTCTAAATCCAATACTTAGAAGAAACAATAAACAGAGCATATGACCTTGCCAGATAAACATAAAACCTCACATTAAAGACCAAATACTACAGTTTCTTCTACACAGTACTTCATGATGAGATTTAAAGAAAAAATTTAGGAAATAATAAAAGATAAAATGATACATTGAAGAGATAGAACAAGCACCAAAATCAGACTTATATTCGGCAGAGATGTTGAAATTAAAAGAAAATGCTTGAATCAAAGAAAACGCTAGAAATCAAAAACACTACCACAGGTTTGAAGAATGCCTCATCACAGACTGAGCACAGCTGAAGAGAGAAAACAATGAACTTGAAGTATCAATACAAACTTCCCAAATAAAAATGAAAAGACAAAAAACAATAAAACTGGGGGCATCACGCTACCTGATTTCAAGCTTTACTACAAAGCTGTGATCACCAAGACAGCATGGTACTGGCATAAAAACAGACACATAGGGGCACCTGGGTGGCTCAGTGGGTTAAGCCGCTGCCTTCGGCTCAGGTCATGATCTCAGGGTCCTGGGATAGAGCCCCGCATCGGGCTCTCTGCTCAGCGAGGAGCCTGCTTCTCCCTCTCTCTCTGTCTGCCTCTCTGCCTGCTTGTGATCTCTCTGTCAAATAAATAAAATCTTTAAAAAAAAATTAAAAAACAGACACATAGACCAGTGGAACAGAGTAGAGAGCCCAGATAGGGACCCTCAACTCTATGGTCAAATAATCTTTGACAAAACGGGAAAAAATACACAGTGGAAAAAAGATAGTCTCTTCAAATAAATGGTGCTGGGAAAACTGGGCAGCTATATATGTAGAAAAGTGAAACTCGACCATTCTCTTACACCGTACATAGAGATAAACTCAAAATGGATAAAAGACCTCAATGTGAGACAGGAATCCATCAGAAACCTAGAGGAGAACATAGGCAGTAATCTCTTCAATATCAGCCACAGCAACTTCTTTCAAGATATGTCTCCAAAGGCAAAGGAAACAAAAGAGAAAATGAACTTTTGGGACTTCATCAAAATCAAAAGCTTCTACACAGCAAAGGAAACAGTCAAGAAAACAAAGAGGCAACCCATGGAATGGGAAAAGATATTTGCAAATGACAGTACAGACAAAAGGTTGATATCCAGGATCTATAAAGAACTCCTCAAACTCAACACACACAAAACAGACAATCATATCAAAAAATGGGCAGAAGATATGAACAGACACTTCTCCAATGAAGACATACAAATGGCTATCAGACACATGAAAAAATGCTCATCATCACTAGCCCTCAGGGTGATTCAAATTAAAACCACACTGAGATATTACCTTACACCAGTTAGAATGGCCAAAGTTAGCAAGACAAGAAACAACATGTGTTGGAGGGGATGTGGAGAAAGGGGAACCCTCTTCCACTGTTGGTGGGAATGCAAGTTGGTGCAGCTTCTTTGGAGAACAGTGTGGAGATTCCTCAAGAAATTAAAAATAGAACTTCCCTATGACCCTGCCATTGCACTACTGGGTATTTATCCCAAAGATACAGATGTAGTGAAAAGAAGGGCCATCTGCACCCCAATGTTTATAGCAGCAATGGCCACAGTCGCCAAATTGTGGAAAGAACCAAGATGCCCTTCAACAGACGAATGGATAAAGAAGATGTGGTCCATATACATGATGGAGTATTATGCCTCCATCAGAAAGGATGAATACCCAACTTTTGTAGCAACATGGATGGGACTGGAAGAGATTATGCTGAGTGAAATAAGTCAAGCTGAGAGAGTCAATTATCATATGGTTTCACTTATTTGTGGAGCATAACAAATATCATGGAAGACAAGGGGAAATGGAGAGGGGAAAGGAGTTGGGGGAAATTGGAAGGGGAGGTAAACCATGAAAGACTATGGACTCTGAAAAACAATCTGAGGGGTTTGAAGAGGCGGGGGTGGGGTGGGAGGTTGGGGTACCAGGTGGTGGGTATTATAGAAGGCACGGATTGCATAGAGCACTGGATGTGGTGCAAAAATAATGAATACTGTTATGTTGAAAATAAATTTTAAAAAAAAGAAAAAAAAGAACACTTCTTGCACTTTCCTTTAATTATATTTGCTCATTTTTATATTGCCCCTCCTGTTTATGCAGAGCATTGGCATATGGATGAATGAAAGAATGAAATGTCTAAAAACACTTAAGATGTATTTTATGAATTTAACTCACACTTTGGCAGAATAAATGGGTGGCAGAATAAATGAGGTGTTTTAATGTCAAAAAATATAGAATAAAATATCCAAGAACTATGGGACAATTACAAAATCTGTAACATATGCAAAATGAAAATACCAGAAAAAGATCAAAGAGAGAAAGGAGCAGAAGAAATACTTGAAGTAATGATGACTGAAAATTTGACAAAATTAATGATAAATACCAAACCACAGATCTAGGAAACTTAGGTCATCAAGCCTAATAAATACTCCAAATTCTACACCTAAACATATTATTTGCAAAGTGGAAAAAAAAAAAAAAGATAAAGAGAATATCTTGACAAAAGCCAGAGGCGGGGGGGATAATGTTATTCAATAATGAAAATAGAAATCAAGGAAACTAAAACAGGAAATCAATGGGAGGGGGGACAAAACAAAAAGCTGATTCTTTGGAGAAAAAAAAATCAGTAAATTCTATCAGCATCTAACAAGGTTAACAAAGAAAAAAAGAGAACATAAATTATCAATAGCAGAATTGAAAGAGGGGACATCACTACATATGCCATGGACATTAAAAGGATAATAAGTGTTTTGGGGTGGGCTCAGTTGGTTAAGCCAACCAACTCTTGATTTCAGCTCAGGTCCTGATCTCAGGGTCATGAGATCAAGCCCCATGTCTGGCTCCACACTCAGAGGGGAGTCTGCTTGTTCCTCTCCCTCTGCTCCTCCCTCTTCTCCCTCTCTCTTTCTCTCTCTCTCTCAAATAAATAAATAAATAAAGTCTTTTTTAAAAAAGGATAATAAAACATGAACAACTCAATGTCCATACTTAATGAAAGGGACCAATTTATCAAAAAACATAATCTGACAAAACTCCACACAAGAAGAAATAGACAGCCCAAACAAGCATATATCTGCTAAATAAGTTGAATAAATAATTCATAATCTCCCAAAACAAATGCATCATGTCTAGATGAGTTCACTGGTCAAGTCTATCAAATAATGTTAAAATAAATCATAACAGTTCTCTATAATCCTTATCAGACTTAAGAAATAGAGGAGTGACTACTTCCTAACCCATTGAAAGAGACCAGTATTACCTTAATACCAAAACCAGACAAAAAAATTACAAAAAAAAAAGTATAGGCCAATATATCTGATGAACATAGATGCAAAAATCTTCAACAAAACATCTGAAAATCAAATCTAACAATGTACAAATACAATTGTACACCACAACTAAGTGGATTTATTCCAGGTATTCAAGTCAGGTTCAATATCCAAAAACTAAGTAATGTGATATATCACATCAAAAACCTAAAGAAGAAAAATCACACTGATGTATCAATAGATCATTTGACAAAAGCCCATATCCATTCATGGTAAAAAAAAAAAAAAAAAAAGAAAAAAACCACATACAACTCTCAGTAAACTACAAATAGAAAGAAATTCCTCAACTTGATTAAAAAAAAAAAAACCAAATCTGTAAAATCCATTTGACTAACAGCATGCTTAATAGTGAGAAACTCAAATCTTTCCTACTAACATCAGAAACAAAGCAAGGATGTCCTCTCTCACAGCTCCTTTCAGTGATATACTGGATATTCTAGTCAATATAATAAGATTTTTAAAAAGGAATAAAAAGTATATAGATTGGGAAAGAAGAAACAAAATTGTTTTTTTTTAAATGACATGATCATCATGTAGAATATTCAAAAGAATCAGCCAAAAAACTCCAAGAACTAATAAATGATCATAGTATTGTTGCAGGAGGCAATATTAATATACAAGAGCCAGTCCTTTTCCTATACACCAGCAATGAACAAGAATTTGAAATTAATAAAACAATATTAATATTTTATTAATAATTTTATTAATAAAATTAATAAAACCTTTATTAGCACCCCAAAAATGAAATACTTGGGCATAAACCTAACAAACTATGTATAAAATATATATGAGGAAAATTATAAAACTCTAATGGTAAAAGAATTCAAAGAAGAACTAAGTAAATGTAAGGATATCCCATGTTCACAGATAGGAAGACTCTATATTGTCAAGATGCCAGTTCTTCCAACGTAACCTATAAATCAATGTAGTTCAAATCAAAATACCAGTGAGTTATTTTGTAGACATTGATAAGCTAATTCTGAAGTCTATATGGAAAGACCAGAAAGAAAATACATACACACACACACACACACACACACACACACACATAATATAGTGGAAAAAGTTTTCAAAACAAATAACACTGGGACAACTGGACATCCATATGGGGGGAAAATATATCTATACACAGACAGCACACACTTCACAAAAATTAATTCAAAATGAGTCAAAGACGTAAATACAAAATGCAAAACTATAAAACTCCAAGAAGACAACACAGGAGAAATCTAGATGATGTTGGGTTTAGTAAAGATTTTTTAGAAAACCCCAAAGGCACAATCCATGAAAGAAAGAATTGATGAGCTGGACTTTAACAAAAATAAAATTTTCAGTTCTGCAAAATCACTGTCAAAAGAATGAAAAGATAAGAAACAAACTGGGGGAAATATTTGCAAAGATATATCTGATAAAGGACTGTTATTTAAAATATATAAAGAATTATTCCTATCAAAATCTGTATTTCTGATCGATTATCAGCATTGAGACAAGATTCAAAATTTCCCAAAGAAAGAAGCACAATGAATGTTGTGATTGCCTATTCAGAAACAGTGAGCACTGCTTTCAAAATGATCTCACCCCAGAAATTAAATAAGGTCAGCTACATTCATTGGCATTTCCTCCACTGTAGTACTGTAGAAAGTCTCAATGTCATGAAGAATCCTCTTGTCTTCTTCAGTAACAAAGTTTATAGCCACACCTTTCCTCCCAAATTGACCCTTTCTGCCAATTCTTTCTTAAAACAACAACAAGAAAACTAAATTGTTTTTTTAAAGGGGCCAAAGACCTTAACAGACACCTCACTATAGAAGATACACAGGTGGCAAATAAACATATAAAAAGATGCACCACATCATATATCATACAGAAAATACAAATTAAAATAAAATTCCACTACACACTTATTAGTGGCCAAAATCTAGAATACTAATAAGATCAAATGTTAGCAAGAACGTGCAGCAAAAAAAAAACTTTCATTCGTTGCTGACAGGAATGCAAAATGGTAGAGTCACTGTGGAAGACAGCTGGAGAAAATCCATATAAAACTAAACATACTCAGTATGATCCAGTAACTACACTCCTTGTTATATACCCAAAGGAGTTGGAAACTTTTATTTACAGATAAACCTGCACAGAAATGTTTACAGCAGTTTTATTTGTAAGTGCCAAAACTTACAAGAAACCAAGATGTCCTTCAGTAGGTGAATAAATAAACTATGGTACATCCAGACAATGGAATCTTATTAGGATTATTAAAATATTAATATTAATTATTAAAAGTATTAAGAATAACAAGTATTGTGATTATTAAGATTATTAAGAATATTATTAACTAAAATGACATATGACTTACCTGAAAGGGTGACATACTATATACATGAATTATATGACATTCCAGAAAATTTAAGACACTAAAAAAGATCAGTGATTGTTAGGGGTAAAAGGGAATAAATGGATGAAGAAGCAGAGCACAAGGAATTTTTAGGACAGTAGATCTGCTCTCTATGGCGATACCATAGTGGACACATATTATTATAAATTTATACACATCCACACAATACCAACAGTGAACTCTAATGGAAATTAGTCATTTTGTGATACTGATGAGCTAATGTAGTTTCATTAATTATATCAAACGCACTTCTCTGGTAGCGGGTATTGATGATGGGGAGGTTATGTATGTACAAGGAAAGAAGTCAAATGGGAACTTTCTGTACTTTTTCCTCAATTTTTGCTGTGAACCTATTTACTTTAAAAAATAATATCTAGTAAAAAGAAATAAAAACTTAAATATACAAAAGCGACAATAAAAATAACATGGCACTTCTGCTCAGAAACCATAAAAGCAAGAAGTAAGTGAAGTGAAATATTTAAGTGTTAAAAGAAAAAGCCACCAGCCCAGAATTTCACTGAATAGTGAAATTATCCTTCAAGAGTGAAAGAGATAAGGGAGTTTCTCAGACAAACAAAAAATGGAAGAAATCTGTCACCAACAGACCTGCCTTCCAAGAAATACTAAAGTTTTTCAGAAGGAAGGCAAAGGATGCAGATCAGAAACTTGAATGTACATTGAAAAATGAAGAGTGTTAGAAAAGGAATAAATCAAATAAACTAAAAACATTTCCTTTTTCCTATTCTTAACTGATTTAACAGATAAGAGCTTGCTCCAAATAGTAATAGCAACAATGTATTCACTGATTATACTTTATGGATAAGTGAAATGAATGAGATTGATAGAAGAAACTAGAGGAGGAATTGGGAATGCTCTTTTATAAAGCACTTGTACTACCCATGAAATGTTACAGTATTATTTAAAAGAAGACTTTGATTAGTACAAATGTATACTGCAAATTCAAGGACAATCGTAAATTTTTTTTTAAGGAGTGGGGAAGATAGAGAGAAAGAAGGATGATTTATATGCTGAAAAAGGAAAAAAAAACAGAATAGAACACTTAAGAAACTCATTTAAAACTACAGAAGTCAGAAAAATAATGGGATACAAAAGAAACAAAGAAGACGACAATAAATAAAAAACACTAGCAAATATGACAGATATCAAAACAACCAAATAATCACTTTTAATGTCTATTATTTAAAACATCAATTAAAATATAGCTATTAGATTGAATTTAAAAACACAACCAAATTCTTTGCTGTCTATGAGAAACCCAGTTTGAGTGTAAAGAAACAGATTAAAAGTAAAGGGGCAGAGAAAATATACCATGCTATACCTAATTGAAAGAAAACTGAAGTAGCTATATTAATTTTAGGAAAAGCAGAAATCAGAGCAAGGAAAAATATAAGGGGTAAGGAGGAACATTACATAATGATAAAAGGGTCAATTCTCCAAGAAGAATTAACGTTTATGCATCTAACAACTGTGCATCAAAATACATGAAGCAAAAACTGAAAGAACAGCAAGGAAACATAGATGACTCAACTCTTGTAGTTGGGGAATTCAACACCTCTCCATTACTAATTAATAGATCCAGCAGGCAGAAAATCTGTAAGAAAGAACATAGTTGAATTGCCAGTACCAATAATCAAATGGATAAAATCACCACCTATTGAATACATAATCCAACAACAGCAGAATATACATTCATCTCAAACTCACTTGGACATTTACCAAGATAAACCATATTCTGTACCACAAAACACATCTTAACAAATTTCAAAGTATATAAACCATACAAAATGTACCATCGGACCACAATGGAATTAAACTAAAAATTAGTAACAGTAAGATAGTTGGAAACCTCAAAACAGCAGAACATCAAGCACACTTCTAAATAACATGTGGGTTAAAAGGGTGCCTGGGTGGCTCAGTCCATTAAGCATTTGCCTTTGGCTCACGTCACAATCCCAGGGTCTTGTGATCAAGCCCCACATCTGGCTCCCTGCTCCGTGGGAGATCTGCTTCTCCCTCTCCTTCTGCCTGCCACTTTTGTGTTTGCTCTCTCTCTGTCTCACTCTCTCAAATAAATAAATAAATAAAAACTTAAAAAATAAATAACATGTGGGTCAAAGAAGTCTCAAGGGAAATATAAATATAATTTGAACTAAATGAAAATGAAAGCACAACCCATCAAATTTTTTGGCACACAGAGAAAGCTGTGCTTAGAAGGAAATATATAGCATTGAATGCATATATTAGGAAAAAAGGAAGATTTAAAATCAACCATCCAAAATTGTACCTTATGAAAGAAGAGCAACATAAACCTAAACCAAGCAGAAGAAAGAAAATACTAAAATTTAGAGCAGAAGACCATGAAATTGAAAAGAAGGAAACAATAGAGATTATCAATGAATATAAGTGCTGGTTCTTCAAAAAGATCAATAAAATTAAATCCTCTAGCTAGCCTAATAGAGAGAAGACAAAGAAATTACTATCATCAGATATGAAAGGGGGGAAACACTAATATTCCCATGGATATTTAAAAAATAATAAATAACATAAGCAACAGTATACCCACAAGTTTAATAACTTAGATGAAATGATTCTTTGAAAAGCACAATCATTTAAAGCTTACACAAGAAGACTAAAGTCCCAATAGCTCATTTTTGCTTTTGTTTCTCTTGCCTTTGGAGACATGTCTAGCAAGTAGCTGCTACAGCTGAGGTCCAAGAGGTTGTGCCCATGTTCTCCTCTAGGATTTTGATGGATTCCTGTCTCACTTTTAGGTGTTTCATTCATTTATTTTTGTGAATGGTGTAAGAAAGTGGTCCAGTTTCATTTTTCTGCATATAGCTGTAAAATTTTTCCTAACACCATTTGTTGAAGTGACTATTGTTTTTCCATTGGGTATTCTTTACTGCTTTGCTGAAGATAAGTTGACCATAAAGTTGAGAGTCCATTTCTGGGTTCTCTATTCTGTTCCAAATTGATCTGTGTCTTCTTTTGTGCCAGTACCATACTGTCTTAATGATTACAGCTTTAATAATATAGCTTGAAGTCTGGAATTGTGATGCTTCCAGCTTTGGTTTTCTTTTTCAACATTCCTTTGACTAGTCTGGATCTTTTCTGGTTCCACACAAACTTTAGGATTATTTGTTCCAGCTCTGTGAAAAATTCTGATGGTATTTTGATAGGGATTACATCAAAGGTATAGATTGCTTTGGGTAGCATGAACATTTTACTAAAATTTGTTTTTTAAATCTATGAGCATGGATGTTTTTTATGTCTTCCTCAATTTCTTTCATAAGTGTTCTATGGTTTTCAGATTACAGAACCTTTTCCTCTTTAGTTAGGTTTATTGCTAGGTATCTTATGTTTTTTTGGTGCAATTGTAAATGGGATTAATTCCTTGACTTCCCTTTCTTCCGCCTCATTACTAGTGTATAGAATTGTAACTGACTTCTGTGCATTGATTTTATATCCTGTGACTGCTGAAATTCCTCTATCAGTGCTAGCAATTTTTTGGTGGAGTCTTTGGAGTTTTCTACATAGAGTATCATGTCATCTGCAAAGGGTGAAAGTTTGACTTCTTTCTTGCCTATTTGATTGCCTTTTATTTCTTTTTATTGTCTGATTGCTAAGGAATCAAAATAAAAAGTTTTTGCACAGCAGAGAAAAGTCAACAAAACTTTAGTTGTCTTTTAAGGCAACTAAATGGTTGGAATGGGAGAAGACATTTGCAAATGTTTTATCAAATAAAGGACTATTATCAAATATCTATAAAGAATTTGTAAAACTCAACACCAAAAAAACCCAAAAAATCCAGTCAAGAAATGGGTAGAAGATATGAGCAGACATTTTTCCAAAGAAGACATACAAATGGCCAATAGACAAATGAAAAAATGTTCAATGTTATTCAACCTCAGGAAAATCAAAATCAAAATCACAATGAGCTACTACTTCACAGCAGTCAGAATGGATAAAATTAACAACTCAGAAAACAAGAGATGTTGGTAAGGATTTGGAAAAGGGGAACCCTCTTATACGGTTGGTGGGAATGCAAAAAGGTGCAGCTACTCTGGAAAACTGTATGGCGTTTCCTCAGAAAGTTAATAATAGAGCTACCCTATGGTCCAGCAATTACACTACTAGGTATTTATCCAAAGGATACAAATATAGTGATTCGAAGGGGCACCTTCACCCCAATGTTTATAGCAGCAATGTCCACAACACCCAAAAAGGAAGAAAAGCCCAGATGTCCATCAACAGATAAATGGCTAAAGAAGATGGAATATTACTCAGCATCAAAAGAATGAACTCTTACTGTTTGCAACAATGTGGATGGAACTAGAGGGTATTATGCTAAGCAAAATAAGTCAGTCAGAGAAAGACAAATATTGTATGGTTTCACTTATATGTGGAATTTAAGAAACAAAACAGATGAGCATAGAGAAAAGGAAGGAGAAATAAAAATAAGAAGAAAATTGAGAGAGAGGCAAACTATAAGAGATACTGAACTCTAGGAAACAAAATGAGGGTTGCCAAAGGGGAGGTGGATGAGGGGAAGGGGTAGTTGGATGATGGACATTAAGGAGGGAACATGATATAATGAGCACTGGGTGATGAATCACTAAATTCTACACTGAAATTCATAATATATTAACTACATTTAATTTAAATAAAGAAATTTTTTAAAAAGCTTACACAAGAAGAAACAGAAAATCTAAATAGGCCTACATCTGTTAACTAAATTAAAATTGAGTAAATTTCCAGAAGGAACACGCTAGACCAGATTATTTCACTGATGAATTCTACCAAACTTTTATTTTTTTAAGATTTTTTATTTATCTATTTGACAGAGATCACAAGTAGGCAGAGAAGTAGGCAGAGAGAGAGGGGGGAAAAGCAGGGTCCCTGCTGAGCAGAGAGCCCAATGTGGGGCTCAATCCCAGGACCCTGGGATCATGACCTGAGTCAAAGGCAGAGGCTTTAACCCACACAGGTGCCATGAATTCTACCAAACATTAAAGAAAAAAAAATATATATATATACTAGTTCTCCATAATCTCTTCCAGATTTCAGAAGCAGGAAATACTTCCTAACTCAATCTATGAGACCAGGGTTACCCTAATACTAAAATCAGATAAAGACATTACAGGAAAGAAAAACTACAGGCAAATAGCTCTCTTGAACACAGATGCAAAAATACTCAACAAATTATTAGTAAATAGAATCCAACAGAGTATAAAAAGAACTATACACCACAACCTAGTAGTATTTATCCCAGATATGCAAAACTGATTTAACATTCAAAAATCAAGTAATATACTCCACTGCAATAATAGGCTAAAGAAAAAATATATCACATGATCTGGACACCTGGGTGGCTCAGTCGCTTAAGTATCTGTCTTTGACTCAGGTCATGATCCCAGGGACCTGGAATCAACTCTTGCATCAGGCTCCCTGCTCAGTGGGGAGTCTGCTTTTTCCTCTCCCTCTACCTTTCTCCCTGTTCATGCTCTTTCACAAATAAATAAATAAAAGATTTTTTTTAATTAAAAAAATCACATGATCATATCAATAGATACAAAGAAAGTATTTGAGAAAATCAAATAACCATTCATGACAAAAACTCTTAGTAAACTAGGAATAGAGAATCCCATTATAAAAATCCCACAGCTAACACATACTTCATAGTAAGAAACTCAAAGCTTCCATCCTAAGGTTGGAAACAAGTCAAGGATGTCCCCTCTTACCACTCTTATTTAACACCTGGGAATTCTAAATAATGCAAAATGTACAGAGAACTCAATAATAAGAAAATCAACAACACAATTAAAAAATATATCCAGTGATCTGAACAGACAGCTCACCAAAGATAGATATACAAATGCAAATTATACAGATGGCAAAGACGTTCACTTTCATGAATTATTAGGGAAATAAAAATTAAACCTAATTGAGATACCATTATACACCTATTAGAATGGGCCATTATACACCTATTAGAATGGGTATGTCCATAAAACTGACAATATCAAATGCTAGCTGGGACATGAAGCAAAAACAACACTAAATTTTTTGATAAGAATGCAAAATGTTATGTCCAGTTTGGATGGTAGTTTGGCAATTTCTCACAAAGCAAAGCATAGTCTTACCATACAATCCAGCCATGGTGCTCCTAGGTATTTTACCAGCTGATTTGAAAACTTGTGTTAACATAAATATTTGTACACAAATGTATATAGCAAGTTTTTTCATTTGTCAGTAAATGGAAGCAATCAAGATGTCTTTAAAGATGAATGGATAAACAAATTATGGTACAGCCCATATAATAAAATATCATTCAATAATAAAAAGAAATGAGTTATCAAGCCATAAAAAGCATAAAGAACCATAAATACATATTACTAAGTGAAAGAAGTCACTCCAAAAGGCTACCTATTGTATGGTTCCAACTATGACATTCTGAAAAAGCAAAATGATAGACACACTAAAAAGATGAGTAGTTGCTGGGACTCAGCAGAGTGGAGGGAGGCAGGGCTCATCGGGATGAATAGGTGGAGGACAGGAGATTTTTAGAACAGTGAAACTATATGATACAATAATAGTGAATACAATTTGTCAAAATACATAGAACTGTGGAACACAAAGATATTGATATTCATTCATCAATTGTAATGAATGTCCCACAGTAATGCAAGACATTAAGTATAGGGTAATCTGTGAGCAGGGGGAAGGAGTATTTAAGGGAATTCTATGATCCATTTTGTGTAAATCTAAAACTGTTCTTAAAATTAAAATCCATTCATTTTAAAACGTATACCTTCAGTCGAAAGTTATCTCTGTTACAAAATTGCCACATATGAATTCTGGAGTTCCTAATACTTATAAAACTTGTCGATACATCATTTATATACCATACATATAGCTTTTCACATCTATTTGGGTATTTTTTCTCCTTAAGTAAACTTCACATATTTAAATGCTAAACCAAGGAAATAATATAGCATATATTATTTAATAACTTTGAGGTTTGGGCTAATAAATATTACAAAGGGCGATTATTAGCTATTTCTCTATTATTACTAATTCAAAGTGAATAACATCATTTGTTACAAAAGTTAAAAAATCATCTATACTGTTCCAATAACTAGGTCTTTAAACGAACACAAAAAGATAATGATCAACTCACGTGTATAAGTGAAGTTGTAGCAGTGTTTAATTCTGAAAAATAAAGGAAATTTAGAAGAGTCACAGAAACTAGAGGGGATTTCTTTTATTCTCTAAAATTTTTGGTTTTATTTCAATCTCAAGTTTATAGAATATCTTCCAGTTCAGTAAAAAAAACCTTTTCTCCGCAACAAATTGAGAGTAAGTTTCCAACCAGATGCTGCATTAGCCCTAAAACAGTGTATATTTCCTATGAACACGGACTTTCACCTTCACAACCATGATACAACTACCAAAAACCAAGAGATTATTTGATCTAACACTAACATCTAATCCTCAAAACCATTCAAGTTTCACCAACTGTCCCAATAATGTCATTTATGACAAGAGTATCCAGTTCAAAATTCTGTTTTATCTATTTGTAATGTCTCTTTAGTCTATCAGTCTGGAACAGTTTTTCTTTTTTTTTTTTTTCTTTTTTCTTTTTTTTTAAAGATTTTTTTTATTTATTTGACAGGCAGAGATCACAAGTAGGCAGAGAGGCAGGCAGAGAGAGAGAGAGGTGGAAGCAGGCTCCCTGCCGAGCAGAGAGCCCGATGCGGGACTCGATCCCAGGACCCTGAGATCATGACCTGAGCCGAAGGCAGAGACTTTAATCCACTGAGCCACCCAGGCATCCCTGGAACAGTTTTTCAATCTTTCCTTGATTTTTATGACCATGACACTTTAGAAGACCCCAGGATGGCTGTTTTGTAGGCTGTTCTTTAATTTGGACTTGCCTGAACTGTCCTTATGATTAGACATGGATATATGCCTTTGGCAAGAATATCACAGAAGAGAGGTGTTCTCCTTCCATCTTATCAGACGGCACTTGATTTTGATTTATCTTATTACTGATAATGTTTCTAAAAAAGAATTTGTGAACCCAGGCAGCCACAATGACAAGACAAAATTATCATCGCTGCAAAATATTTCCTGGTAACCCTTCTATAGTCAGCCTAGCCCTACTTAATCGTTGATCTATTTTCTGTCAAAAGGTATTAAGTTTGCCTCTTCTAGAATGTTACATAAGTAGAATCATACATTATGTACTCTTTTATGTCTAACTTCTTTCTCTCAAATTAGATATAATTTGAAAAAGCTTCTTGTTCAAGATACTGCTAAAAGTATAATACATCACTAGTTAAATATAAAAATATATTTCAGAGCCAAAGTTAAGTTTTATGATAGAGTAAAATATATCAAGTTGACAGTATTCTTCAAAATATAATTCTTTAATGGGTGCAAAGTTTCAATCTGGGATGATGGAAAAGTTCTACAAGTGAATATTTGTAATGGCTGCACAACAAAATGAATGTACGTAATGTCACTGAACTGTACACCTAAAAATGATTAAAATGACAAATGTTATGTTAAATATATTTTATCACAATAAAAAGAGAAAAATATAGAACACATATACTGATCCAATATTCAAGATCTGAAATATCTAAATAGGTTTTAAATAATTTCACATCATGTAAAAGCTTTTCATCTTACTAAATTAAAAAAGCTACTTCTTTCCCTTACTTTTGCCTACAACCCTTAGTTTTAATTCTATGACATCAACGTATTTATTTCATTTTTCATCAGATAACATAGCTTCTGCTAAAAATCCTCCAAAGGTCTTAAGAAGCAACAACTAATTTTATGAAGTCATTATCCTAACACTCTACTATTCTATTTTAAACTATGGATTTTTTTATACTTGGTTTCTTAAGTAACACATTATATGTTATAAAAATATTTGTTACAGAAACATTTTGTTTGAGGGTTTTTTCCCCCCCATTGGATATTTTTTTCCTGATTTGTCAAGGATTAATTGACCATAGAGTTGAGGGTCATATCTGGGCTCTCCCTTCTGTTCCATTGATCTATGCGTCTGTTTTTGTGCCTTGGTGACCACAGCTTTGTAATATAGTTTGAAATCAGGCAATGACGTGATGCTCCCAACTTTGATTTTCTTTTGCAACATTTCCTTGGCAATTCTGGGTCTTTTCTGGTGCCATACAAATTTAGGACTGTTTGTTCCAGCACTCTGAAAAATATCATTGGTATTTTGATCGTGATGGTGTTGAAAGTATAGAATGCTCTGGGCAGCATAGACATTTTAACAATATTTGTTCTTCCAATACATGAGCATGGAATGTTTTTCTTAAAAGTGATGATTCAATTGTTTGTTTGTAAACTCCTAAAGCCTTTTTCATAAAAAAGATTCATCCATTTTCAAAAGAAAAGGTCACTATATGAAATAGTCATGGTTCTGACTAAATAAAGATTTATAAAGACATTATGGGTTTAGTTACTGCAATTATATTGAGAGCTATCCCTCACAGAAAACAAACAGAAGGCATTATCCCCTTCTCAGTATAGCATTGTTTTATCATGAAATAACTGTATTTTACATAGCTTCATTTATCACTGCTAAAGGTCACAATGTCCAAATAAAAGAGTAATGATGATAATCACATTTGTAGGTTTTCAGTCTCCAAAGAATTACCACAGGCATTGCTTCTTTTGGCGAAGACAGTCTTGTGACACAATGTCAGAGGCTTTTATTCACATACATTATAACAGAGGTTTATAGAATTCCAACTTATTACTTATGACTTCACGTTAAAAGACATCCTTCTTAAACCAAGATTCTTTGCAACACCCGCACACTATCTTTACTAGCTATTGTGACAGGCTACCTTTAACCCCAGGTCATCATTAGCAATAAAGAAGGCTGGCAGAAAAAGTGTGTGGAATGAAGAAACCACCCCAAAGAACACATTTTACTGGTGGCCACTGACACAATCTTTTACAGAATAATAAAAAAGCCAGAAAGTCTTCTATAGTTACCTACAACTTCCACACACATCATCCCACTTGATTCTTGCAACATCCCTGGGAGGTTGCAGATAAGATAGATATTAACATACCCATTTATCTGGGTAAATGAAAAAGTCGAAGCTGGAGAAAGACAACAAACTTCCCAAAACTCATACAGTCAAGTGTGTTGCATAGCTGAGTTGGGTGAGTACTCATGATGTCAGGTTTTCTCAATCTAACCTTGAGTTATTTTACTTCAATAATGTAGAAGATAAAAAAAAAAAAAATAGAGTGTACTCTACTGCCAACATTATCTAAAATATTTTTTGCCTAATGATAAAATCCCATGTTTAATGAATATTTCCAATCTCAAGTTTTCAAATTTCACTTCTGGAAAATATGTTTTTGATAAAAAAAATTATTCCCAAATAGTTCTGCTCACTTCAAGATATGCAGCTAAATTCAGGAAATCCTTCATTTTCACTGCAGACATCTGTAATGTCTAAGCTCTCAAGCCAGTAAAGGAACTTGACGTTTTTCTATTTCTTTTTTTCTAAAGGATAAAAATGAAGAGTTTTCTCCTGAGAAAAGTGAGAAGCTGAAATATTTTCAGCCAAAAGGAATGCTATTAAAAAGGTAAGATATGTGCAACAGAATTTCGAGATACCATTCTACATAGCTCGAGATCGAATTCCCCCTCCAGTAATTACATAAATCATGTTTATGGGATACTGCTTTCTCACTAAATGAATAAATCATAGTTGCTAAGTGCTGAGTATACCCATGTTCCATGTACGAGTTCTGTTCTCCCTGTTGAAATCTTGTTCTCTTGAACCACACATTGCAGCCTCTCACTGCCAAGTGTTTTTATGTCTCCAATAAACTAAACTGAACCAAGCTATTATTACTGAATTGCAAACTATCAGAAGCCAAACGTAGCTGTTGGTGTATCACCATGGGAAATAAAAAATTATTATGTTCATTTTGTACATAACCTAGACAGTTGCATTTGTAAGCAATCGGCATTTGCAAGGGCTGTTTCAGATCTAGAGAGGTTGCACAGGAGGTCTCATCACAGTTTCTATACTTGCTCTGGATTCCTAAGCTACATGCCACAGAATTCATTGTGCAGGAATTAAAGAACCAAAGCCATTTTCCAGGCTGCAACCATATTTGCTTCAGTTGCTTAAAATAATCTGTCCTTCATTTACACAAAATTGGGTCCTATCTAAAATAATAATGATGATGAAATAAACCAATGGGGGATGGACAAGATCAACATAGATGGATTGCATGAGTGAAAAGCAACAATATATTTCATGCTATAAGCATTCCATCACCAAAGAGACCGTAAAAGAAATAAAATTTCCAGAGAAACATTGACTTAAAAACATTTTGATAAAGAGAAAGAAATTGCTTTTCCCAACACAATATCTATTGAACAAATGATATGACTATTATCTAATATCTCCATACCCATTAAGTAGAAAAAAAAGTAGACATAAAGGCTAAACCCAGATGACAGCGATTATGGACTTAATTATCGAAGTTTCTCCTAGCCAAAGGGCTAAAACAGAGATAAGCTAAGGCTATATCAAAGCTATAACTACATAATCCAATATGTATTGGGAATCCACAAGATTCCCAAGCTTTGTAAAGTGTTCCAGAAGGTAACTCCATAAAATTTGGAGGCTTCCTTGAAATTTATCTTAGTCATTAGTCAGAAAATAAAAGTAATCATTTTATTAACTAATAAGAAAGAAGAGAATTAATCTCATCCCAAAATATATCATAAATTATACAAAAATAATACATTACTCTAGTGAATTTTCTCTTGTGTCTATGACCAAATTCTTCTGCTTTAAAAAAGCAATAAACCCCAAGAAATAAAGATTTATTTTTTCCAAACACAACATGGTTTATATTCAAGTCTACTGACCCTGTTATTAGAACAATCTGAATCTATCACTTTACAATATTAGATTCTCTCCAGAGGTCTTGTTCAAAATGACTAGCCAAAAGTTAACAAATCTAAAGGAACAGGAAATTTTACTTTCCTTTTATTAGGAAGAAAACAATATTCTAGCAAGGAAACAGACAATCACAAAATAGAATATTGAGTGTCTACTTCATATACAAAAAATACAGGCATTTTCTTTGCTGGCTTATGCATTTATACAGAGCACATAAAGGTATTTCCAAATGATTTAAGAATGACAATTCCTTCCTCACCTTTGGTGGGCAAAATAACAACAAATATATCCATATCTGAATCCATGGAACCCAGAAATATGTTATCTTACATAGAAAAAAATGGAATTAACTCTGCAGATGGGATTAAAGTTGCTAATCAGCTAACCTTAAAGAAGAAGATTGTCCTGAAATATCTAAGTGGCCCAATGTGGTTACATGGGTCCTTGAAAGTGAAGAGTGAGGTAAAAGAATTCATCAATGATACAGTGTAAGAACTAGACCAGATGTTTTGGCTTTGATGATGGAGAAAAGGAACCATGAGCCAAGGAATATAGATGGCCTTTAGAAACTAGAAAAGGTAAGGAAATGGATTTTTCCCCAGAAGGGAACACAGGCCTGCTAACACCTTGATTTTATCCCAGTGAGATTTGTGTCAGATTTCTGACCTACAGAACTGCATTTGTACTCTTTTAAGCCACTAAGTTTGTAGGGATTTGTTACAGCAGCAAATAGGAAAATACACCAACCAAATTAAGGTATTTTAAAAATTTTCTTCTTTAAACTCCTAGGGCATTTTAAAAATTTATACCAAAAAATAGCTTATTCTATGAAAATAATGTTTTCTTATTGTTTTATTAGTATTCCAAGTGGCTTGAAAACTTAACAAGACTGAACATTATCACCTCAACATTTTTGTTCTCTTTTCACTTAAGGTACCATTGGATCTATACTGAAACTTCAAAGATGTTTACTGATTGCCTGGGTTATTAAAACTAAATCCAGAATTTCCTCAAAAAATTAAAAATAGAATTACCACATGACCCAGTAATCCCACTTCTGGGTGTGTATATATCCAAAGGAATTGAAATCAGGATCTCTAATAAGTATCTGCTCTTCTATGTTCATGGCAGCATTATTGACAATTTTCAAGATCCAGAAATAACCTAAGTATCCATGAATGGATGAATAGATAAAGGAAGGGTGGTATACGATATAATATTAGCCTTAAAACCAAAGAAAATCTCACCATTTGTGATAACATGAAAAAGCCTGGAGGACATTATTCTAACTGAAATAAGTTAGTCACAGAAGAACAAATACTATGCAATTTCAGTAACTTGGGAAATCTAAAATAGTCAAGCTCATAGAAGCCAACTAAAATGATGGTCGTCAAGGGCTGGAAGGAGGTAGAAATGGAGAGGTATTAGCCCAAGTATACAAAGTTTCTGTTATACAAGATGAACAGGTCCAGGCCCCTGGGTGGCTCAGTTGGTTGGGCAACTGCCTTCCGCTCAGGTCATGATCCCGGAGTCCTGGGATCGAGTCCCATATCACGCTCCCAGCTCCAGGGGAAGTCTGTTTCTCCCTCTGACCTCCCCTCTCATGCTCTCTCACTCTCTCTCAAATAAATAGATAAAATCTTAAAAAAAAAAAAAAAAAAAAAAAAAAAAAGATGAATAGGTCCTAGAGATCTACTACACAGCATAGAGCTATTATAAATAATACCGTATTGTATACTTAAAATTTTGCTAAGAGGGTAGATCTTATGTTGTATTCTTACAGAAAATAATAATGACAAAGAGCACAGGAGGAAATTTGTGGATGTGATGATATGTTTATGGTATAATCGCGGTGATGGTGTCATGAGTATATGCTTATCTCTAAACTCAATGATTTGTATATTAAATATGTAAAGTTTTCCATATGTCAGTCATACCCCAATAAAATGGTTTAAAAAAAAAAACTAAATCTGTGAATCTAAAGAGGCTCATTGGTATGAGTGAATCTGGGTATCTCTCAGCTTTTTCCAGAATTAGTGATATATCCCCACAGATGCTGAGGATTGTAACAGGAAAGGTAAAATGTGAAGCTGCAGCACAGAAGCTTAAAGAGATGGATACTTTCTCACCAAAACTGAACAAGGAAAGCTGACTATTTTATACCTTGGAAGATGAACATTTATTCCTCCCACATTTCTATATTTGGCTCACTTCCTTGTGTTACCTGAATGCTGTTTACTAACATTTCTTGCCCAAGAAATTGATTCTTGTCAATAATCAGTTCATGGTTCAAAATCTAGGTTTGCAAATTCCTATATACAAAAGTGCAGCCATCTTGGCTCGCAGTTACCGGTCCCTATTTTTTACCCTGTATTTGTGCTACAGAAGACACCACTGACCTTGTATAAGGCGGGGCCTTCTACAGTAGCGCCTGCCTCTTCCTATCTCTGTGGGCTCAACTGCCAACACCCCCAACTCTCCATTTAAACCCAGCAGTACCACAATGCTTGTAGGGTCCCATCCACATAACTATTTCATAAATCTGTGATATTGGTCATACTGTTCATTTTTAAAAATTTTTTTTATTTTTTATAAACATATAATATATTTTTATCCCCAGGGGTACAGGTCTATGAATCGCCAGGTTTACATGCTTCACAGCACTCACCATAGCACATACCCTCCCCAATGCCCATAACCCCACCCCCCCTTCTCCCAACCCCCCTTCCCCCCAGCAACCCTCAGTTTGTTTTGTGAGATTAAGAGTCACTTATGGTTTGTCTCCCTCCCAATCCCATCTTTTTTCATTTATTCTTCTCCTACCCCCTTAACCCCCCATGTTGCATCTCCACTTCCTCATACTGTTCTTTTACCTGGAAGACTCTTTATATGTATAATCAGTGGCTTATCACAAAATGATTTCTTTCTTTTTTCTTTTCTTTCTTCTGTTTGTTTGGAGCTTGAGGGGTTTTTTTTGTTTGTTTTTGTTTTTTGCCAAATTTAATGTGAGAAAACATCTGCTCTTGGTCAGGTGGCTCTTTAGGATGGCTCTCTATCCAGATCTCTCCATCATATGGTTCCATCGTCTTCTGGGAGTAGTGTTGGCAATTTTTTCTTTGCAAAGGGTGAGATAATAAATATTTGGGGCCTTGAAAACCATGTGGCTTCTTTTACAACTCCTCTACCCTGATATTATAGCACTAAAGCAGCCATAGATAACATAAAAACAAATAGATGTGGCTGTGTTCTAATACAGTTTAATTTACTGGGTGGCTCAGTCAGGTAAGCATGTGACTTTTGATTTTGATTCAGGTCATGATTTCAGGGTAATGAGACTGAGCCCCATGCTGAGCTCTGTGCTGAGCATGGAGCCTGCTTGAGATTTTCTTTCTCCCTCTGCGCCACTCGCCCACTTGCTCATTGTCTCTCTTCCTCTCCAAAAACAAAAAACAAAACAAAATAAAAACAAAACCATGGGGCACCTGGGTGGCTCAGTGGGTTAAGCCTCTGCCTTTGGCTCAGGTCATGATCTCAGGGTCCTGGGATAGAACCCCACATTGGGCTCTCTGCTCATTGGGGAGCCTGCCTCCCCCTCTCTCTCTGCCTGCCTCTCTGCCTACTTATAATCTCTCTCTGTCAAATAAATAAATAAAATCTTTAAAAAAAAATAAGCAAAAAACACCACACTTATTTTACAAAAGAAGCCATAGGCAAGGTTTGGCCTCAAAGCTGTAGTTGTCCAACTCCTCGTCCAGCACCTTGGGGTTCTTTGTTTCCTGTAAACATTTAACTGGCCAGAATCCAGTCCTGGGTTCTCACTTATAAACAAGAATGAGTCAGTGAAGGGTAGTGGGAAAGGTGGTTTAACTGTGTGACTACAAAAGAAAAAAACAAGCTTGCGGAACTATAAAAGTCTTTTCCATACCCCATTCATATGCTTGGAAAAATCTTTCTTGAGACCACCTCCATGAATGATATCATTGTCTCTACTAATCTTCCATGCATATCATGATTATAGCTAGCCCCCCTACTAACTATGAACAGCCACAAAGCAAAGATTCTGACCAATTTACATTTGTATGTTCCTAGAATAAGACACATGAATAATTTTTAAAGAATGAGCAAATTATCCAAAGTCTAAGGAATAGTGAAAGGAAAACTATAAAGCAGGGATTTCTAGTTGGCATTTTTCTGTCATGTCATTATTTAATTACATAGCCCTATGTTCAAACACCCAGTAAGTCTCTTCACGCAGTCACTTAGAATTGTATAAATATGCACATTCTCACATTAACTCCTATTTTTTCCTTTTACGAATGTCACTGCAGACCTATCTGCCTCATTTTTTAACAGTTATTAATGATTTTTAACCTTGACTTATGCAATCTCAGAGATGTCTCAGCTTAATCAAGCAATTCATGATGTCTTTCAATAGAAAGTATTAAATATTCACAAGTTATTTATCTCTGTCTTATCCATGCTGGTTATCAGTCATGTCAACAGCTCTAGAGCACATGTCTGGTTGCATAAAAACCAGTACACTGCCCAGCAGATTTCCTTCTTCTCCCTGGAGATCAGAAACTTCTGGCAGAAAAGGGTAGGCCTTAACTCATTCATTCAATCAACAATGTTTGCTGTCCATCCATTAGGTGCTATGTACTGTGTTAAAAGCTCAGGACACACAATGAACAATACAACCACAGACTTTGTTCTCATAGAGCTGCCAGTATAGTACCTAGAATCTCTGTCTATTGAGTGTAATAAAACCCTTTGCATTTCCTACCACTACTCCTTCTGAATTAAAAATTGCTCCCATGGGAGCTGATGGTAAAAATCTTCAATGATTTACAAACTTCTCATCCCTGTGATACTTCCATTGCAAAGATAAGAATATTGCGGCCAAGCAGCAGAAGTGGGATGGACCACCACCCCACCCAAATTTTGGTTCAGATGTCAAAACTGATAAAGTCATATATGCACCAAGAGGCTATGAAGATACTTATTACCCAAATGATGAGGCTTTCTGGGAGGAGCAGAGCCCAACAGGTCTGAAAATGGTCTAAGAAAATAAGAAGGGATAACTGATGTTTGCTTTTTATTGTGATTATAGGTTGGAGCTATCAGGTCCCCATGTGTGGCAGGGTCTTGCTTGGTTTGAACTTCACTACACCCAAAGAGGAGTGCACAGATGTGGGACTTTCTTGCCCAGATTTAGAAAAAGTTGGAAGAAGGGAGGTGTCACTCTTGAATGCTGTCAGATGTCAAATATCAAAAATGAAGTCAAAATCTTTCCTACAAATATTCTCATTAGTTTGCTACTATAATGATGACTCTAAGAGCAAAAAAAAAATCCTCTGACAATGAAGCTTTTTTAATAAAGCCAATCTACATTGATGGAAGGAAAGAATCATATCTCAGCTATGTATCAGTAATAATTTTGGTAGCCAAAAATGAGAATAGTTAGTAGCAATGATAGAGCCTAAGTGAGGGAAAAGCTGTTAGCCTGATGAAGGAAAAAGTGGTCCCATGTAGTACATACGTCAAGGAAGATGTTTGGTTCTAAACAAAGCAGGAAGGAATACACACACACACACACACACACACACACACACACACACAACCCGTGAGGACCTAAAAGGATTAGAACAAAATCTATCCCATTTAGGAGAAAGGAAAGTAGACAGCTGTCTTAGTTAAATGATGATGAATCCTGTCTCTAAGAAACTGTTATGTGTCTGATATTAATGATATTTCTATTGATTTAATTCCCAATTATAAAATTTAACTCCCAATCAATGGAGTGCCTATTTTAACTCCTGAAACTTTAAACACATCCATGCCATGTATCTATTGCTCAGCATTATTATTGTATCATTTAGGATGGTCTGGATTGTAAGTAAGTGTAACCAACTAAAAGATGATTAAAAAGCAAAGTCAAGATTTTTGCTTCAGCCCAGATGGAGTATTCCTCCCTTTATATAGAATAAAACCCTACATAACACAACAAACAAGTACCTTAAGATTACGAAAGGTTGGGGGGGTGGGTAAAAGGACCTCAGCCTTGAGAAATGTCATAGTGGTGAGTTCTCTAGGTTTCCTTATCACCCTACATTTCCCAGATAGGGTGCTACAGAAGCCTCTGATCCAAAATTGCCAACAGGAACAGACAAAAAAAGAATTCCAAGAAATGCCTGTTTCTCCTAGCTAGAGAGCTGGGAAAAGCAGAAAATGTTTTTGGCAATGCCAGCCCTACTTCAGCCAAACATCAACAGGAAAACCACACAACCCTCATCCAGCAGTTCCAGATAGGCTAAGCAGGAAAATGTTTCTTTGCCTGGTGGAAGCAGGTAGTGATCTACTTCTCCATCAGGATAGGGTTTGTGGGGTCAAGTGGTAAGCTGAGTTTCCATCTCCACCCACTAGCTAAAAGTCTTGACAAGATGGTATAAAGCAGAGCTAGTTACCACTGGGCTTCACCACCAATCCCATTCCAGCAAGGCCTAGTGGGCTTCCCTCTCTGGCTGACATCCACAGGTGACCAAGGGCATGCAAATCAAGGGCGGAAAGAACACCACTTTCCTCCTCTTCTGGTATCAGAGAGGCTCACCACCACCCAGCGTCAATGAAACTAAGTGGCCTGGTTCAGGGTGGAGTGCTCAACCTTTTTTTTTTTTTTTTTAAATTTTTTATTTTTTATAAACATATATTTTTATCCCCAGAGGTACAGGTCTGTGAATCGTCAGGTTTACACACTTCACAGCACTCAACCTTTTTCCCACCTGGGAGGTTGCCTAGTGGGAGGTGAGTTGCTGCATTCACTCTACAGCAACAAAGCAATGTAAATTAACCCCTGCATCCCTCCTCCCTAATGACAATGGAGCCCAGCCAGGAACTAACCCTATACCTCTACTTGCAGGCAATCAGGAGGTGCAAATCAGCCACCATTTTACTGGAAAAGTGTCAATAGGTTTGAGGTGGTTGCTAAACTTCCAATATACTACCTGTCTGCAATGAGATGATATGTAGTCAGTACTCTACTTTTGCATGGGGGGTATTGGCAGGCCCAAGCAGAGAGCTGAACATACAACCCACCAGCCTCTTGGGGCTACATCTCAACAAGAGGACTGGTTGCTAAACAGTGAAGACTAAATAGGATCCACAGTCTCATAATGAAATATGTACAATGTTCAGGAAATAATGAAAAGGTCACTCATCATACCAAGAAACAAACATGAATGAGAAAAGACAATCAAAAAAAAAAAAAACCACTATTACCAAGATGAAGCTAATATTGGAATTATCTGATGAGGATTTTAAAGCAGTCATTGTAGAAATGGTTCAAGAAACAACTAATAATTCTCTTGAAACAAATGAAAAAAACTGAAAAATCTCAACAACAACAAAAAAAGAAATTACAAAAAGAATCAAACGGGAACTATAGAATTGAAAATATAGCAACAAAAATTAAAAATTCAGGGGCACCTGGGTGGCTCAGTTAAGCATCTGGCTCTTTGTTTCAGCTCAGGTCATGATCTCAGGGTCATGAGATGAAGCCCTGCTTCTAGCTCCAGCTCCGTGCTCACCAGGGAGTCTGTGTAGAATTCTCTCTCCCTCTCCTTCTTCTCCTCCCTCCACTCATGGTCTCTCCCTCTCTCTCTCTCTCTCTCTCTCTCACTCATATGAATAAATAAATCTTTTTTAAAAAATTAAAAATTCATGAGTGGGCTCTACAGTAGATAGATATGACAGGGGATAGAATCAATGACAATGATCAGTAGAATTTCCCAATGTAAAAAATCATAGAGAAATAGGCTCTAAAAAATTAACAGTAAATCCACTTGTTATCTCTCATCAAAATAATTCCAGAAGGAGGACATTTTTTTTAAGATTTTATTTATTTATTTGACAGGCAGAGATCGCAAGTAGACAGAGAGGCAGAGAGAGAGAGAGGAGGAAACAGGCTCCTTGCTGAGGAGAGAGCCTGATGCAGGGCTTGATCCCAGGACCCTGAGATTATGACCTGAGCCGAAGGCAGAGGCTTTAACCCACTGATTCACCCAGGCACCCCCAGAAGGAGGACATTTCTAGGTTTCTTTCAGCATCTCAGTGATAGCAATACTTCTGCTTCACTATCCCTACTTTCTCCAACTTAGTTCCTCAAGCTTGTTGCCTCATACCACAGAGGGCCTCACATTCCATGACAGGAGAATTGGTCTTTGGTTTGTCTGATTTTTGAGTGCTGTTCCTTTTAGGGGACAAAAAATTCCCAGAATCCCATTTTTATTACTTCTTTTGGATCATTTAAACCTATATTAATGCTATGGGTGAAAGAGAGGCTGTAAAACCAAGCACCTGGCATTTTCAGCCTTTATGATAGGAAACAGGTTCTGCTAGTAGTTGGGGGGGAAAGGCTGGTGAATGGTTATATAATCAGAACCAACAGAGTTTAACAAAGATTTTAAATTTTTGTCACTTTTTCAGCTTCTAAAGAAAATTTCAGGTTATTCCTTCCTTTCCATTTCTAATGCCAAAAAATTATCTCATACCCTACTGTTTTACCAGCTTCCCTACCTTCAGCTTCAATCTACTTCAATACATAAAATAAGCCATATTTTCAACAGTATCTTTGATTACACCACTGTATTACTCCAAACTCCACAATCGTTCACAATGGCCTTCAACCAAATGGGATAATGAAATGATTTTTTGAAGGCTTTCCATTAAAAAAAAAAAAAAAAAAAAAAGTCTCTTTCTGGTATTCCCAAAGTCTGTTATGCAAACCGATCTCATCTCAAGGGTTTTAGGAATAATCACACTAAAAAAAGACAAGAGCAGCGAAAATCAACTTGAAAATACAAACACTATGAAATTCTTATAGTCACTATGTCTTCTGTCTGCAGTTCCTCATCCCCTGACTCTGATGATCCCCTGACTCTGATCTTCTGTCTGCAGTTCCTCACCCCCTCATTCCCACCAAGGGGGAATTGACTACACCACCCTGCTCCTGTTGACCCCTGTTCCCCACCACTTGCAATGCAATGGCGTCTGTCTGCCTTTCCTAGACTACCAGTTTGAAGAACTGAAAGAAGATATCTCATCTCTGGAAGGTGATTTCTCCCTTAGAAGTTCATACTAGCCAATGCCAATTTCAGTGAATTATTCTGAACTACACAACTTTGTAGATCTACTCAATAAATGACTCAAGGCTTCTCCCACCCATCTCATTTGTTTAAAAAAAAAAAAATCCCCGTTTTTCTTTCTCCTTCACTATTAAAATTTCCATTAATTGTCATCATGATTATATGTGTTATACCATATATCAGATATGGGTGAAAAGTGAATAACATGAACATCAGGAAAAGAAAAAAAAAAAGGACTTAACACACAATGACTTGTTTCATCACAAATACGTGCCACACTTCATTTTTTAAAGGTCTCATGCAAATCAGCCCATATGTTCATTTATTCACTCAACAAATATTTATTAAATATCTAGTATGGATTGGCATTTGAACTTGTTCCCAGTAAATGAGTCAGTTGGGAATGGAAATGTTAATAGAGCTAAATGTCAATATTGCATGTCAATATTTGTCTGAATAAATGTGGCCCCAGTACAACCACTACTGTCACAAAGCTTATGTACAGATATCAAGATAAAAACATAGGGTGGAGGCAGGGTCATACCTTGCTCCTTAGAAATCCAACCCCACAGAATGAGGACACTGTGGTCCTCTTTGTTAACTCCATATACCTTTTTTTTTTTTTTAAGATTTATTTATTTATTTGAGAGAGATCGAGAGAGCACATGCATGAGCAGGAGGGAGGAGGAGAGGGAGAGAGAGAAGCAAACTCCCTGCTGAGCAGAGAGCCTGATGTGGGATCCCAGGACCCTGGGATCATGACCTGAGCTGAAGGCAGACACTTAACCAACTGAGCCACCCAGGCACCTTTCCTAAATCTTTGAGGAGTGTCTTGAATGCATCTAACACAAAACAAATTGAACTTGTTTAAACTGAATTTCTGACAATAATTTTTAAAAATAAGATTTCTTACTATTCATAACAAAAGATCACATAAAATATCAAATTTATTAGTAAAACTAAAATTACAATTCAGAAAAGGATCTGATATTGATGGGTTTGAACATCACAGATAAAACAGCCTTTAAAAATGTGGAAATGCTGTCCACCAAATTATAGACCAAATATCCTATGAGGGAAGAAACATACCAGATTAGCTTTACTGTAGGGGTTTTAAGGAAAATAATGGGTTTTAAGGAAAATAATATGAACATCACCAGTTTGAAACAGCTTCATCTTGGCGCTCAGAACAGAGTATAAAATAAAAGAATAATGGGTCTTTTTGATGGTTTTATATCACAGATTAATAGAAGATAGTTTTCTTGTAAGAATGAATCGATGGTTTTATACCCCAGAATAATAGAAGATAGTTTTCTTGTAGGAATGAATTACCATATGTACTGAAGTCAAATTTTAAAGTTCACAAATCCACATGTAAAAACTGTAACTTTTATTTCTGTATCCTCTCTTGCTTTGCCATTCCTATGCCCATAACGGCAGCAGGCCAGGGGTGGAGTAGGAAGTATGAAAAAAAAATGTTAATTAAAATTAATTCAGTTTTGGGACATCTGGGTTGCTCAGTCGGTTAAGTTTCTGACTTTGGCTTAGGTCATGATCCCAGGGTCCTGGGATTGAGTCCCACATGAGTCTCCTCACTTGGCGGGAAGCCTGCTTCTCCCTCTACCTGCCGCTTCCCCTGCTTGTGTTGGCTTGCTCTCTCTCTCTCTTTGACAAATAAATAAAATCCTTTTTAAAAAAAATTTCAGTTTCTTTCAAGTTAATAAAGTCTCTTTCAAGTAACTACTCATTCAGATACTTATTCAAATGCATTCAAATTCTTTTTTTTTTTTTTTAAGATTTTATTTATTTATTTGACAGACGGAGATCACAAGTAGACAGGGCGGGGGGGAAGCAGGCTCCCTGTTGAACAGAGAGCCCAATGCGGGACTCGATCCCAGGACCCTGAGATCATGACGTGAGCTGAAGGCAGAGACTTTAACCCACTGAGCCACCCAGGTGCCCCAAACTCTTAGAGAAATACTATCTCGTTAGCTCCTCCCATACAAGTCACCCTCTATGTGTTGGGACCGGTGTGCAAAGGGAAATAAGGCCACAAAGAAGAGGCTTGTAGTCTTCATTCTTTTTTTTGGGACATAATAGCATCCACAAAGATGTTTCTTGCTCTTCTGAGGCTCTGGCCATACAAAGCCGGTGTCTGAAGTGTGGCCAATCCTGTTTCTAGTAGTCACAATGCACAGTATGCTGAGATCACTGTCTTTAACCATAAACTCTCACTGGAGGCTGCCTTCACTCTACCATCTCCCCACCAGATCACACACTCCCCAGTTTCTCACCACAGCCTCATTCCCTTACCAAGACAAAGGGGATGCTTAGAATACCGTACAAACCACTTCTAAGTGATAATAAGTGAAAGCGGAATACTTTCCAAACAGGACACTTCTCATCAGGCTACTCAAAAGTGGGGAAGAGTGTTAATAGTCATATGTGAATAGTCCCAAACCTATGAGGGTATTTTAACTATCTCCATCTACTTCCTATGAGTTTCAAAAGAAAGATCTCAGAAGCAGGGAAGTTCTCTTCTGCCTTTCTCTCCCTGAGTACTTCCACTGCAGTTCAACACTAGGAAGTGTTTTTCTTCCCTTGTCTACCTAACAGACACTACCTCTGAATCACACCCTCTTTCTCCCATAAGTGGCCTTCAGCTAGAACTATAATGTTAGAAAGCCTGCAAGGAAAAGAACTGGTTGCTGAGAGTATAAGATATAATAGATAAATTGTAAGAGTGAGCACTGAGAGAGTCACAAAAGTGAACCCAGTGAGATCTGTGGGTGTCCTTCAATTTTAATGGCTTAGGATTTCAAAGTTTGGTGTGACTATCATCATCACGAAGGATTCCTCAGAATCCTCTGAGATTAGAAGTTTCTTAAGGAGTCTTGGACAATTATTGTAAGGTTGTGGATTTGGCACTACAGTGGGAGTTTACCATATTCAAGACCCAAGGGTCAGGTTTACTAAGAGAAATCCAGGTGTCAGAAGTTTTCCAGTATGATATGGAAATTATGGCTTTGTTGCCAATTATTACTTCACAATAAACTTGATAACAAATAAGTAAGTGGTTATATATGAAATCTCAGAATTTATTATTTTTCATCATTTTTAGTTTAAAAATAGAGAAAATAATGTAACAAACTATTAGCTGTGGTACCTCTACAAAAACCGGTAAAAAACAAATTAGTACCTCCACAAAAGCTATTAATATTTTATCATATTTTGCTCTAAAGTGCAGGTAAAGTTTGATTTCTTTCTCTCTTAAGGCTCATTTTTCTCTAACTCCAGAGGATGTTTCTGAAGGAATCTATGTAAGGTAGTAGCAGCATTGCAATATGTACGTATATCAAATCAACTCAATGTATACTTTAAAGTTACAAAATGTTATGCATCAATTATATCTTGATTAAATCAAAAACTAATGAGATACTGTATGGTGACTAACATAACATAATAAAAGAAAGAAACAAAAGCAGGAAAAGCCAAGGTCCAAATTCAAAAGCAGTCCGGAAAGAGAGATTCTCTTACTAGGGAACAGTCTTTTGTTTTCTTCAGGTCTTTGATTAGATAAGGTCCTGCTTTACTCAGTCTTCTAATTTAAATGTTAATCTTAACTAAAAATACATTCACAGAAATGCTTAGAATAATGTTTAATCATGGGGTGCCTGGGTGGCTCAGTGGGTTAAAGCCTCTGTCTTCAGCTCTGGTCATGATCCCAGGGTCCTGGGATGAAGCCCCGGGCTCTCTGCTCCGCGGGGATCCTGCTTCCTCCTCTCTCTCTGCCTGCCTCTCTGCCTACTTGTGATCTCTGTCTGTCAAATAAATAAATAAAATCTTAAAAAAAAAAAAGAATAATGTTTAACCAAAAATCGGGGCACCCTGAGACCAAGTCAAGTTGACATGTAAAATTAACAACCATCATGCTTACTTAGGTGTTCACCCGAAAAACAAAGAGATGTATGTCCACCCCAAAAACTTTATGTAACTATTTTTACTAATGTATTCATAGTTTGGAAACAACCAAATAACCATCAGCTGGTGAAGAGATAAAGAAGTTGTGGTATAACCACCAGTGGATCACCCATTCAGCAATTTTTAAAAAAATACATATACACACTACAAAACGAGTAAATCTCAAAAACATTATAGTAAGGCTAAAGGCCACACTCAAAAGTCTACATACTATGATTGTCTTATATGATACACTGGAAACACAAAACTATAGGAACAGAAAATTCATAAGTGGTTGCCAGGAGCTGGGGACCTGAGAAGGAAGTTGACTATAAAGGAGCACAAGGGGGATGCCTGGGTGGCTCAGTTGGTTGGACGACTGCCTTCGGCTCAGGTCATGATCCCCGAGTCCCGGGATTGAGTCCCGCATCGGGCTCCCAGCTCCATGGGGAGTCTGCTTCTCCCTCTGACCTTCTCCTCACTCATGCTCTCTCTCACTATCTCTCTCTCAAATAAATAAATAAAATCTTTGGGGGAAAAAAAAGGAGCACAAGGGAACTTTTGGGCTGATGAAAATATTCTATATCTCCATTGTGATGGTAGTCACATGCTGTAAGTCTGTCAAATTTCATCAGACTTTATCATGTAATCAGGGTGAATTTCCTTTATGTAAATTATAGTTCAATAAAACCTGATTTAAATAAATGGTACAGATTGTGACAGGAAGGAGGTCCAATTCTGTGATGCCATCCTGTCTCTTAAGACTCTTCCACCATTTGGGGCACCAGGGTGGCTCAGTGGGTTAAAGCCTCTGCCTTTGGCTCAGGTCATGATTCCAGGGTCCTGGGATCAAGCCCCACATCAGGCTCTTTGCTCCACAGGGGGCCTGCTTCCTCCTCTCTCTCTGCCTGCCTCTCTGCCTACTTATGATCTCTGTCTGTCAAATAAATAAATAAAATCTTAAAAAAAAAAAAAAAAAGACTCTTCCACCATTCAATGCTTTCTTTACCTTTGTGCTAAGCCTCCAAAAGATATTTCTGCTTCTCATTTAACCTTCTTTCCCAAACAGGGTACCTTGGCTAGGACTTCACCTCCGGTTCTACATACCTGCCAAGTCCCTTCATTTTGATTTTCATGTACCCAGTACTCTGATTAAACCTACTCTGAGTATTCCCCCCATTCTGACAGCAATCCTCTTCTTCAGGAAGTTTGTTCTACAGCCAAAATATCACTATTCTTTCCATTCTATGCAATCTCCATCGTATTTCACTCTGAAGGATCTTCTAAAATGGATCTTCCAGTGTTCATTCATTTCCAAACTTAAGTGAAAATTAGGTTTTATAGAATTGGCTGTTTTTTACTCTGTAGGTTACATGTTATTTTATTTGTTCTCCTTTGTTTATATGGTTTGGGAAATAAAGAGAGATTTGGATTCTCTTAACTGGTTTCTAGTTTTATTGCCTTAATTTCATATATGTTGTTCTGCATGTAATCTCTTCCCCAGGACCCTGAGATCATGACCTGAGCCAAAGGTAGAGGCTTAACCCACTGAGCCACCCAGGTGCCCCTGCATGTAATCTGTTTAAGAATTTATTGAAACTTCGTCTTTGTCTGTTCTATGATCTAATTTGGTAAGGTTCCCATATATTCTTGAAAAGAATGTGAATTATTTGGGGAGGTATAGGAGCCATATAGTAGTTCACACTTATTAACTGTATTGATAAATTCATCAGGAGATTACTAAATTTTTTTCTGGTTAATGAAGAAATTTCTGATACATAAGCATTAAAATTATCCATTAAGAGGTTAGATTTTTAAAATATAATATATATGAGTTTTCAAAATAAAATAATCTACGTGAAGTAACTTTGCAAATATGAATGCTAAAATTATTATATTAATCACATTAGTTAAATAAAATATATGACAACACAGGGCATAAAAGTGCCAATTGAATTCATGTTGGATGATACAGTCAGTGTGACTTAGAACATTACTTAAAAGCCAAAAAGGCTGCCTTAAAACCTTTATATAATAATAGACAAATATAGCATAACCTTGATGTCTGAGTTACCAGAAGATTTTATCTTGATGTCAATTCAACTAGAACAAGTACGATTCCCGGGGCATTTCATGGATATATCATTTTAGCTCTTTCTCTTCCTGCAAAGTCTTATTTGATTTCAATAAATCTCGAATAATCTTTCGGTATAAGACATAGACATCCAAGACTTAAGAGTGTCAAAGCAACTTTTACTAGCTATTTGACAGAGCTCTGGAAACTGAACTTTGAGGTGTTTTAAATTTTGATTACCAGATTCTACTCACAAACAGGGAGCTGGCAATGAAATTCTACCAGCAGATGATTAGAAGGTTATATATTTTAAAGTTCATTGTTTTCATTTGTTTTTTTTTTTCCCTGTGATAAAGAGCATCACATTAAGATAAAAAGATTTCAAGCAAACATTGTACAGTCAACACAAGACCTATTTGGGCACCATGACAGTGGGGGGTAAAGGCCCCTAGTGTTTTACCATAATATTCTATTCTACCAACTTATGAATGATTATTACAGTTGGAACTGAAATATTTCGTCCCTTTGCTAATGGCTCTGTAATTCCCATAAGCAAATAGGAAACAAAACCCTTCTTGAATAATAGACGACAAATTAGCTTTTCTGTAATGAATAAAGGGACTTTTGATATATTCCAAAGGCTACCATCTGACACACTGTATGGAATGAAGGAGGAGATATTTTTTAAACTGTGCACACATTTGCATTCCAAAGCCCTTAACCGGTTATCTTGAAAAGAGAGAAAGATGGCATTCAGTTGTTTAAGTTTACTCACTTTTAGATAGCTTGTGACTCCAGAAGTTAATAGTGAATGGGATTAGAAGTTGTGTTCCTGTCTACACAAGGACATTGGTGATCATAAATTGTGATTATGTGACTACTTTAGCATTCTTTCTGAATGGAATTAGGATGGTAATCCAAGTCTCAAGTGTTTTGGAAACCACTCTTGACAGTTTTCTCAAAGAAGTATCAACAGTAAAATTCAAGGTCTGAAGAGAAGGTAATGTGTGTTTGTGTCTGGAAAATATTAAGTAAATTCTGAAAACAAAATAGTATGAGAGTATTATCTACTGCCCTAGTTCAATGGCTATCCCTAATTTCAGCAAGAGGACATTTTCCTATTAGCAAAGTACATTTTCACAGTGATATTTGTACAATTTCACAGACTTGGGAGCGAGGGGTGAGATGTTAGGAGGAAACTGTTAGCTAGAATGAGCTTGCTTTTCTGGGAGTTTGAATTGAATATTTAGATATACTTCCTGGGGAAAAAAAAAAGCCAATATCAGACATGAATCTCTGCTATTTGAATTTGGCTATGGATTCAGCTCCTTTATCAAGGAATAAATTATCTGTGGTTAGAAAACCAAACATGAAGCTTGGAGGCAGTAGGCGGGGAAGGCAGGTAGAATTTTGCAGTTCTATAAAGTACTTACATGCTGAAAAATAAATGATATAGATATTTAAATCATATAAAAAATTCTTACCTATATTCTTTGAGAACAGGGTTATGGATTAATCATTTTTGCATCAATCTTAATTCCCCCACTCCAGGTGATTTCATCCATTCCCATGACTTTATTATTTTTAAGACTTATTTATTTGTTTGTGGGGCACCTGGGAGGCTCAGTGGGTTAAGACTTATTTATTTATTTGACAGACAGTGTGGGAAGAGAGAGAGAGAGAGTACAAGCAAGGGGAACAGCAGAGGGAGCAGGAAAAGCAGACTCCCAGCTGAGTAGGTAGCCTGATGTGGGGCTCCATTCCAGGACCATGAGACCTGAGCTGAAGGCAGACACTTAACTGACTAAGCCACCCAGGTGCCCCCATTCCAATGACTTTAAATACCAGTGTACATTATTCCAAGGAATGTATATTGGCATTTAAATATATGGATTCCATAAATGATGAATGCTGGAACACTGAAAAGAAAAAAATTAAATGGAAAAAAAATAAATAAATGTATGACTTCCAAATTTTTATCTCTAATCTGGACCTCTCTGTTGAGCTCCATGTTAGTAGGTCTAAGTATTTGATCTGGATATATAATAAGAATCTTAAGACAAACACGTCCAAAGCAGAATTCTTTATTTTCCCCTGAAAACCTGTTCCACATGGCATTTTCCATTCCTGTACATGAAACTATTACCAATTACTGAAGCTCAAGATACAGATGTCATCCTCATTCTGCCTTTCCTCTTTTATCACCATCACTCAGCTCATTAGCAACTTCTACTGGCTCTATCTCCAAAATGTTACCTTGACCCACCCACTGTTTTCCTTATTCACTACTACTACCTTTCCAAATTTTTACTTAAAACATAAATCAAATAATGTCATTGCACTCTTTTCTCACTACAGAGAGTTAAAAAAACAACAACAACAACTCACCACCCTCACCTATAAGCTGCTACATAATCTACCTTGATAAACTCTCCAGAGGCTAACGCCAGTGACTGAGACCACAGAGGTAGGGCTGGCAAAGCAAGTGGAGAGTTTTAAAAACACTGAAACACCTTCAGTGAGAAATAATGTATTTAAGGAAAGCAAGTCCCACTAACTCATTTTCGGTTACTTTTCTAAGATCTGGAGATTTTTACTTACAACATAATCAACTTGAGAGAAAAAATTCTAATAAGGTGTTCATAAAAAAAATTCGAAGCCACCCAAATTGCAGTTCCTCTCTAGAACATAAGATGGTGAGGGGAACTAACCTGGAATTGAATAGCCATCCTGGGACCCCACAGTATATACCCCAACTAACCTTCATCCCAAAATATTATCTCCAACCTGTGACCATTCTGTCCCAAAACTGATCTCCTACAAGAAACTTCTGAAAAGACCTGCTTCAACATTTCATTTCTCTGTAGCATCCCCTTTATCTTTACAAAGAGTTTAAACTGCACTGAAAGTTCATTAAAGTATTATCTTGGGAGCTCTTTCCAATATTAACTGTTAAATCTTAATGCTTGTAATCAAATCCTTTGGGTACTTTATTACCGGAACTATATTGAGTGTGGCCTAAAACAGGTAATATTTTACTAAACCCAAACCAATGGTGGGAAGTTTCAGGATGGGGCTCCAATGTGCATTTATTCATAATTGTAGATGTTGCTTCTCAGAAGTTTCAATGGTGGTTTGAATTTCTCAAAGGTTGTGCTCCCATATAGTGCTCTACAGCATCATGGATTAGCCACTCACAAGAGTATAAATAACAGCAAACATCCTTCTTAAAATAAACAGCGTACTGTCTCTCCTATGATGACATGACCAAGTACCATAGACTAGGTGACTTAAACAATAGAAATTTATTTTCTCCCAGTTGTAGAAGCTAGAAGTCCAAGATCAAGGTACTAATAAGATTAGTTTAAAAAAAAAAAAAGATTAGTTTCTGGAGATGTCTCTCTCTGGTTGATAGACTGCTACCTTCTCACTGTATCCTCAAATGCCCTCTTTTCTGTGCACCCCCAGAGAGAGAGAATCCCTAATGTCTTTTTTTCTTCTGAGGACAGTAGTCCTTTCAGGTTAGGGCTTCAACCTTATGACCTCATTTAACCTTAATTACCTATCTAAAGGTCCTATCTCTAAAGATGGTCATATGGGGGATTAGGGTTCAACATTCAAATTTTGGAGGGGACACAATTCAGTCCCTAATAAGAGGTTTTACAATATTAAGAGAAGGATCTTAACACAAATGTCCAGTTAAAACCAAATAGTCCAAACAACTGAACTAGGAACTAAAAGTAGTATCACAAATTTGGCACTGGGGACATGCAAACTGAGCTGACCTTTGTAGACAGCGTTGTGAATCTAGTTTATGGCAGAGAAAAACACATCACAATTCCAGCTTTAAAGGAAATAATGTGCTATATTTTTATTACTAAAATTAACTAATTATAAATTAGGTATAAATAAAGCATATAAGCATGCAAAGTTTGTTTCCTTTTTTCTTCCCTTCAGACAGGAGAACATTTAATGCACTGTAGGATTAATTTTCTAAGTAGTACTTCAGCATCTTACTAATTAAAGAGTGACTCAGGTCATGCATTTAAGTGCACAGAGCCCCAAATGTCTCATAAGCCAACAACACTACATAAACAACATTATTTTATCCTGAATTAGGCATATTGAACAGTGGCAAAGTTCAAACTTGCTAGAATACATGCTTTGTAACCTACACTCCATTTCATGTATTTTGAGCAAGGAAAGTTTGCTGGCATTTTGTTCCTTGTTGATTCCATGGTATAACACAACTGTTCAACCATACTAATAACTCTGACAATTTCCAAAACTACCTCATCAAATTTATGAAGGCAGTAGAACTTTGCCAAGCCATAACTCTTTAATTGGAGTCAAATAGCTGTTTCTTTGACACTAAGTGTTGCCCACCTAGATTTTGTAACCTAATTTGCTTAGCTAATGAGAACAGTGTGTCACAGTAGATGGAATTGGTCTGAAAATTAAAGCAGCAAATGTAACAGAGTTTTCTTTCCCAAGGAGAGTTACTTTGAAATCCAATAAGGATGCCACTGATTAAAAAAGAGGTAGTTTAGGTTTCACTAGGATTTCCAGCATGTACATTCTTGCATATATAAATGATGAGACCAATACATAAAGTTAGTCATAGTTGAGGATGCTGTTCACTTACATAACCACTTTTACTCCCAAGTTAATGGTATAGCAGAAAACTGACATGTCTAAAAATGGCTATTAAAATAACTCAGGCATCAGGTAAGAATTTGGAGCTGAACAAAGTATAGGATATTTGCTTATAAAATAGAATATTCAAAATTACAAAAAACTACACTAAAATAGTCATTTACAGTTGGAAGCTTATTAAAGTTCCCTGGGGTATTTTGTATGTAAAATTAGGCCTTAAGTGTCTGTGAAATTATGAAATTTTGTACACATTAATTTGCATAAGGACAAATAAATTTCTGAATCTAGATCCAGACTCTATCATTCTCTCTGGCTTACAATGTCAACTTTATCTCATAGCAGAGCATTTCAACAAATGCCATCAATGAACACTGAGATCTTTTATGTGCTAAACACTGGTCTAGGTATAAGAGCTAACAGCTATATTACAATAAATAAGTAAAAAAGCAGACTAAATAATTCCAGATGGCGGTTTATGCAATAAACAATTAAGAGAGTAATAAGTTAAAGACAAATGGGGTAGGAAGACAATACTATAAATACAGTGGTCAGTAAAGCCCTTTCTGGACTTACGACCTTTAAGCTAAGAACTAAAGATAAGAAGGAACCATCTATGTGAAAACAAAGGAAAAGTGTTCTGGGGTGTTGAAAAATGTGAATTGAATTAGAATATGGCATTCTTGAAGAACAGTAAGAGGGGGACACCTGGATGGCTCAGTTGGCTAAGCTTCCCTTTGGCTCAGGTCATAATCCTAGGGTCCTGGGTTGGAGCCCCACCTGCTCAGTGGGGAGATTGCTTCTCCCTCTGTCTGCAGTTCCTTCTGCTTGTGCTCGTGCTCTCTATCTTTCTCTGATAAATAAAATCTTAATTAAAAAAAAAAAGATAGTAAAGGGCCAATGTGGCTTAGTGTAGAAGGTAAGAGTGGTAGAAAGGAGTTAAGGTCAGGAACCAAATTTAATGACAAGTGACCCAACCAACTTTAATGTCTACAGTAAGGAGCACATGAAGGAAGGATATAATTTCTAACTTTCTATCCAGGAACAGGGAAAAGCAAAAGTGGAACTTCAAAGATGATAAAAGAGAACAATCTTCCCTGTGCTCCCCAAATATTATGGTTCTTTTTCTTTCTAGAGAAGGGGGTCAGCAAACTTTTTATTTCTCAAGCAGGGGCTGGAAAAAGGCTATGTTACAAATATTTTAGGCTTTGTGGGCCATAAAGTCTCTCTTAAAACTATTCAGCACTGCCGTTACAAATATAAATAAATGAAGGTGAATGTGTTCCAATAAAACTTTATTTATAAGAACAGGCAGTGGGCCAGCTTTGACCTGCAGGTTTGTTGGCTCCTGTTCTAGAATCTCCAAAGAATTTCACAACTGTGCAGTTTACTTCTGTATCATAAATATTATCAATCTAGTATAGTACCTCTTTAAGAACACTACATTATGGGGCACCTGGGTGGCTCAGTGGGTTAAAGCCTCTGCCTTCGGCTCAGGTCATGATCCCAGGGTCCTGGGATCGAGCCCCACATCGGGCTCTCTGCTCAGCTGGGAGCCTGCTTCCTCCTCTCTCTCTCTCTCTGTCTGCCTCTCTGCCTGCTTGAGATCTCTGTCTGCCAAATAAATAAATTTTTAAAAATCTTTAAAAAAATAAAGAACACTATGTTACTTTTATTCTACTGATGCTAACTGAAAAAGAAATTCCCTATGAAGGATTTGAGCTCCAAACATTTAATACTTAAATTAATTTGCACATCCTCAACTGATACATGGTGTCAAGGAGGCTGCCACACTATGTTTTCATTATCTCACTTTCCCCATCATTCATACAGATTGCTCCTTGGTAATTTCATCCTTCATTTCAAAACTCTTGTTATGAGGCAATAGACCATTAATGCAGCACATATATCTTCCTGAAATCTAGATGAAGAATTTAATGAAGCTACAGGACACAAAATCATGGCCAGTAAAATACATTATCCTAAATCCATTACGGTATTATCAACAACTTAATGGTAGTATATTTCCTCGTAGGCTGCATATTGGGGAAGTATTAATAAAATTATAGTATTTAAATAAATCACTACATCAGGGAAGAATTATGTGTTTGTTGCAGGCAAAACACACAAAAAGGGATAAAATGACACTTTTAAAAATAACGACTGAATCTTGAGCTAAGAATATAGAAAAGTAGATAATTTCATGGATGAGTTTTAGGTCAGAATAGGTACATTAAATGCTAATGTTTCTTCCTTCAAAATACCACTTTTGCTTAACCCCTTGCTTTCATGTGGACAGTTCCTCGCTTAAATCAGGTCCTCATTTCTCTATGCCCGGCATAAAAATGCTTTATCTTTAAGTCTCCTATTACTAAATTAGCTTATTTTTCTGTAACCCCTAGAACAAACTCTAAATAATATTTTTACTGATACTTTATAACTGTGCTTAAAAATTTTAGAGTAGCATAGTCACTTATATGTGGAATCTTCAAAACAAAACAAAATGAATTCACAGATATGGAGAACAGATTGCTGGTGGTGAGAGGCAGGAGGTAGAGGTGGGGAAAATGGATAAAGGGGGTGAAAAGGTACAAACTGCTAGTTATAAAATAAGTATGTTCTGGAGATGTAATATACTGCATGGTGATTGTAGGTAAAAATACTGTATTGTATATTTGAAAGTCACTAAGAGAATAAACCTTAAAAGTTCTCATCACAGGAAAAAAAATTTAACCATGCGAAGTGATGGATGTTAACTAGGCTTATAGTAATTATTATACATTATATACAAATACTGAATGTTGTATATCTGAAATGAATATAATGTTTATGTCAATTTTATCTCAATTTAAAAAGAGGGAAATTCTAGTGTATTTTATTCCTTACACTCATAGCTTAAAAAAGTAATTATCACAGTTCCTTTAAAATATTTTTTTTTAATTGAGAATAGCCTGGAAATCTCTCCCTAAAAGGTAACCACTTCTTATTCTTTACCCTTCCCCTGGAATTGGCTTTGTATTACATCAAGGGAACCAAATTTGCATAATATACCTAAATCCCATCCTTATTCTAATCCTCTGCTCAATACAATTTCTCCTTAGCCTCTGGCGAACAAATCCTTCCTTGGTCTGGAAGACCATTATTTTCCAAATACCAAGCCATATGAAAGTTTTTCAGGATCATAGGAAATAAGAAAATGAGAAAAAGAAGGCCCCAAGATCAGAAAGCCCCAGAAGCATCAGTTGCTTCCTATTCACACGGTCACATCAAGACCAGAGCAACACTGACTTCTTCCAGTAGTAAAGTCATTCCCAACCTCACCAAGCAATAAGTCACTCCCTCTTCTCCCCTGCAGAATGGTGGGTATACCTCCACTATATTATTATTGTATATAATACCACACTGTATTATAATTATGTGTTTATTCATATGTCTTCCCCCAAATGAACTATCCACTCTTAGGTGGGGGGTACCATTCTCACATTCATCTCTTTATTCTTGTTGCCTGGTTCATAGTGAGCACTCAAACTGTGATTTTGAATAAATTAACACATTCATCAGCAAAAAATCTTCAGCTCTGTGAGCTATTTATGTTCAACTTCACTATCTTGAAGATAAGAATTGCTTCTTCTAATCCAAAGAGTGCTATTTCCAGAATTAAAATTGATTGAAAGTTTGCCCTCTAGATATTCTAACTCAGTAGGTCTGAAGGACAGGCCCAAGAATCCACCCTTTTCATTCACATCCTGGGTATTCTGGGGCAGATGGTCCACAGACAACAGTTTGAGAAACTCCAAAATAAAATACAAGTGTAGAACTTGGGTGGCTGTCCTTAAGAGAGCACTGGCACAGTTTCAGAGGCACAGCTGTCCTTTAATACAGTTAACCTCATGCATGGATGGGTATGTGAAGTGACATAATATTTTGATTCAGATTTTACTACTGATTTAGCTTTTCAAATGGATTTTATTTTTACTGAAAATGTATCGTTGGTTTATGTTCTGTGAAATAATACATAATAAACAAGAAAGAGAAGGCAATATTTGAAGAGTTGCAATGTCTCAGTGGATAAGTTTTGATTAATTCTAATAACTTAACTCTGATTTTGGGGGGACAACATTTTGATTACCGTATCTGTCTTAGATTCAAAGACTTCCTAAGCTGTTCTCAAATGGGTACCAGGGCTTTAGGATAGCTTTTTGTTCAAGTCCTTACATGGGAGTTTTTAATCAACTATTTATTCCTTATGACAATGGGGCCCTGTTTTTTCTTCCATAGTTTGTTGACATGCACTACAGTCAGCTCACCACAGCAGCTTCAAAGAAGAAAATAGTTTCCACCACTAGATACTGGAGTCTCAGAAATTCTATGTCATGTGAACAATCCAACTTCTTAAAACTGCCAACAAATTCACCAGCAAAAACCAGGATCTTCCAAAATAAGTATGTGTTTTTCTAACTAGATCCAACTGAAGGACCATTCATTGGAAGAATAATATACTTTCCATTTTAAGGAGAAAAATTTTTGAGACATTTAAGTATAAAATGAAGTTTCTGAAACACATATTCAGTGGACAGCCTAGTGCTTTCCAAATACCAAGCCATATGAAAGTTTTTCAGGATCAAAGGAAATGAGAAAATAAGAAAAAGAAGGCCCCAAGATCAGAAGGCCCCAGAAGCATCAGTTACTTCCTATTCACAAGGTCACATCAAGAACAGACCAAAAACCCAAATCAGAACTGAAGTTCCTTCTATCTCTAAAGGAATCAAGTCTCATAACAACTTCTATAATTCTTTACAAAATGTACCTATAATCAGGTCATTTTAGGAACAGTATTCTGAAAATGATTGTTCTTAATTAGGTCATCAGTACTAAGTGTTGAACTCTTTGGTCAGCACTAATTGTTACAAACATAACTATGTGACTGAGAGTGTAAATTCTTCTTTTTCAGATTATTTTATCTATCTGAAAGAGGAAGAGCAGGGGGAGTGGCAGAGGGAGAGATACTCAAGCAGACTCTGTGCTGAGTGTGGGCCTGACATGAGGCTCAACCCCATGACACTGAGATCATGACCTGAGCCAAAATCAAGACCAACACCAACCAGATAAGCCACCCAAGCACCCAGAGAGTGTAAGTTCTGAAGCTGACCCCTCCCTGCCAGCACTCTGTCTCTGGATCTCTGAAGATATCTTCTTCCCTGAGTGGAACAGTAGGTGTAAACATCCCTCCTTGATTATCTCTTCAGGCTAGATGGTTTAGGATCACAAATTAAATCATGTCTTAGACAGAATGTAGAAAAGATGTTCAGAAAGAAAATTACCCATGGCCTAGAAAAAAATTCAGAAACTGATGGTTATCTATTTATAAATGACCAGATTATATCCCTATTCTCCTGTAGTCTATTCTACTAGATTCCATAGTAAAATAAAAAACAATTCAAAGATACCATTATTATTTCATTATATCCCATCTCATTCCATACTTGATTTAAGGCAGGCAAGAACTGACACTTGATAAGTGTCAGTTAGCTTTGGATGGTTTATTTAAAATAAGTAGATTGTTATGACAAAATCAATATCTCAATCCTACTGTAGCATCCATAGTTATTCATACACATTTCCTTATTTAGTAATTAGATCTCCATTTTGTTCTTTTTGTATATCATGCAGTGAATCTTGGTTCTTTGTATTTTGTCTCACTTACCTTAATAACTTGTTATATTTTAAAATTCCCATTTTACAGTCGCTGAGATTAAGGCTGCCTGAGATTACCCTGAATACTACAGAGAAGCAATATCAGGATTGAAACCCACATCTGAGATATTTCTGTATGTTACAGCACCATGCATTCAGCATATCACAAACTCTGCATGAGACTCTTGGGTAAATCTATTACTTCTGGTCTGAAGCTAACTCGGGTATTAAAAGCAACATAAGGAACCAAAAGAACTTGTCATGTATCTACTGTGCCAAAGAGAACCTACCCTGACAAGGTTGTAATCATTCAAAATAGTTTGGATTTTTTTCTTTTATATATAAATGATTTCAGACATATACTAAAAAGTCAGTCTTATTAGTTTGGAATCAACGTTTTCCTTGTTTTAATGCCAAGTGATATAATGCAACTTAAACATACATTTTCCCCCCAAAGAGTCATCTATAAATTACTCCATTACCACATATGTAATGTAATATGTGAGAGGCCAAAAATTTGTCAGTATTGAAGATATTCATAAGAATATACCATAGCCTATGTTGATAATTTCAAGAGAAGAGCCTGGGAAATGATCTGAAGAATAACAGTATCAATGGAATAAGTAATGAGCATCCTAATATGACTAATCTAAGGGTTATTATTTAAAGGTTAAAATTCTGGTGTATTTTGGTGTTCTAGAAAATATTATACTATGGTTAACAATACTATTGTTCTATTGATTTCATGACTTAATTTTTTCATTTAAATTAAATTAGTCAACATATAGTACATCATCAACAAAAGAAGTATTGAGAATTAAATGACTCACATGAAAAAAGAACAAAATGGAGATCTAATTACTAAATAAGGAAATGTGTATGAATGACTATGGATGCTACAGTAGGATTGAGATATTGATTTTGTCATAACAATCTACTTATTTTAAATAAACCATCCAAAGCTAAAAGAACAGGGTCTATTCTGGTTCTCTGGATTTTTCACTTTTGTTCACTCTGTACTTTCTCCTATTCCTTTTCTGTGTGCCCATCAAAATATTCTAAATTGAGATAGGACTTTCTTATATCAGATTCATTATTATTATTATTTATTAAAATTACTCCATATCTCAATCTATAATAATTTGATGTTAGGTTTAAATACCTAGGATTCAGGGGTGCCTGGGTGGCTTGGTGGGTTAAAGCCTCTGCCTCTGGTTCAGGTCATGATCCCAGGGTCTTGGGATCGAGCCCCATATCAGACTCTCTGCTCAGCAGGGAGTCTGCTTCCTCCTCTCTCTGACTGCCTCTCTGCCTACTTGTAATCTCTGTCAAATAAATAAAATCTTAAAAAAAAAAATACCTAGGATTCATTTACTATACCCTTAAGAAACTGGTTTCCCAAAAATGTTCTTTTAAAACACATATTGCTTATTATTTATTTCCTTCCGAATCACCTATATTTACTTAATGTAATTGCCCCCACTCTGGTACTTTTTCTTTTATTCTACACTGTCATGATGAAATTGATTTTATTTAATTTACAGTGTCAGAAATATTAATTTTGGGATTGGGTTCTGAGTTCACATTTAATCCTTCGATGAGCTGAAACATCATGGTTAGAATATAGGCTCTATCACAATAATACTAATTTTACCAGCTGAAGTAATTTGTGGATTTCACTATTCAACACTTCCAGGTATACACTCTTTTAAACTATATTTTTTACATACTCTCTTTTTCTCTCTTTCAAATGGTAATATCATTTTTAGCAATATTGAGGTTACACAGATACTAGAATCTTCTTAATTCCCTACATTGGTATTTTAGTGTTTTAATCACCTCCTTCTCACCCCACAGATGAGAGAGGAATTCCCACCCTAGGGTTGGACAGATAGCCAAACACACAATACCCAACACAGGACAAATGAGAGCAATAGCAGGTATTAGTCACAGATACCCATGGCCCAGGGTAGCAGGACACCATGCAGGACCACACATCAGCTGTACTGAGGGACGGAACAGAGTGAACAACAGGGGCTATGGCAGGCAGATTTTGTATTAAGGGGGTGGGATGGCCACCTTGGTTCCCACAAAAGGATGCAATTGGGTTGTTTAAATAATTCATGAGCTGTCAGAGAAGGGAAACGCAACTGTCAGAAATAAATCAGTACTGCATTTGGTCACTTCAATACAGAGCATTGTTTGACTGAAAGGTCTTATCCACAGAAGCAAAGTGGGGAATGGAACTTTGTAGCAAGGCCTTCAAAAGCCCTTCCCATTTCACCAGATGTCAAGGCAATACCTAATATTAATTTCAAGTCTTATACCATATTTGCCTGCATAAATATACAGTAATAACTAAAGAACACAAATTCTACAAATTTTTCAGGCATAGTTTTACTCACTATGATGTATGAAATTTCTCTGAATGTTATCTATCTTGAGGCAAAATGACTTCCTCTTATCAGGTGTACATACCAGTGATAGGGGAATTACTCATTCCTTAAAATCCTGCAATGACTCAGAGCCTTGGTGCCTTAACATCTCAATGGAACACCTCCAGTTACCATTTCTTTCCTGTGACAACATTCAGAAATACTTAAACCTCATGCCTCTCCAGAAAAAAAAAAAAAGTTTTCTGAAACAAACTTTCCTCTCTGATACAAAAACAATAAGCACCAACATCACCTCAGGGGTGACTGTGTTAGGAAGATATTTGAAATCCCACTAGGGTAATCTATCCATAACCACTAAATAGGTGGTGTGAATATGACTGAAATGTTTGGTTTCCTTGTCCAGGTTAAACATACCCCAACAATATTGCTTATATTATTCTTCTTTCATAATACAAAGGGAAATGTCAGCCCTTCCAAATAATCACAAATTCTTAACTTTAAAAAAGCAGCTTTATTTTACTTTGGAATTAAAAAAAAATATCCTATACCAATGGCCCGGTGAATAAGTGCCCCATAACCTAAGGGAATCTGGCAAAGAATAAAATCATTCCCAACTATTTTTAATAATGGGAAAAAAGCCATATTTCTTTACTCAAAATGTAGTTTTATTTGAGGGAACAGTGGGGGACTCTAGATTTTAGAAGATTATAGGCATATGAACATCATCCATTCTCAGTTTAAAGACCAAATCGCGAAAATAATTCAACTCCAGAGGGCTATCAAAAGCCAGTTTGAATCTCCAGTAAATTAGTTAGCCACCTATTAGAGAGTCCTGATGCAGGAAGCAAACACAACAGGGAATATAATCAGAAGATATCTAGCTAAACATATCTAATATCAGCTTTCAGGGGCAGAGCTGCAAAGACATCTATAGCAAGATGAATCTGCTCTATAAGCAAATCTTGTAAAGACTTTCTGACCTCCCATGTTTATGTAACACTGATATACAAAACGCAGTCTCAGATTGCCTAAGAAATTAATTTCTGTGCACTTATGCTTCATCTGTGCTCCTCTGCTTTGTTTTCTCCTGAAACTGCTTTGTTAAAGTATGAAAGTTCATTTAATGGTGTGTAACTTTTGATTTATGCTATTTCCCTCCTTTCCTAACACATGGTAGCAGTACTTCTCATTTCTACCACCAAAAAAAAAAAAAAAAAAAAATCGTCCAGACTTCTAAGAGAAGTCTATCCACAGTATTTATTTTAAAGTCTCTGAAGTATTAAAATATACAAATAAAATCAAGTTTTGTAGAGATGAAAAAACCATTGAATAGCGAAATGACTAGCCTACAATCATATGATTTCTATACTGAAGCAAAGTTTGCATAGTTAACTTGGCTTCAGATTCTGATAATGAAATATCAAGGGTTAGAAAATGCTAAAAGTGGACAAAATTTGAGCTGAGAGATAAAATTTCTTATCTTTATATTCCTTGACTGATATTGTATACCTAACTTAGAGCCACATAAACTCTTCAGAAACTAGAAACATTTAAAGTATATCTAACTATTTTAACTCATCTAAATTAATTTTTAAATAAATGAGATGATGAGATGAAAGGCTTCAGGAACTCCTTAGACATTAGGAAAAAATATTGTGTCTTTTTTGTGTGTATGTATATGAGCATATATTTATGTATATTATTTATATGTGTGTATTTGTGTATGTGTACATATATATAAATTACATTAAAATTTTGCAAAGATTTTATGATGTATGGAACTCTTCGGTCTTCAAAACTGTGCCACTGTGGTGGTCAAGATAAGTAGCATAGGAATCCTGGTTCCTTCTACTGAGGGACCCTGCATTCCCCCCAGGACCTAAGAGTCATCTACTGGATTATCTTTTTTTTTTTTAAAGATTTTCCATTTATTTATTTGACAGAGAGAAATCACAAGTAGGCAGAGAGAGAGAGGGAAGCAGGCTCCCTGCCGAGCAGAGAGCCCAATGTGGGACTCGATCCCAGGACCCTGAGATCATGACCCGAGCCGAAGGCAGCAGCTTAACCCACTGAGCCACCCAGGCGCCCCCATCTACTGGATTATCTTATCTGGTCTGCTAATGAAGCAAAGAGAGAGAAGGTAGAGAATCATACACCATGATGAAAAGACAGTCTCAGAGTGGCAAACATTATTTCCCTACACATCCTGCTTTCGAGAATCAGTTACATGGCCCCACTTACATGCAGTGGGGTCAGGAAGATGACTTAGATGTATTCAAGAGGCATACAAAGATTTATGAGTACATGGCTAGTTATCTACCAGCCCTTCACCCATCTCTGTAAGTCTAGTAATGTGATATGAGCATTGTGTTTGTAAAATCTATGGTTTATGTTTAAACATCACTTCAGTTTTTTACTTAAACATTTTTCATTAACAGGTAGAACATGAAATTTTCGCAGCAGAGAGCAATTAGAGAATTGTTTAAAAGCTGGTTTTACTCATTCCTCTAAAATTGAACAAAACATTCTGTGAGTCTCTGTCTCTATTTGTCTTGATAAATAGATGATAAAAGACACATAGATAGGAGCACCTGGGTGACTCAGTCAAGCATCGGACTCTTGATTTCAGTTCAGATCATGATCTTAGGGTCCTGAGATCTAGCCCTGTGTCAGGCTCTGCACTGAGCATGGAGCCTGCCTAAGATTTTCTCTCTCCCAGTCTCTCTCCCTTTACCCCTCCCCTTTCTCGCTTGCTCTCTCTCTTGCTCTCTCAAAAAAAAAAAAAAAATAGATGATATATAGAACATTTCTTTTTTTTGAAAACTTTATTTATTTATTTTGACAGAGAGAGATCACAAGTGGGGGGGGGGGCATGAAGGCTCCCCGCTAAGCAGAGAGCACAATGTGGGGCTCTATGCCAGGACCCTGAGATCATGATCCAAGCCGAAGACAGAAGCTTAACCCACTGAGCCACCCAGGTGCCCCTCACAGAATTTTTTTCTTAAAAATCAAAGAACTGTCCAGAAGAAAACACATGAGAAGATCTTCATGACCCTGGGGCAAAAATGTCATAGGGCACAAAAATTACAAAACCATAAAAGAACAAAACATTGTTAAATTGGACCTCATCAAATTTTTAAAAGTCTGTTCTTTGTAAAACATTACTAAGAAAATAAAAACATAAGGGAAACTGGAAGAAATATTTGCAATGCATATCTCTGATTGAGGACTTGTATCCAGAATATATTTTTTCAGGAATAAGAAGACACACAGCCCCCATATTTCTAATGGAAAAAAGAAAACAAAAAGAGTACATAATGAGATGCTCAAAATAGTTAGTCATCAAGGAGAGGCAAAAAGTAAAGCCACAATGAAATTTCACCAATCATCAGAATGGTTGAAATTAAAAAGACTGAAAATAACAAGTACTAAATGAGGATATGGAGCAACTGGAACTCTAGTGAGAATATAAACTGATACAATTGGTTTGGAGGAAAACATGGCAGCTCTTTTTTTTTTTTCTTTTTTAATTAACATATAATGTATTGTTAGCCCTAGGGGTATAGTTCTGTGAATTGACAGGCTTACACACTTTGCAACCCTCACCATAGCACATACCCTCACCAATGTTCATAACACAACCACCCTCTCCCAATCCCCTTCCCTGGCAACCCTTAGTTAGTTTTGTGAGATTAATAGTCTCTTATAGTTTGTTTTCCTCCCAATCCCATCTTGTTTCATTTTTTCCTTCCCTAACCCCCCAAGTTCCCCACTTTGTCTCTCAAATTCCTCATATTAGGGAGATCATATGATAATTGTCTTTCTCTGATTGACTTATTTCACTCAGCATAATACCATCTAGTTCCATCCACATCATTGCAAATGGCAAGATTACATTTCTTTTGATGGCTACAAAGTATTACATTGTGTATATATAACATTCTTCTTTATCCATTCATCTGTTGGTGGACATCTAGGTTCTTTCCATAGTTTGGCTATTGTGGACATTGCTACTATAAATATTCAGGTGCAAATGTCCCGTCGGATCACTACATTTGTATCTTTAAATAGTAGCTCTATTCTCAACTTTTTGAGGAACCTCCATGCTGTATTCCAGAGTGATTGCATTCCCACCAACAGTGTAGGAGGGTTCCCCTTTCTCTGCATCCGCCAGCATCTGTCATTTCCTGACTTGTTAGTTTTAGCCATTCTGACTGGTGTGAGGTGGTATCTCATTGTGGTTTTGATTTGTATTTCCCTAATGTTAAGTGATGTGGAGCACTTTTTCATGTGTCTGTTGGCCATCTGGATGTCTTCTTTGCAAAAACGTCTGTTCATGTCCTCTACCCATTTCTTGATTGGATTATTTTTCTTTGGGTGTTGAGTTTGATAAGTTCTTTATAGATTTTGGATACTAGCCCTTTATCTGATATGTTGTTTGCAAATATCTTCTTCCACTCTCTTAGTTCTCTTTTGATTTTGTCAACTGTTTCCTTTGCGTGCAAAAGCTTTTGATCTTGATGAAGTCTCAATAGTTCATTCTTGCCCTTGCTTCTCTTGCCTTTGGCTATGTTTCCAGGAAGAAGTTGCTGCGGCTGAGGTTGAAGAAGTTGCTACCTGTGTTCTCCTCAAGAATTTTGATTGATGGATTGATTCCTTTCACACATTGAGGTCTTTCATCCATTTGGAGTCTATTTTTCTGTGTGGTGTAAGGAAAAGTTCCAGTTTCATTTTTCTGCATGTGGTTGTCCAATTTTCCCAACACCATTTGCTGAAGAGACTGTCTTTTTTCTACTTTGCCAAAGATTATTTGACCACAGAGTTGAGGGTCTATTTCTGGGCTCTCTATTCTGTTCCACTGATCTATGTGTCTATTTTTGTGCCAGTACCATACTGGCTTGATGATGACAGCTTTGTAATAGAGCTTGAAGTCCGAAATTGTGATGCCACCAACTTTGGCTTTCTTTTTCAACATTCCTCTGGCTGTTCGAGGTCTTTTCTGGTTTCATATAAATTTTAGGATTATTTGTTCCATTTTGTTGAAAAAAATGGATGGTATTCTGACATGGATTGCATTAAACATGTAGATTGCTTTAGGTAGCATAGACATTTTCACAATATTTATTCTTCCAATCCAGGAGCATGGAACATTTTTCCATTTCTTTGTGTCTTCCTCAATTTCTTTCATAAGTACTTTATAGCATGGCAGCTCTTACACCAGACTAATGCCATACATCCCAGAAATACCCCAGAAACATTAAAAGGAAATATCCATTTCCTTTGAATATTTAGTGCATTATTTAATATATGTCCACATGAAGAATTGTACATGAATGTTCCCAGTAGCTTTATAATAGTCTAAACCTGTAACAACCCAAGCATCCATCAACAGGAGAATGTATAAACAGATTATAATATATCCATCTAACTACATAATACCTGCCAATAAAAATAATTTCCTGATAAATACAACATGGATGAATATTCAAAACATTTTGCTGAGCAAAAGAAATCAGATACAAATACTGTATGAGACCCTCTAGAAACTCTAGAATACAAATTTTATCTAGTTATAGAAAATAGGTTGGAGGTTGACTGAGGAGGTCTGGAGAGGGAGATTTGACCAAGAAAGGGTACCAGATAGCACCTGGGTGGCTCAGTCAATTAAGCAGTTAAGCTGTTAAGCATCCAACTCTTGGTTTCACCTCAGATCATGATCTCAGGCTCTTGAGATCAAGCCCACATCGGGGGCTCCATGCTTGGGATTCTATCCCTCTTCCTCTGCCCATACCCCCCCCCCAAGTATATTAATTAATTAAATATTTTTTAAAGATTTTATTTATTTGACAGACAGAGATCACAAATAAGCAGAGAGGCAGGCAGAGAGAGGAGGAAACAAGCTCTCCGCCAAGCAGAGAGTTCAATGTGGGGCTCGATCCCAGCACCCTGGGATCATGACCTGAGCCAAAGGCAGAGGCTTTAACTCACTGAGCCACCCAAGTGCCCCTAAATATTTTTTTTAAAGGATATCATAATCTTTCAGTGACAATAGACATACATTTATTTTATTGTGTTGGTTGTTGTGTAGGTATATATTTGCCAAGATTCATCAAACCACGTGATCAAAATGGATGCTTTTTGTTGCATATAAATCACACCTCAATAATGTTGATTTTTTACTATTTAAGAAAATATGAAAAATACTAACATTTTAAAATTCTGAATATTGAGTGCTCTGTTACTCAGGGTGCTAGCAAGATATGGTAATCTCACCTAAAATTTGAAGAAAACTTCATAAGAGGAAATTTAAAAGAGGTATAAGAAGAAACAGGAAACCCAACTGGTATGTTGGGGCATTCAGGGACTTGTACCCACAGGCCAAAGCAAGAAGAAGGACGAGAATTGTCTGAGTCCAGATGAACACCATGGATCCCTAACACAATCTCTCTCACCCTCTCAGACACAGAAACAAAGGCAATGCAGTAGGTAAGAGAGAACACAGACATATGAATTTCTTAATGCTACTGGAGAAAATGTATTAAGAAACAGTGACCAGAGATGAGGCTAAAAGGTTTTAGGTTTTTTGTTTGTTTGTTTTTAAGCTGAGGACAGGTGCGCATATATAAGGCTTCATAAGTCAAAATAAGGATCTTGGCCTTTATCCTGAATCCAGGAGAAAGGAGAACCCTCTTACACTATTGGTGGGAATGCAAGTTGGTGCAGTCACTTGGGAGAACAGTGTGGAGATTCCTCAGGAAATTAAAAATAGAGCTTCCCTATGACCCTGCAATTGCACTCCTGGGTATTTACCCCAAAGATACAGATGTAGTGAAAAGAAGGGCCATCTGTACCCCAATGTTTACAGCATCAATGGCCATGGTCACCAAACTGTGGAAAGAACCAAGATGCCCTTCAAAGGACGAATGGATAAGGAAGATGTGGTCTATATACACTATGGAGTATTATGCCTCCATCAGAAAGGACGAATACCCAACTTTTGTAGCAACATGGACAGGACTGGAAGAGATTATGCTGAGTGAAATAAGTCAAGCAGAGAGAGTCAATTATATGGTTTCACTTATTTGTGGAGCATAACAAATAACATGGAGGACATGGGCAGATGGAGAGGAGAAGGGAGTTGAGGGAGATTGGAAGGGGAGATGAACCATGAGAGACTACGGACTCTGAAAAACTACCTGAGGATTTTGAAGGGGAAGGGGGTGGGATATTGGGGGAGCCAGGTGGTAGGTATTATGGAGGGCTCGTATTGCATGGAGCACTGGCTGTGGTGCATAAACAATGAATTCTGTTACACTAAAAAAAAAAAATAAAAAAAAAAGAGATTCATGTAAAGGAATGCATTAAAGTAATTTCATTTTTAAATGATTACTCTAATTTTTTTCTTAGATTCTAAAAATGTAATCACTATTAGGCATGGATTTATTTTTCACTTAATTTGATTTAGAAATAACATATCATGCAACATCATTGATAATAGGAATAGAATTATTATATATACAGTTCTAATGAAATATTTTTTAATTCTTTTGTTTCTACTATTTTCTCTAGTTTTTAATTTGGTTCAAGGTGATTATTTTGAAGTAGAGTAGCTTAATTTGGTTAAAACTATTAAGTATTTTCATGATTTAATCTGCTAGCTATTTGCAGATATTGTTTTCAGCAATATTTTCTTCTTTATTGACTTTTTAAAATTACATCCTTTAAATCATCTTAAATTAATTTTAGTATGTTATAAAATATATGCTTAAAACAATAGTGAATACAGCAGCCAAGAAGCATTTAGCAGTGCCTGCAAGTGCCTTGCATGTAATAGGCCTCAGTGATGATTTGTGGAATGAGTCTTTGATTTTCATGACTAATGATGATAACATTTTCCCCTTGCATTTTAATGTTAGAGATATCACTTTTCTCATTAATTACACTTGAATGTTCATACTACAGTATTATAATAATAAGATGCTTTCCTTTTTTCATTAATTTTTAAAATGTGGCTATCTATTAATCATGATAAACCTTCTACAGTTAACTTAAAAATGAGTTGGCTACTTTAAAATTTTATTTGATTCATAAGTCATCTGTGAATTTTTAGATGCAATGAGTGTGTTGTGTTGCCCCAAATACCAAAAAGCAGGCTGCTCAGAATGTATCCTAATTTACCTGAAAACGAACACCTTTGCAGTTTATGTACCAGTGCCAATGTTCCAATCCTATGGTTGTTTCTTTTTCCCTCATGATAATTGCACTCTTTAATCCCCGTCACCTATTTCATCCATCCATCCATCCCTCCTCCTCTCTGGTAGTCATCATTTTGTTCTCTGTAGAGTCTGATTCTTCGTTTGTCTCTTTTTCCCTTTGCTTGTTTTGCTTCTTAAATTCCTCGTATGAGTGAAATCATGGTATTTGTCTTTCTCTGACTGACTTATTTTGCTTAGCATTATACTCTCTAGGTCCAACCATGCTGTTGCAAATGGCAAGATTTCATCATTTTCATGGCTGAGTAATATTCCAGTGGCTAGAGAGATAGATGATAGATAGATAGATGATAGCTGGATAGATAGATGAATGGGACAGATAAAATGAATAGAAAAATAGATAGATGATAGATAGATGATAGATGATAGATAGATGATAGATCTTCTTTTTCCACTCATCCATCAATAGATACTTAGGCTGCTTCTATATCTTGACTATTTTAAATAATGCTTCCATAAACATAGGGGTGCATGTATCCCTTTAATTAGTGTTTTTGTATTCTCAGAGTAAACACCCAGCTATGCAGTTGCTGGATTGTAGGCTAGTTCTGTTTTTAACTTTTTGCAGAATCTCCATACTATTTTCTTCAGTGGCTGCACCAGTTTGCATTCCTACCAAGAGAACACAAGGATTACTATTTCTCCACATCCTTACCAACACTTGTTCTTTCTTGTGGTTTTTGTTGTTGTTGTTGTTGTTGTTATTTTAGCCATTCCGATAGGTATGAGGTGACACTTCATTATAGTTTTTGATTTTCATTTCCCTGATGATGAGTGATATTGAGCATCTTCTCACATGTCTGCTGACCATCTGGCCATCTTCTTTAGAGAAATGTCTGTTCTTGTGTTCTGCACATTTTAAATAGGATTATTTGGGTTTGGGGGGTTGAGTTTTATGAGTTCTTTACATATTTTGGATACTGACCCTTTATGGATATATCATTTGCAAATATCTTCTTCCACAGGTTGTCTTTTAGTTTTGTTGATTGTTTCATTTGCCATACAGAAGCTTTTTATTTTTATGTAGTCCCAACAGTTTAATCTGCTTTTCTTTATTTTATTTTTCATGTTAAAGCCCAGAATCTCTGTCATCTTTTTCTCAAACACATGATTCCTACAGTATCATAAATACCAAAATAACCACAATGAGACATTTAAAACAAGGTGACAAAGGGAAGCTGTGTCTCCAGGACACCTCTGCTACTCTTCATTACTCAAAGATAACACACAAAAAACATGAACCAGCAAAGTGCCTAAAACCCAGCTTAGACTGAATGAGAAAATAAACATTTGTTTGCATCATTAATAGGTATATTCTAATTTCTCATTCAATCTGTCATATCTCTGTACCATAAAATGTTTTTTTCAGTTCTGTCTAGAATGACAGGGAGACCCTCAGTTCTACCAAAAGAGCAAAGCCATCCAGAAAGGAGACAGACCAGAAGCATCTGAGAGTAGTTGGGTTTATACAAAGGAAGCCACAATCATTGGGCAAGGAAGCTCTGAGAAAGCAAATATATTCACTCCTCTAGCCTTAAATATCCTTATTTTTTAAATAAACACTTAGATTTTGTTTATCTCTAAATTCTAAGGTTCCGCACTTGAGAACTCTGGTATTGGAGAGAAAGATTAAAAAAATATACTGGACACCCCCTTCTCCCAAACCCCCTCCCCCCAGTTTTGGTGAGTGCTGTGAAGTGTGTAAACCTGGTGATTCACAGACCTGTACCCCTGGGGATAAAAATATATGTTTATAAAAAATAAAAAATTATATTAAAAAAAAAGTCAAAAAAAAATATATACTGGACAACTAAAATAAACCAAGGAAACAGTGCAAAATGGAGCAGAGGGACAGTGTTTGGAAAATGTGTCTCCAGAAGGCCAGGCATAATAGTGCATATAGACATATAAGGCATACACACAGCTCCAGCATCTTGTGTATAAGTGGGCAGTGGAGACAGCTGAGAACATGGAGGGTGTTTCTCAACAGCACCTGAACATCCCTTATAAAGATGTGCAAAATGTTTCTGTAAAGGAACAGGAAGCACTTCAGTCAAACAGGGTTTGATCAAAGCCAACCTTTGATCTGACTCAACATCATCCTGAAACACAACTCATTCACATCACACCTGCTGTCATCAGAGACAACTATTCCCACAAGTGTCCATGCCCTCCCCCTCTCTATAGAGTGTTTCGAGATATTGGTAAAGCCATTTCCCAAAAGAACGTAAAAATTTAAACAACGTATTTCATATTGAGAGGTAATATATTCATATGTATAATATTTAAACAACACCAAAGAATATACAATGAAAAGTAAGTCTTCCTTCTATGCCTACCTATGTAAATCTCCCTCCCCAAGGCATCTACAAAGATCAATATCCTGTGCATCCTTCCAGAGGACTTATAATAGCGCGCGCGCGCGCACACACACACACACACACACACACGTGGAGATATATACTTTTCTTATGCAAATGGTAGTATATGTACAGATCAAGAAGTTGAAAAGCTCTCCCAGTTTGCTTTTATCTGCCTTGGATTCCATTGCATAGATTTTCCATGGTATATATCAGCTCCTTGTGATGAAGCTGTTTCCAATCTTCCGCTATCACAGACAAGGTTGCAGTGAATATCTGTGCATATTCATCATTTTGTACATTTGTGAGTAAATCTGTACATTAAAAGCCTGACTGTGGAATTTCAGGGTTGAAGTGACTGTGCATGTATAATTTGTGGTATAGAGAATTTAGAGGATAACAATAGCTGAGTATAGCTACTTGCATATCTTTTAGCCAGACCTCCTTGTTTCAGTTTCTACACCTGCCACTTAACTTTCTTCGTGACTAGGCAAGTTGCTTCCTCTAGACCTCAATTTCACCATCTAAAAAAGGAATGATATTATGGAGAGCACGTATTGCATGGAGCACTGGGTGTGGTGCATAAACAATGAATTCTGGAACACTGAAAAGAAATAAAATAAAATGAAAAAAATAAAAATAAAAAAGGAATGATAATCGTACTTGCTTTTCAGGATCATTGTGAGAACTAGTTAATAAATAAATAAATATATATTTATATATATATAATTTTTTAAAAACTCAGAATAGTGCTTGATAAAAAATAAGCACTCAAAACATGTTAAGTGTTATTAGTTCTATTATCGCCCACAGCATACACAAATGCAAGTTTGCATTACAGAATTTTTTCATCCTTGACAATCTAATAGCATTTTCCCCTAACTCACTGTGTTTTTAATTTATATTAAGCTACTGTTTCAGAAGCACTTAAGTGTGTTTTCATATTTGAAATTTCACTCGTACTTTCTTTCCATAAATTGTTTATGATTTTTACTCCTATTTCTATTGGATTATTGATTGCTTCCTTATTAATGAATATAAAGATATAAAGTCTTTATATATTAAAGGAATTAGCTTTTTTGCCAATGATAGGTGTTACAAATTTTTTTCTAAATTCCTTGTTATTTTTATTTTTTATGGTTATTTCTGCCATGCAAATGTTATCTTTATTTTTAGCCAAATATTTGGATCAATTTTTGTATGGCTTCTTGATTTCATACAGCATTTAGAAATACTTTCTTTCAGCAAAATTACCTTTTACATTTTTGCTATATTTTATCCTAGTACTTTTTGTTGTTGTTGTTAAAGATTTTATTTATTTATTTGACAGACAGAGATCACAAGTAGACAGAGAGGTGGGCAGAGAGAGGAGGAAGCAGGCTCCCTGCTGAGCAGAGAGCCTGATGCAGGGCTCGATCCCAGGACCCTGGGATCATGACCTGAGCCGAAGGCAAAGGCTTTAACCCATTGAGCCACCCAGGCGCCCCTATCCTAGTACTTTTATGGATCAACTTTTTATACCAAATCTTTGCTTCTTATGAATTCAGGATAGGACCCAATTCTATTTTTTTTTTTTTTCCAGATGGCTATGCAGTTGTCCCAGCATTAGGCACTGAATCAGTCATCTTTTCTCAACTGATTTCTCAATAACCACCTTTAATACCCACCAAATTTGCAAATTTATTGATTCCACATCTGGATATTTTACTCTGTTTTGCTGAACACTATTTATGCAAGAACCAGTATCAACCTTTAATTCACTATATTATCATGTGTTTATTATCCTATAAGACCAACTATACATTCCCTCAGTGGTTACATTCATGGGTCTTTAGGAGGGCATGGATTACATGGAACACTGGGTGTTACATTCAAACAATGAATCATGGAATACTACATCAAAAACTAATGATGTACTGTATGGTGACTAACATAACACAATTAAAAAAAGCAACAACCTTTTTTCAGAATTTTCCTAGAAATTAATATTTATTTATTTATTTTTAATTAAATTAATGTATTTATTTTTCAGAAAAACAGTATTCATTATTTTTCACCACACCCAGTGCTCCATGCAATCCGTGCCCTCTATAATACCCACCACCTGGTACCCCAACCTCCCACACCCCCGCCACTTCAAACCCCTCAGATTGTTTTTCAGAGTCCATAGTCTCTCATGATTCACCTCCCTTTCCAATTTACCCCAACTCCCTTCTCCTCTCTAACACCCCTTGTCCTCCATGATATTTGTTATGCTTCACAAATAAGTGAAACCATATGATAATTGACTCTCTCAGCTTGACTTATTTCACTCAGCATAATCTCTTCCAGTCCCATCCATGTTGCTACAAAAGTTGGGTATTCATCCTTTCTGATGGAGGCATAATACTCCATAGTGTTTATGGACCACATCTTCCTTATCCATTCGTCCATTGAAGGCCATCTTGGTTCTTTCCATAGTCTGGCAACCGTGGCCATTGCTGCTATAAACATTGGGGTACAGATGGCCCTTCTTTTCGCAACATCTGTATCGTTGGGGTAAATATTTATTTTAACATAAAAAAATTATATCAGTTTGTGTAGTTTGTCTTAAAATCTCCAAGTATGGTTTTCAAGAAGAATCTTAAACATACAGATTTATTGGGAGAGAATAAACATTATAATGATACTGACTTTTCATATCTAAGAAAAAAATGCCTATTTACTTCTTCTTGAATACCTCAGTGGTATTCTAAATTTTCATGTATTTATATATTTTATATTTAGTAAGTTTATTTCTAGGTATTTAATCTCTTTGGAGTATGGTTGATAGATGCTTCCCTTCAAATACGTTTTTCCATCTTGTCTATTTTCTGATGTGGGAAAGCAACTACTTTTTTTAATCATGTTAAGATAATAACATAATGAAAGAGCATGATGCCACTCACTCTTCCTCTCTCAGAAAAATACTGAATTAGAGGAAGAGAGAGAATCTTAAACAGGCTCCATACCCAGTGTAGACAGGGTTCAATCTCACAATCCTGAGATCATGACCTGAGCAGAAATCAAGCATTAGACTCCTGACAGACTGAGCCACCCAGGTGCCCCTACCCACTTGAATTTTTAATGCCACATTCCACAATATCTGCAAATATTTACTTTGTCTTCTCTTTTGCAACTTTTATACCCCCCTTGTCTTTCTCTAATTTTATTACATTAGCTAGACTTTATTAAAGAACAGCAGCTTAATGAACATCCATCTCTTTTCCTAAAGGAATGGTTTCCTTAAAAAATGGTCTCTAGATGTTCCAGATGTTATTCTTTTTAAAATATGGAACAATAATTATATTTCTATTACGCTAAAGATTTTTTTGTTAATATATCGCATTGTATCAAGTTTCTTATCAAGAATGGAGGATGAATTACAGCAAATACTTTTTCAGCTATAAAAAGATGATCTTTTTTTATATCTACTAATTTGGTGAGTTATACTACTATATATTTTAATATTGAGCTATTGTATGTTTCAACTCTGTCACTCAGAAGCAATCTTTTTGGTCTAGGACTCTAATGTCTTGTTCTTGTTCTTTTGAGTCTTTTGAAGATAATGACTTGGGCAAAACTTCCCCAAGTGCTACAATGTATTAAAAACACCAGTGCTTATGGACATTGGGGAGGGTATGTGCTTTGGTGAGTGCTGTGAAGTGTGTAAACCTGGTGATTCACAGACCTGTACCCCTGGGGATAAAAATATATGTTTATAAAGTGATATGCAAACTGAAAAAAAAAAAAAAAAAACACCAGTGCATGCTTTTTACTGTATTTTTTTTGGTAATTTTATTTTTTTTGCAGTGTTCCAAGATTCACTGTTTATGCACCACACCAGTGCTCCATGAAATACATGCCCTCCTTAATACCTACCACCAAATGGACACATAGACCAGTGGAACAGAGTAAAGAGTCCAGATATGGACCCCTGCAACTCTATGATCAACTAATCTTCACTAAAGTGAGAAAAAAGACAGTTTCTTCAATAAATGGTGCTGGGAAAACTGGACAGCTATGTATAGAAGAATGAAACTCAACCATTCTCTTATGCCATACACAAAGATAAACTCAGAATGGATAAAAGATCCAACATGAGGCAGGAATCTACCAAAATCCTAGAGAAGAACATAGGCAGTAATCTCTTCAATATCAGCCACAGCAACTTCTTTAGAGATATGTCTCCAAAGGCAAAGGAAACAAAAGTGAAAATGAAATTTGGGGACTTCATCAAGATCAAAAGCTTCAGCACAGCAAAGGAAACAGTCAACAAAACAAAGAGGCAACCCACGGAATGAGAGAAGATATTCACAAATGACACTACAGACAAAGGGCTGATATCCAAGATCTATAAAGAACTCCTCAAACTCAACACAACACAAAGCAGATAATCACATCAAAAAAATGGGCAGAAGACATAAACAGATACTTCTCCAAAGAAGACATACAAATGGCTATCAGACACATGAAAAAATGTTCATCATTAGCCATCAGGGAGATTCAAATCAAAACCACATTGAGATACCACTTTCCACTAGTTAGAATAGCCAAAATCAACAAGACAGGAAACAACAAGTATTGGAGAGGATGTGGAGAAAGGAGAACCCTCTTACACTGTTGGTGGGAATGCAAGTTGGTGCAGCCATTTTTTACAGTATTTTAAATGGCGTAGGCTCTCTGCCAGAATAAATTAGTCCAGAAAGACAAAGGCCATGTGCAGAACATTTTCATAGATGGAGTTCTCATCCTTGATCTAGGAAATAGGAAGTGGGGAGGTATGGGATTAGGTAAATGGTTTGTTCAGAGAGAAAGAAAACTGAAGCAGAATAGAAAAATTTTATCAGTAGAACAACAAATAATAAATCCATTTTCTTCCCTAGGCATCAACTACCTTCAAACTGAGGTCAAGAAAAAAAAGCAGAAACAAGTTAGGACTCTGGGGTTTGAAAAAAGAAACAAGAATATGAGTTTTAAGTGAGCTAGTAAACTCTAGTAAGTTTACAAAATCTTGTTGTAGAAATAAAAATTAAATGAAACCATCAGTTTTCTTTAAAATATTAAGTTCTAAAATGATGCCTACTGAAATTGTGAGTTGTTTCCAAGTTTTAGAGGGCATAATGGCTCTCTGTGACAGTAGCCTTCTTGGGTCCCTCAGAAATATTCTGGTTGATTATTGCTAACATAAACCAGTTTCATCCTAAGATGATTCCAAGTTTAAAACTGAGAGGGAAACAAGGAGCACATTTTATTTCTATTTTCTGGGAATTAAGGAAGAGGAATCATTATTGGAAGAGGAAGAACACAAAATTGTAGAAAGGAAAAGCTCTGGGAGCTCCACTAGTGTTACTTACAGTAAACCTGTTTTTACTATGCTTTCTGTTGAATGCACCAGTGCACAATTCCCACAATCACTAGCAAAATCCTAACTTATGCTACAGAAACTATTGGCAAAATGGTACATCACTATCAAGTCCCCATGGACTGACACCTTAAGCTTAGTAAATGTTTCAGTTATCCCTTCAACCAATTCCCCACAGTCATCAAAACAGACTCACTCTACGTTACTCTTTCCTACCTAAGAAAAATCACAGGATACCAAGGGAAGCATTTTTTTTTCTATTTGAAAGTGTGACTACGGAGAATAAAATGGAATGATGTGAAGTGCCAGTTTTCAAAGCAGGTACACTGCTGCAAAGAACAGTCCAAAGAGCCGTAAAACAGAGCAAAAAATGTCTTACTTTACTTTTCAGAATTTAGATTTGATGTGAGTGAATGAAGATAAGAGAATGCTGTGGAAGTGAGGTAGGTATATTATGAAAGTGCACTTATTTATTCAACCTATACTTAATATATGCAAAGTGCGTGCAATAAGACATGTATATTATCTTAGCTCAGGCTGCTATAGCAACATACCATAGACTGGGTGGCTTAAACAACAGACAATTATTTCTCATAGGAGGCTGGGAAGTCCAAGATCAAGGTGCCAGCATCGCTGATATCTGATGAAAACCCTCCTCCTAGTTTACAAATGGCTATAACCTCACATGCATGGCAGAGAGGGCTCGTGTCTCTTCCCCTTTTTATAAGGGCACAAATCCTATAATAAGTCTGCATCTTCATGACCCAATATAATTCTAATTACTTTCCAAAGTCCCCACCACCAAATACCATCACACTGGGAATTATAGTTTCAGCACATTAATTTGAGGGGAGTTCAATCTACAGCATATATGAAATGTATATACTCACATAATTCTACATATTAGAAAACAAAGAACAAACTATGAAATCCCATCAGTGGCGAGTCCCTAGCCTCACTGACTATCCAATAAAAGATCCTCAGCTCTCAGTATCCATACAGGGTGAAAAAAAAAAAAATCCACATCCTTGTTTTCTGAGCTTAGGAGCTAAGATCTGAAAAAAAAAAAAAAAAAAAATACTCACTGGCTAGCATGAGAGGTTAAAAGTGAATTACCTATGAGTCCATCACACTTCAGAAATCACACCAATCAGAGATACTCTTAGCTCAGATGTTTAGGCTAAAACTGCCTTTAATCTTCATAGCTCAAATATCTCTGACACAAATATTAGCTTATTTATTTCAGTTAATCTTGCCGTGCCACTACATTATGCAGAAGATGTTTTTTGGGGTAGTCTAATTGAAACCTAGAATAATATAGCCCTTGGGAAACATCCCAAACAACTATTTTAAAGACACTAATTTTGAAAGAATTTAAAGGAAAATTGATTTAGAGACCTAAGTTTAAAGAAATATGTGAAATCTGCTGGAAAGAAAGCCAAGTGCACCTTAATTCCAAATGAGTAACAAGGGGCTGATATCCCTCTCAATGTCTTTTAAAAAAAGAAGAAAAAACTTATTTTGAAAGAGAGCAAAAGTGGGTAGGAGGGGCAGAGGGAGAGGGAGAAGCAGACTCCCTGTTGAGCAGGGAACCCAATATGGGGCTCAATCCCAGGACCCTGACTTCATGGCCTGAACCAAAGGCAGACACTTAACAAACCGAGCCATCCAGGTGCTCCTCTCTCCAGGGTCTTCTATCCAAAATTTTTTAATTGTTTTTATGGGATCAGTGAAAATGCGTAAGTCATATATGACACATCAGGAGATAATTTTCTAATGAAAAAGAACAGATGGCAAAAACTTTATTATATTAGTAAATACAAAGATAACAACATGTTTTGAACAATATATTTATAAATTCACATTGTCGAGTCTGTGAGTAATTAGAGGGTGTGTTCTCATCCCGATTCCACAGGTGAGTAAGTTCAGAGAAGTTATGTGAATCATAACTTCATAATTATGTGAATCAGTTCTTGAATGTACCTAATACATACCTCTGGAACAGTAAAGTAAGAAAAATGAAACCCTCCTCTTATAGGGTCCAATAACAAAAATATGTATACCACATTCCGTGATATATATTCTCTTAGGCTAGATGGACTCTTGGTTGTGTAATTTTCCAAATGTCTGTTCCATTACAACTCTAATAGTTCTTGCTCAGCAACCAGATATTTATGAGAAATTGTCAAGGGTTGGGGGAGACAAAAGATGAAAGATAGGGAAGGATTTGGGGAAGTGATAAGGATCTTTCCCACGGTTGCTAATGGAGAGTGACAAGCAATCTTGCAGATTTATTAAACCCTGAAAAGACATTACATATTTTAAAAATAAGAATAGTAATGTTCCCATAAAGCAAAAAATTGTATGTTGGTCTTTGCTTTACTTATTTCCATAGTAACAGGTACACAAAAACATCCTCAACATCACTAATCATCAGGAAAGTATAAATCAGAACTATAGTGACATATCACTAACACCTGTTAAAATGGGTATCAAGAAGACAAGAGAAAAATGTTGGTGAGGATGTGGAGAAAATGGAACTTGCACACTAATGGTTGGAATGGAAATTGGTTTACCCACTATGGAAAACAATAAGGAGTTTCCTTAAAAAATTAAAAATAGGGGCACCTGGTTGGCTCAGTTTGTTGAGCATCTGCCTTCAGCTCAGGTTCTGATCTCTGGGTCCTGGGATTGAGCCCTGCATCAGGCTCTCCACTCAGTGGGGAGTCTGCTTCTCCCTCTCCCTCCCCCTCTCCCTCTGGGATCTCTCTCACTCTCTCTCAAATAAATAATAAAATCTTTTTAAAAAATTAAAAACAAGGGGTACCTGGATGGCTCAGTCAGTTAAGCATCTGCCTTGGGCTCAGATCATGATCCCAGGGTCCTGGGATTAAGCACCACATCAGACTCCCTGCTCAGTGAGAAGCCTGCTTCTCTCTCTCTCATTCCCCCTGCTTGTGTTCCCTCTCTCACTGTGTCTCTCTCTGTCAAATAAATAAATAAAATCTTTAAAAGAAAATTTAAAATAAATCTACCATGTGATCCTGCAATTCCACCTCTGGATAAAGACCCAAAGAAAAGGAAAATATTATATCAAAGAAATATTTGCACTCCCATGTTTACTGTAGCATTAGTCACAATAGCCAAGATATGGAAACAACCTAGGCATCCACCGACAAATGAATGGATAAAGAAAAGACGATATATACATGGTAATTTACCCATGAGAAAAAAATAGACACAATGCCATTTGTGACAACATGGATGGAGCACATTATGCTGAGTGAGAAAAATAAGACAGAGAAAGGTAAGTAATATATGATATCACTTGTTTGTGTAATCTAAAAAATTCAAACTTGCTAATACAGAGAGTAAAATGACAGCAATGAAAGAGCTTAGGGGATAAAATAGATGTTTTTTAAGTGTACAAACTTACAACCAGTAGTAAATAAGTCCTAGGGATCTAATGCACAGTATAGAGAAGACATACAATATCAAATTATAATCATCAAACCTGTTATAAGACTAGAACTTCATTATTCCAACCATTAAACAGAAGTGATAATTATCACTACAAAAAATGGCAATTCTATTATAATAAATAGATGTATCAAGTTTTTAAAAAATCAAAAATCTTTTGAAACTTTACTTTTGTATTTTGCTTCTTGTTCTTCATTAACTCAAACTCAAGTAAATAATACTTCTATTTAAAAAAATGTATGAGTATGCTAATTTCTACCAGCTCTTTAATTTTTTGTTGAGAGAGGGGGAGCAGCTGGTCATGCTCCTGGGAAATTAAGAAGAAATATTCATGTACAAAATTCCTAAAGCAATTATTGCTGGCTTTCCTGACAGTCTAATAGTAGAAATCAATAGCTGTCTTTATGAAATGTATCTCCATGGACCAAGGATACCAGGAGTAAATGGCGGCCCCAATTGTTTAGTTCTTTGCTGCTCTCTATCTTTGACAGCTGACAGCACTGAAGTTGATAACACCTGGTCCAAGGGGAAAACATTATTAAATATTCCATTTACCAACAAATAGTTGTCCTTTGACATAACTAAATAAAGTGCCTTTATTGATAATTTTGGTGAGAGATTTGCAATTTTTTCTTTTATTTATTTAACAAATTTTTATTGAATATCTGTCTCATGTTAGGCTACAGGCTGGCTTCTAGGCATATATCACAAAATGAGGCAAATGTCTACCATTTCAAGTATCCATGTTAGTGGTGAAGGCAAAGAAATAAACCAGAATGTATAGAACATAGGACAATAATGGTGTTTTGAAAAGGAAATATGGAGTGGTGGGTGAGTGTATGAAAGGGATTGGAGGCACCTACAATCTGAGGTGATCAGGAAGTCTTCCTGGAAAAAGTAACATCTAAGACAAAATCTGAGGATGAATAGGAGGTACTCAGGTAAATAGGAAGAAGGGGTAGAAAGTCAAAAATCTTTTAAGATAGAGAAAACAGCATATGCAAAGGCCCAGGGATAAGAAAAAATAAGGTGCTTGTGAGGAAGTAACTCAAAATATGAATTCCTTGCATGCCTAACAAGTACAGACACTAGGAAAGCTTTCATTGGCAAAATCTTATTAAAGAAAAGTAATATAATGACATTAAATATGTGTTTTAGAAAATGAATAAAAATTATCTATTAAAAAATAGGTGTTGCTTTGTTAAAGAATTGTATAAGAGCAAAGTTCTTAATGACATAAAAGAAGAAGTATCACAAATTTCCACTGACAGAGAACAGACAAAATTTGTTGGCATATTCATTCAACAGTGAAAATCTATGAACTGCAACAAACTGCAACAACATAAGAACAACTTGAAAACATAATGTTTAGCATAAATAAAGACTTTTCAATAAATTATATAGAGTAGGATACATTTTTGTGAAGCTGAACAAGTAAAGTTAATTGATAAATTTATACATATGCATATTTATAATAAAAATATATTTTCAAAAGCAATGAATAATAAAAATTTAGGAAGAGTTGTTGCCTTTGAGGCACAGAATGATACAGGTGGCAGGAAGGCAGTAAATAGTAGAAGCAAGGGAATTAATAGGTAGCTAAAAGTTTTATTAAACTAGTTCTTGGATAAAGTGACTCACAAATGTTTCTTATGTAATTATGATTTGTGACTGACATATGTAACATAGGACATTATTTTTGCAAATGTTATAGATTTTTAAAGAAGGACTGGCTCAAGAGGAAAGTGTGGAAATTGTTCTAAGTGGTAGAATTAACTGCTGAATATAAGGGAGGAGCAGAATGCAAAAGAAGAGTGAGAAGGGAGGAGAGAAGACCTATGACCCACAGCTTAAGAGCTCCAATATTTCAAGCTCAGTTGAAGGAGGTGCCTGAGGAAGAGAGGCCTGAATCATAGATCCAAATGCATACTTATGATCTCCACTTGACTGTCTCACATGCATTTCAAAATTAACAGGTCTAAAATCAAAACTGAGACAAATGACAAGAGATTTAAGAGAAGCACCAGAAGAGAAGCAGAATGTTTCCAAAAGGAAAAGATGATCCATCAAAGTCAATGCTGGAGAGAAATGAAAATGGATAAGGGATCAAATATATAATTGTGGTATCCCAAGTGTGCTTGACAAAACCATGATGGGTAAAGAGCACAGTAGGGATGGAACCCAGTGCATGACATCAGGAATAAGCTCCACCAAACCCCAAGGAATCATGTGTATTAAAAAAGGAGAGTTTGATTCCTTAGGTCCGTGAAGAGCCTTTGAGGTACTTGCCAGCAGGGGCACGTCTGTTCAAATCTGCACTATGTGCACTTTAGAAATGTCATTCTAAGTACAAAAACAGGAGAATTTTTCACTCCCATATTATTATAAGAAATAAGTTCTTGCCTTCCTCTTTATCATGTAAGCTAGAATTACATGAGGCCTGAGTGAAAGGTAGGAAAGAGGGAGAAAAGAAAGTGGAGAAGATACAACTAGCCCATGGCTATGTTTCCTCCTAACATATAAGACATGGGCTTGTCTAAGAGTCAAGTGGGATGAAGTCATGTAGAGATGCTGAAAACCAAAGCTTGTGGCACAGATGCAGCCACAAAGAAGGAAATATGCAAGGAGACGAGAGGAAGTGGAGAAAACACTGAAAAATGACTGTAGGTGACATGATGCTTTTAACTCTAAAATCAGCTTCTTTCTTTTAAATTAATCTCAAAGTGGAAAATTAGACTCCACTTAAAAAATTCAAAGATAGCACAGAACACATATTTCTGTTAATTATGCTCTTTAGCAAACAAAGGATTATTACCTTAGACGTCTCAAAATATACATTTGGAGGATTTCAGGTGTACTCTCTTCGGGAATATCATGACACTTATACTGACTTTTTAGGGCTGAGAAATGCTTCCTCAAAACTGGAGTTAATTTGTGCTTCAGGTCTCAGTATCTGAGCACTCTCTCTCACTATGGGTCTTCGGAACCTGGGATGAGAAGTGCAGGTTCTTCAAAATTTCTGCTAAGCCAGCTGCTAACAGGCTAATGAGGCACATCAGAGAGCAGGCTCTGGAGTGAGAGTACATAAGAACAACTGCTCTTTACCTGAATGGAATATGCTCTGAAGTCTAATTATCCAGCTGCTGAGAAAGGCAGAAAAATTAGGATCAAATCAGTTTTCTAAACAGAAAATTTCCTGGAATGATTCTCAATTCACTTCAAGATAGACCACCTTAAACCCCACTTTGCTGGTTATACCGTACTTGAGAACCCAACCACCAATGGTTCTGTCAACTCAGTTCTGAAGTATAAATTATTCTTACACCTCTCTTGGCCCCAAAAGATATCAGAAGTGGGAAAAAGCACTGGAGAAAAACCCAGTTTTAAGTGAAAAGTATAGTCACTGACTCTCTGAACCTGGACAAATCATTGAGCTTCAAACAATGTACACTTCCTCAGCTATGGAATACACAGATAAACACCTCACATTTCAAAGGACTGTTATGATGGGGAAAAAAATGAAAGTATCTCAAAATCCTTAGGAGGGCTTCACTCCTGGTTTGGATGAATAAAATCACAAAATACTATCATCCTCACCTCAACAACTTAAGCTACCAAATCAAGGCTTATTAAAAACCCATCAGAGAACTAAGGACTCAAACTCAAATGCATGAAACTATAAAAAGTGAGTAACAATCTAATGTCTGTCAAATAACTGAATGAATAAATAAAATGTGGTATATTAATAAAATAGAATATTATTTGCAAAAAGGATAAAGTACTCATACATGCTATAACATGTATGAATCTTAAAAATATTATGCTAAGTGAAAGAAGGAAATTACAAAGGATCACATAGTATGATTCCATTTAGGTTAAATAGAATAGGTAAATCTATAGAGATGGAAAAGAGATTAGTGGTTTCCCAGGACTGGGGAGGGTGGAACGGGAAAAACGGGGATCTGAGGCCTGATGGCTAGCTGGTGTAGACTTCCTTTTGAGGTGATGAAAACGTTCTAACGTTGATTATGGTGATGGTTGCACATCTCTGTGAATACACCAAAAGCCACTGAATTGTATACTTAAAATGGATATGGTATATGAATTATATATTTCTATATACTAACAAGGAATATCTGGAAAATAGAATTAAAAAAAAAAAAAAACAATACCACCTAAAAGAAGACTGACAATACCAACAGATGGTAAAGCTACAAAGTAGCTAAAACCCTTATGTGTTGCTGGTAGTGGTGTAGGTTAGTAATATCACATTTGAAAACTATTTGGTAGTATCTACCCAAATTTAATACATGCCTAGTCTATGAGACAACAATTCTACTCCTTTGTATATATCCAAGGGAGATGATTGCTTTATATTCACCAAAAGTTATGTATAAGACTGCTCATAGAGGCTTTACCCATAGCAGTAAGAAAAGGAAATAACCCATATGCCCATCAAGAGTAGAATGAATAGGGGCGCCTGGGTGGTTCAATGGGTTAAAGTCTCTAACGTTGGCTTGGGTCATGATCCCAGGGTCCTGGGATCGAGCCCTCCATCAGGCTCTCTGCTCAGCAGGGAGCCTGCTTCTTCCTCCTCTCTCTCTGTCTCTCTCTCTGCCTGCCTCTCTGCCTGCTTGTGATCTCTATCTGTCAAATAAATAAAGAAAATCTTTTTTTTAAAAAGAGTAGAATTAATAAGTAATTTGTGACTTATTTATAACTTGAACATTACTTAGCAACTTAAAAGAATGTACTACATCTAGATGTAACACATTGTAGAACCTGGTAGACATAATACTGAGTAAAGAAAACCAGATACAAATGGGCACCATTGTATGATTCTATTTATAAGAAATCTAAGTTTAAACTAAACTTAATTTGTAATGAAAGAAAATCAGAAGAAGGGTGATCTCTGAGAAAAGGTAAGATTAAGCCTGTCAGGAAATGTGAAGCAACCTTCTAGAGTGCAGCAAATACTTTATATCTTAAGTATCATATAATTATGTAACTTTATCAAACTGTGCATTTATGATCTATGCACTTGTACTTCATTTAAAAGATTTTAAAGTTATATGGCTTAGGATTAGATAACTTTTAATTCTCATCAAAGGAGGCTTCCACAATGGTGAGGCAAAAGCCAAGTGGTACTGAACTGAGGGATGAATATAGAGGTGAAGAAGTAGAGTCTTCGGCTCGGGTCATGATCTCAGGGTCCTGGGATCGAGTCCCGTGTCGGGCTCTCTGCTCAGCGGGGAGCCTGCTTCCTCCTCTCTCTCTGCCTGCCTCTCTGCCTACTTGTGATCTCTCTCTGTCAAATAAATAAATAAAAATCTTTAAAAAAAAACATAATGGAGAGAGATGATTAAACACCTAGAATTGATAGTTAAGCACGATGGACAGAAGCTTGGACTTTCTGTCAGTCTTGGGTCCCAGTCTCACCACAATCACTTACTCCTTATAAGGCATATAGTACTAAATCAGTTCAAGATCAGTTTCTCGTCTATAAAATAGAGAGAAATAATCTTAAATTTTTAAAGTGTTGCTGGGAGCTCAATAAATAGCTATTATACCTATTCAAAGTGATTAGGGAGAACATAGTGAAGAACACAGAGAAAATGAACTTTTGAAATATCAGGGAAAAAAAAGAAAGACAGAAATAATAGAAAAAAGAAACAAAGTTTTAAATAGCACGTGAGCAGAAAAACTCAGTTAACAACAGCTTCTTTACTTTTTCACGGTGAAATTATCTTTTACTAAATAGAGCCAAATTCCATTTTAATATAAGAAATCCTCAAGCCTTTTATGAAACACTGAATATTGAGATTGTGACTTTCGAGTAACACAGTATTAGAATAGGAAGTCCAGTTTTCACTAGTCCCTTCCTTTCACTATAACCTTTCTCTCACATGGAAAGTGAAGTGGTAACAATTTGCATTCTGGAAGGAAGGAAGGATGGATGGATGGAAGGAAGGAAGGAAGGGAGGGAGGGAAGGAGGGGAAAGGGAAAGGAGAGAGAGAGAGAGAGAAAGGAAGAAAGAAGAAATAGATGAATATTAAAGTCTATCAGGAATAAAACTATTTCAAACAATAGCTATTTTAAAAATATTGGAATTGGTGATATTTATTGGTATAATGCTTTTAAGCATAATAAAACTACATTGCTGCTAAGCGAAATAAGTCAATCAGAGAAAGATAATTATCATATGATCTCTCTGATATGAGGAATTTGAGAGGCAGGGCGGGGGGTTGTGGGGAATAGGGAAGGAAAAAATAAAACAAGATGGAATCCAGACGGAGACAAACCATAAGAGACTCTTAATCTCATGAGACAAACTGAGGGATTCTGGGAGGTGGGGAGGTAGGGATAGGGTGGCTGGGTTATGGACATTGGGGAGGGTATGTGCTATGGTGAGTGCTGTAAAATGTGTAAGCCTGATGATTCACTGACCTATACCCCTGGGGCAAATAATACATTATATGTT